>NW_022145599.1:21400154-21924378 GCF_000002235.5 Strongylocentrotus purpuratus | reverse complement strand
AATTGCCTATCAAGACTCTTACTTGAAATATATGCTATATATCTTGTCTACCGGTACTGACATTTTGGCATTAACTAGTAATTAAACACAGCATTTATGACTGTATTATCTAAATGACCATGACATTGCTTTTCTATGTCATATTATAGGCCTGCCATTAATCCAACGTACTTGTTACACACGATATTCGATGCTGCGCATGCCTCGATCATACATGAATATTCAAGAGAATCGAGACTTTCCCGGCCCTGCCTAATGAATATTCATGATAAAACAGGAATCCGGGCTCGCCGTGGTACGAAAAAATAAGACGCTGGCCGGTCTTCGCATCGCATATATTACGAACGGTCTCATTGGTTGATCGAAAGGGTGCGGTGCGGGGCGGCGCGGTGTGGTGTGCTCAACGCACCCATTCGATAAAAGAGGGGGGGGGGGCTTTTCTCGAAAGGGTGCGTTGAGAGCGGAGTACCGTTTTACACACCCTTTCGATAAAAGCGGGGGGGGGGGCTTTTCTCGAAAGGGTGCGTCGACTAGTCTTTCGCATCAGTCGTTAAAATGAGGATCTGGGACAGAAGGTAATAGTTGCCAATTTAAGTATATCGAAAATGTATTAAATAAAATGGAATGGTCTTGATTACAGAGTGGTCTCTTTCGTTATTACTATGTTGATGGGGAGACAGAGAGAAGGAAAAAAGGGAAAGGGAAAGGGAAGATAAAAGGAAGAAAGAAGAATAATAAGAAAAGAGGGAAACGGGGGGCGAAGGGCTCTTGCCTCCTCCTCACCCCCCCCCCCCCGCCAAAAATAAATAAGAGAGAGAGAGAAAGGGAAAGAAAATTTAAAAGGAAAGAAAGAAGAGGAAAAAGAATAAGAAGAAAAGAGGGAAACGGGGGCGAAGGGCTCTTACTCCCCCCCCCCCCCCCGCCAAAAAAAAATAGAGAGAGAGAGAGAGAGAGAGAGAGGGGAAAGGGAAAGGGAAAGAAAATATAAAAGGAAAGAAAGAAGAAGAAGGAAAGAGGGAAACGGGGGAATAGCGAAAGGCTCAGACCTACCCCCCCCCCTCCCGCTAAAAAAATAAATAAGAGAGAGAAGGGAGAGGGAAAGAAAATATAAAAGGAAAGAAAGTAGAGGAAGAAGAAGAAAAGAGGGAAACGGGGGAAGGGCGGAGGACTCTTGCCTCCCCCCCCCCCCCCCGCCCGCAAAAAAATAAATCAGAAAGAGAGAGAAGGGAAAGGGAAAGGAAAAGAGAAGATAAAAGGAAAGAAAGAAGAGGGAAAAGAAAAAAAGAGGACACGGGGGCGAAGGGCTCTTGCCCTTCCCCCCCCCCCCCGCCCCCCCCCCCCAAAAAAAAATAAGAGAGAGAGAGAGAGAGAAGGGAAAGGGAAAGGGAAAGAGAATATAAAAGGAAATAAAGAAGAGGAAGAAGAATAAGAAGAAAAGAGGGAAACGGGGGCGAAGAGCTCTTGCCTCCTCCCCCCCCCCCCGCCAACAAATAAATAGGAGAGAGAGAGAGAAGGAAAGGGAAAGAGAAGATAAAAGGAAAGAAAGAAGAGGAAGAAGAATTTTGTCCTGCCAGTGTCACAAATAGATATAAAAATATGCTCATCTGACGATAATTTGATGTATAAAATCCCTCACCTTCTTGGGGCTCCGCCCCTTGGATCCAACACCAATTTGTGTCCTGCCAGTGTCACAAATAAGGTATAAAATTTGCTCATCCGACGTTAATTTGATGTTAATACCCCCTGAGCTTCTAAGGGCTCCGCCCTGTGAAAAAAACGTTTAAAAAAACACGTTAATTTTACCGTTTTTGGGAGATAGGCCCCCCCTCCCTGGCGTTCAAGGGGGGGGGGGTACGATTTTTCAAATGTTCGAGGGCCCCCAAAAAGATTAGTGCTCTCTAGTAATTTCGCGACTACTCCGGAACCGCGGCAGATATAAAGTTTTTCTTTCATGACTTTTTTCTTTCGAGTCTTACGCATCTTTTGAAACATTTTTTTGTTGAAAATTGGACGTATAGTTGCGGAGTCACGTGACCTTTTGTTTTTGCATGTCAGCCCTAAAATCGCTCATTTTTGTGATTTATGTACCAAACATATGGAAATACCATTTATTCTTTAAAAAAAAAAGAGAAAACATTGGTTATTTGGTCTTGTTTCAAGTTAATGCGTTTGTTTTTGGGTCAAAATAGTTGAATTGTGGTTAGAAATGAAATAAAACAACAAAAACAATATAATACATAAATACAAATTATCAAAACAAGAGATAACATAGGGATAAACTGGCTCTTCCAACTTTGTTGTCGTATTATTATTCTAACGAATATATGTAGTGGAAAAGAACGCTTGAATATGAATTATATATGATTTATGGGTGAAAATGTGAATTTTCTGACCTTGTTTGCATAAATTACCATAAATATGCAAATGAGTGAATTTTTCAAAAAATTGAAATTACCATAGTTTTTTATACACTTCACTTGACATGCATGCACATTTTCGCGGCGATCGGCTGTGAAACAGCCGAGATCTTAGGGGAACCCCCCCCCCCCCCACCCTCAAGTCTACTCCAATCATATTGAAAAAAAAGTATGACTTAAATCATCTCTCTCATCATTATACCGCTATAGTATTCATGTTTTTAATATTATTTATTGCCCTTCCATTAAACAAGTTCATAGAGAAAATACTTATCTCTCTGCAACATTAAAAAAGAATCTTCATTAATATGTCTTAATTTGTATTGATAGCCTTGTGGTCGCCAACAGTGGCTTAGGTAGGGGCGTCTCCAAAGGGGGGTGTGGGGGTGCGACACCCCCCTCCCCACCTGTCAGGATATTGTCGGTAAAATTGCGCTGCCGTCGGGAAAAAAGAGAAAAGGGGTAGGGAAAAAGAGAAAAAGGGGGAGGGGAAAAAGAGAGGGAAAGAAAAGAAATAAAGAAAAAGAAAAGAAAGAAAGAGAAAAACGAAAAAGAGGGAGAATGGGAAAGAAAGGAAGAGAAAGAAAAGAAAGGAAGCGAGAGCCCTTTGCCCCCGTTTCCCTCTTTTTCTTCTTCCTCTTCTTTCTTTCCTTTTATATTCTCTTTCCCTTTCCCTTTTTCCTTCTCTCTCTCTCTCTCTCTATTTATTTTTTTGGCGGGGGAGAGGGCAAGAGCTCTTCGCCCCCGTTTCCCTTTTTTCTTCTTCTTCCTCTCTTTCTTTCCTTTTATATTTTCTTTCCCTTTCCCTTCCCTTCTCTCTCTCTCTCTTATTTATTTTTTGGCGGGGGGGGGGATGAGGAGGAGGCAAGAGCCCTTCGCCCCCCGCCCCCGTTTCTCTCTTTTCTTCTTATTCTTCTTTCTTTCCTTTTCTTCCCTTTCCCTTTCCCTTTTTTCCTTCTCTCTGTCTCCCCCATCAACATAGTAATAGAAAGAAACCACTCTGTAATCAAGACCATTCCATTTTATTTAATACATTTTCGATATATTTAAATTGGCAACTATTACCTTCTGTCCCAGATCCTCATTTTAAACGACTGATGCGAAAGACTAGTCGACGCACCCTTTCGAGAAAAGCCCCCACTTTTATCGAAAGGGTGTGTTAAAACGGTACTCCGCTCTCAACGCACCCTTTCGAGAAAAGCCCCACCTCTTTTATCGAATGGGTGCGTTGAGCACACCACACCGCGCCGCACCGCAACGCACCCTTTCGATGAAAGCCGTCCCATGTACGTCTTTCTGTGTACAGTGCTTGTAACTTTATCAAGACTGGGCCAAATTTCTTATTATTTTGATGAATCAAGAACCTTGCAGTACACACCAATACTTATATGCTAGATGATCAACCTTTTCTGATCGATTCCACAACGTTTCTTTCACAATGCAATCGCATGACCATAACTGGTCTTTAACCAGCTATGCAAAATAGCATCTCTATGGATGTAATTCACTTTCCATGCGATAGACGTTGATAAGTCGGGAAAACCTTACAAGGTTTTTAAGTGGTCAAGAGAAACTTTGGTACAAAAATTATTCATAAAATTAGTGTACAGGTTTATTCACACCCATCAATGTTTTTTTTTCTTCAAAGCGGGATGAAAAAAGAATGAACAGAAGAAGACTACTACAGAGATTACAAAGATACTATCAAGAAATTACTACGAATTTAAGAATTTTATTTAGTATAATATTACATTTAAGCTCTCGAGTAAAAATTCGAATTATTTCATTCAGTTGATATTTTCTTCTAAGATGTCTGCTTTATTGTATACTTTCCTTAATTCTTTTTCATTTCATACGCAGAACATATGTTATCCTAACCAGGCTATTACTCTTTTCTTAATTTGATTCCCTAAAGTTTCCACACTTACTTGCTGATAGTATGCAAGTTTTTCCCCTTCAACCCCTCAAAATATTGTATTTGTTTGTTCCTCTTACCTGACTGCTAAGAAAGCATTGAAGGCTTCTAAGTAAGCAAATAGAGGACCGATGCACAATGACCAGGGAGGAACCAAAGTGCACCAAAACTCTTTTTGGTGATTTATTTATATATTTTGTTCTTGCCCAGTTGAAATATAATACACTGAAGAATACCTTAGTAAAATATTTAATTCCGGTGTGCACAATAATGGTTATTTACTCCTTCAAACAACAAAATCTTACATATTCACAGTTTTAGTGCAAAAGTGACTTATTTTATAAATCTTTCAATTTAACATGAACTTTTTAAGTTATTGATATGAAATTTCTCGCACATACTCCTGATAGTTCATTTCTCTGCATCAATGGGTTAAAATCGATAGAAACACAATCTTCTTAATATATTAAAGGGTAATTCACTGAAAATGGACTAACTTTCCATATTTTTTATAAATCCAGAGGATTCCCAGGGATTTCCGCTAAAATTGTATTACCAACAATTCTTCTGATGTCTAAGTTTAAAGTTGATACCAGATTTGGCTGCCCGATTTTGCCCGTTATTATGTTGAAGCCTATTTTCCTTGAAACATTGCCCCGAAAAATGTGTTTATTTTGGTCCGCGGCTGAATCGTGAAGGATTCGCGGTCATAAATCACGGCGCGTGCGAGTGCGTGACAATTGTGACACCGCGGACCAAAATAAACACATTTTTCGGGGCAATGTTGCCAGGAAAACGGCTCTAACATAATAACGGGCAGAATCGGGCAACCAATCTGGTATCAACTTAAAGCTTAGACATCAGAGAAAATGTTGGTAATAAAATTTAAGCGGAAATCCAAACATTTCCTCTGGATTTTTTAAATCACTTGGTTCCTCCATGCCCACCGTGCGACGGCATTAAGACATCTCCGGGGACTTTAGAGTATTAATACCTTACCCAGGCCACTAGTAAGCTTTGATCGCATAGATCACAATATTCTTATTAGAAAATGATTCATATGGATATAAGACCTTGGATAATGATTGGATGCCAGTTTTTTAGAATTTCGTAAACAAAATACAAAATATAACGGTGTTTTATCAAATGTTGATTCAATCATGCAGGTGTTCCCAAGGTACACGTCTTTGGCCAATTCTCTTTTTATTATGGTTAACGATTTATGTGAGCAACTTCTATACCATATTTTAAATATGCGATGAACGACATGACTCGTTACCATGTCAAACATGTCGGAAATCTACAGATTCTCACAATAAATCAGTACTTATTCTGTGCAATCTTGGTCTATGTGAATAATATGTCACTAAATCCTTTAAAGTGTTTTTACCCTCCAAGTTAGTTTCATGAAAAATCCACCAATCCAGAAATTCTTTTTATAGCAACACCGAGTTGTGTATAGGCATAGTGCTAAGATTCTTGGAGTGATCATCCAGTCTGATCTAAAGTGGAATTTGTATATAGATGAGCTAATGAAAAGATGTAATAGAAAAATGTATATGTTGAGGAAACTCAGAAATTTAATTTACCTTTAAATGATTAGTATTAATCTACACAGGTTATATACGACCAGATAGAATATTGCGCCCCTGTGTTTCATAGTGGTCTTACATCTGAACAGAAAACAGTCTTTGAACGAATACAACGGAGGGTTTGCAAAATTATTTTAGGCTCTAATTTTATGTCATACTCACATGCATGTCAAGTATGCAATTTAAGTACACTTGAGGACAGAAGACTAGTACTGTGTATAAATTTGCAAAATCTTAACAACTCCCCAGCATGCAGAACTGGCTACCTCAAAAAAAAAAATTAGAAGTCATTACCTCAGACTACTACATATCATAATTTCAAATGCAAAACTAATCGCTTCAAAATATCCCTTTACAATTTGATCAATCTAATTACCATTTTTAAATGCTTTTTTAACTACATTTAATTTTCAAACAAGTACTATTCTTCACTCAGTCGTGTTTAGTCTTAAAATCCAATGTATTCATTTTAACGAGAGTATAAACTTTCTTTTGTTATTCTTAACGTGTAATGTTTTTTGAATGTATTTTTAACATCTTTAACGTGTAAATATTTAAAAATGCACACCTGTCACTTTATTATTATGTCAGCATGTAAACATGAATAATCCAGCTTCTGCTGCTTTTCATGTAAAATGACAATTATGATGCATGTATTTTGAAATTACCTAATAACCATTATTGAATTGAATGAATTGAATTGAATCGCATCGACTTTGGTTTCGAACCAGGGACCTCCGTTACGAGACCACTGCTCTGCCACTGAGCCATTATGCCTCCTTAAATATTGAACTTCGCTTTCTTTTCTACCTCACGCTGCCTTTTTTCCTTTAGTCCTTTAGTCTATAATAACTCGTCCCCGTTTTCACGAAGTGACGGTAGTGAGGAAAATCGTCACGCAAAGTGAATGCAATTTTTTGTCACTACCGTCACTTCGTGAAAACAGCGAATTGCAACGAATACAGAAATACGAAATTTCCTCGTCTTGTACTCACCGGAGTCAGTGAACAAAATAATGAATAATAATCATCATCCGTAATTATACTTCCAGCTAGAGAGTGCACAAAACAAAAAAGTTATAATAACACTATGATAACATGGCCAAGTGGTGAGTAGAGGTCTCGAAACCGGAAGGTCCCGGGTTCAATACCAAGTCGATGTCCCAGTGCCCTTCGGTAGGGCAGCATTCATTACCAAGGCCCTACTTTTTGAGATCTTTCCTTCCTGTACCCTAATCGTTAGACCCGTTTAATCGTGTATTTCAATTCATGCATGTTCCCGCCCCCCTCCTTACGAACCCTTGGTTACCAACTATTTGATTAAGTAGCAAAATGGCATCTCTATGGATGGAATTCACTTTGCATGCACTAGGCGTTGACATGTCGGGCAAGCCCGACAAGCTTTTCAGTCGTCAAGAGAAACTTTGGTACAAAAAGTTAGTGTATATAGGTTCATTCATACTCATGAATATTTTTGTTTAAAAGCGGGGTAAACAAAGAACGAACAGAAGGAGACTACCACAGAGATTACAAAGATACTACCAAGAAATTACTACGAATTTAATAATTTTATTAAGTATAATCTTACATTTAAGCGCAAGTACAAATTTTAAATATTTCATTCATATTTTCTTCTACCCAGATGTCTAATTCAAGTATGTTGCTTGCATTCTTAATTTTATACGCAGAACATAATCTTAACATAACTTGATTCCCTAAAGTTTCCACATTTACGTGATAGTGTGCAAGTTTTTTCTGCTTCAACCCTTCCAAATATACCTGACTGCTAAGAAAGCATTGTAGGCTTCTAAACAAATAAATAGGGGACCGACGGCTTTAAGTCATCTCCGACGGACTTGGTAAGAGTATTAATGCCTTACCCAGGGCACTAGCGCATCGACTTGGTCTCGATCCAGGGACCTCCCGGTTACAAGACCATGCACTGCTCTGCCCCTGAGCCATTGCACCTTCTCAAATGTTTTAGTGCGCTTCCTTTTCTACCTCACGCTATCTTTTTTTGTTTAATTCTTAAATTCCTTTATTCTATAATCAAATAGCAACGAATACAGAAATACTTAAATTCTTTGTCTTGCACTCATCGAAGTCAATGACCAAAAGAATGAATAATGGTCATAATCACCATCATCAATCTTCTTTCGTATCATGTGTTGCATCTTTAGTAATTATAATTCCAATCAGAGAGTGCACAAACGGTCCCAGGTTCGATACCAAGTCAATGTCCCAGTGCCCTTTGGTAGGGCAGCAATCATTACCAAGGACCTCTAAAGGGACTTACAGCCGCAGCATTGGTCACTGCATGGGAGCTTTAATACTTACAATCATGCCCATACTCTCTTAGTAGTTAAGTAATACAAACAAACTGACAACCAACCATAATACTATACACAATTATCTATCTGCAGTGGTGTTTCCACTTCTCATCAAAATCTCACCCCACAAATTATTCACTAGACTTAGTATACTTATTTAGTATGATATGTTTTATCATCTTTTTTTGTATTCAATAATATGATATGAAAGTTGTGCAAAATACATTATTCAACAGTACACGAGTACACTATGATATGTTTTATCATCTCTTTTTGTATTCGATAATATGAGATGAAAGTTGTGCAAAATACATTATTAAACAGTACACGAGTACACTATGATATGTTTTATATCTCTTTTTGTATTCGATAATATGAGATGAAAGTTGTGCAAAGTACGTTATTATACAGTACACGATTACAATCATTTGTGTCCGTTGACATGATTGACGTGTACATATTTACTTATATCTATACAAAAACATTATGTCTAACTCTAAGATACCTAATACATTTAAGATAACATACAAATTCAAATGTAAATACACACAAAAATTATTGGTAATTAATAATATTTGTTTGTAAATTGTATTTTCATTGTCTTATATTCTATTGTTTGAATTTTATGTAATCGCGGCCTCGCTGAAAAACAGTATTTGCTAAATGCGGGCATAATTATTGTATTTTGTTTTTTAACCGTGAATAAATAAAATATACATTCATAATACAATCTTTTTTGTTCATTGATATTATTGACGTGTACATATTTACTTATATCTATACAAAAACACTAATATCTAATTCTAAGATTAAGATATCATACAAATACAAATTGTAAATACACACATGAGTTATTGGCATATTCAGAACATTGATTAATAATTATTTTACCTCTACCGCCAATGGCAGCCTAGTGTGGCTCAGGCAACCCTTACCATAGGGAGTGTGATCGCCCATATTGAAACTTTTTATTTTCCTTCTGAATTCTAACCGACACCCCGTGTCATAAAAAGGTATATTACAATTTATTTTTTATCTTTTAGAGGGTAAACACTTGCTCCATTCTACATGTATAATGCTGGATACTCCACTGGATATAATATATCAAAGGACCTTAAGAAAATGATGTATACTGATTAGTAATACAGTATTTATCAGTATTAATACCGCTCTTTCCCTGAAGCTATTATTGCTTCCAGCAATACACCAGTATACGGTTGTGTGCGCCATTTTAATTGGCGAGTAAACAAAGCCAATGGCCTATGCAAATGATGATGTGCGCGCAGGCAGTGATTTCATCATAATTTGCATGGGCGCAATCTTAATTTACGCATAAATACATGACCTCTAGGTCATTGGCTTTGTTTACTCGCCTTTTAAAATGGCGCCCATGTCTGCGCATGCGCACTGATACAACCGTAAACTGGTGTATTGCCAGGTACCCTTTAACACCTGGATGGACCTTGGGACTGAGAGTCTAGTGCATGAATTACCATACCACGGCACCTCTAATTTACATGCTTCGGTACACATTGAAGGATTGTTTAATTTTGTTTGTATTCAATGAATTTATTTCTCAAAACTCCCATTCCTTTTCGTATACATAACATAGAAGCAAAGCATTTTCAATACTCCTAGTTTATACAAACTGCAACATAATCATAAGAAAGACTATCATCATTTGATAAACCAACATAAATACAACATAATTCATTGTTCACAATTTCACAATGTATAAGACTAAAATATATCATAATTACATATTAGGAAAATATTACTGAACTATTATAATATATTATTATTAGTCATCCAAAAAAACTAGAACAAAATTGTTTCTTTTTTTTTCAGAATAAATTGGCTGCCGATAATTAATATGGAACTTGTCTCCAGTAGGGTTTTGTCCTTGTTTTAAGTTTCACCGACCGATTGCAAGTTATTTCTTTCAGCGAGTGGTTCTCATTTTCCTTACCAAGTCGATTGGCATGGGAATGCTCCCAAGCCTACATCTTATGATGCAAACCATCACCTCCCTAAAGGCACGAATCCTTCTGGCGTAGATGATGGGATTAATACAGCTATTCGACAATAGAAGGACCAAAAGCCAGAAATGTGCGCTGGAAGATATCGGTAAACATATGGTCACAGCGTAAGGAATGAAGCAAATGACAAAAGCAACGAGAATTACCAACAGATTCTTGGTAACAGCAAGAAGCTTCTTGTCAATTTTAGGTTCTGTCTGTTTCTTGACAGGTAATTTGGTTTCCGATCCCTCGACACGTTCTGGTACTTCTTTCGCTCTTAGGTCAGATCCGCCACTTGTGCTTTCTATCTCCTCCAGAGATGGGGATACAGTCAAAGTCTTCGCATCCTGCATGTGGTTCTCCGGCTGACCAGATTTGAGTCTTTCAACTTTGATTTGTCGTAGGTCTGGCTTCCTAAATGCTCGGAAGAATGGGGTACCCTCAAAAGAGTATTCTCATTGACAAAACCACATTGTTGGGTAACTTTGTTTTCATCGGGGCATATGGTGTTCATGCCTATTTCATTTTGTATCTTTTCGTCGACTTTCTTCGTTTGCTTCATTTTCTCTGCTAGGTGTGCGATGAACCTCCATAGTTTTAGGTACACAGTGACAACAATTGCAAAATGCCCAAAGAGCAAAAAGGCTATGGCAAAGACAACTTTTTTATCGTCTAGTCTGGCAATTAAGTAGAGCGAGGAAAAGTTAAACACCCACGTGAAAGCAATCATGAGGCATACATTTTGAGCCTTGTAAAGTTTCTTGATTTTTCTTGGTTTCTCGTGACGCGATACCAACTGGTGAAGCCAAGGAAAGCATGGGTTGTAAGGCTTACGCCCAAACAGGCCGATATGACAAAACGCCAAAGTTTAAAGGTCCATGCAAACTGACTGATCAGCACACTGGCAACATAAAAGGGAAGGCAGATCGACGTCAACAGATCGGCACATGCAAGGTTCAGGACAAACCAGTTGAAAGTCGACCTGAGCTTGCGAGAGAGAATGATGGCGAGGATCACGATGGAGTTTCCGATGATTCCTGTGATGCTGATTATAAGGAGGATGGTAATGAGAACAATACCTTGAGCGAAGCCTAGATATTGATAGTTACGATTACCGCCTGGAAGACTACCTTTAGTTGGATCAAAGGTCGACGTAGGAAAAGTGCTTTCATCTGCCATCTTAAGCCTGTGATCAACTAAAGGCTTTCTGAAAAGAATTTATGAAGAAAAGAACGAATACCAATTACACAGAGCTTCAAATTATATCAATTTATTTTCTCCCAAAAAATTGTAAAGGTAATTTGGGTGAACCAAATGTTTCCATGCAATATTTGAAAACTACAGTTGCATGCGACTGAAAAAAATGTACAGTTCTTAATCGTTCATTATAAATTTAATGCACATGTTTGACGTTTATATTTAAGGTAGGAAAAAGCAAGTAATTGTTAAGGAAAGTATTTAAATGTATCATATCTTCTCACCTCACTTAAATAACAATTTAGAGTTTAGTGCCTTCGTGGATCGATTAATCATAGTATATAGAGTTGGAAACGATCTAAGTCATTGCTTTTTGTAATACGAATGATGGACTATTTCTGACCGCCGTCCAAGCCCAAAGATTTAAAATTTAAAATAAGCAAATGGCAGGAAAGTTTGACTTGTCATGGCTATCCTTTGGATAAATCCGCAAAGATTGTAAAACAACAATAATATGACTATGAGCTTGAGAGAAAATGATTATACAACTGTATCTTCTTATATTAAAGTGATAATATGTTGCTTGAGAACTTCTACCTAGAAAATGAACATGAATAAAGCAGACATGCAATAGGCCCATTTGACAGCCCTGTTTGTAGTCAGAAGAGTGTTATCAAATTATGTGTTGAAATATATATGTTATTATAAGTTATCATGAGTTATTGTTAGTTATGAATTATACTGGCTCCAAACAGACCTGCAAATAATGTGGACCATTTACGGAAATACAAAGCATGAATAAGAGGGAAAGGAAATCCTGTACCGCACAAATAAAGGTATGCTGGTATGATAGGATATGATATTTACTTGAATATAATTCATCGTAGGCAGCATTATAAGACACGATAATAAATCTGTCAAAGTCACATTTGCCTAAAGCCCAGTACACACTTCTCAATTCGACTATCCGACTATCCGACTATCATACTGTCTGACTCTCTATATCGGTCATCTGTTGAAATGCATATTATGTGGTTCCAGTTTAAGATTTTGCACAGAATGCTTTACATGAAAGATTTATTGCTGACATTTT
The DNA here is from genome assembly GCF_000002235.5 of Strongylocentrotus purpuratus. Classification (NCBI taxonomy): domain Eukaryota; kingdom Metazoa; phylum Echinodermata; class Echinoidea; order Camarodonta; family Strongylocentrotidae; genus Strongylocentrotus; species Strongylocentrotus purpuratus. The sequence goes on along the minus strand of NW_022145599.1, from coordinate 21,911,814 downwards.
AAATATTTACTGATAAAAATTGTACATTTTTTTAACCGAGGTAAAGAGACAAGTTTGCATATTTTTTATACTGCCTATATTCAAATATAATATGGTCAAAACCAGAGCAATGGTTTTTCAGTAAGACCAATATAAAGGCCAAACTCACGAACCAAAATTAATCGTTTGGCTTGAAAGGAAGTCATAACAACGCTTTGAATTGTAACTTTCATTATTGTAAGAAATAAATCTATTCAGCCAGTGTAAAAATCAGAAACCACTGTTTGAAAAGTTATGTCAGCTGTTAAAACTTATTATGATATGGAAAGATATATAACAGAAATAAATCTTCAAGATAATAATTACGTGAAAAATGGTTTCATTTTAACAAATGTTTCTGAGTGTCTTTGCTCAGTTTGTCTGTTTCTGTTCATTTTATAGAATTTGTGTACACATTACATTTTGTCACGTTTAATATCTTATATGTCGCTGTGCGGCCTAGGTTATATTGTAATATTTTATTGTTGAAATATTTTATAATAATAATAATAATAATAATATTGGATATTTATATAGCGCACATATTCACCATGCAGGGTGCTCAAAGCGCTCCAATATTACCCCGGCTCTGCTAGGCTACCGATGTCGGTGCTCACAGCATGAAGGGAATTACTTCCTACCGGTCCCCAATTACTTCACCTAGGTGGAGTGTGGCAAATGTAGATAAATGTCTTGCCAAAGGACATTAGTGCCGCGGTGGGATTCGAACCGCGGACCTTGAGATCGACAGTCCGGCGACGTATCCACTCGTCCACGACACCTCTACATCATTATTATATTTGCTATACCGTGCTTTTCCAAAAAGGCCCAAAGCGCTTACAGTGAATGAAAATTAAACTTACTTAAATACATATAATAAGAACTGAAACTACAAACTGCCAAAAAGGTTTTTTTTAAGGCCTTTCTGAAGGTAATAAGTGATGGAGACTGCAGGACCTATATGACAAGTCATGGAATAGTGCATGTATTGATTTTTCGTTAATAATGAATAAAGGAACCCTGTGGAAGAAAAGTATGATTTGAATTATATTATGCTGTACGTTGTACACATAGCAACAGTGTACATGTAGTTATTGACTTGATACGTACATTTTAATTGTAACTCTTTGTCGATACATTTATAATAAGATATTGGCAGATGTTGGTCATTGAATATGTGTGCTGTATTCTATCACGATATAGCAAATAGTGGAATAAGCTATTACAACCATTCACTGGTCCAGAGTTCATACACTGTAAAAAAAAAAATTGTTCATTGGTAATTTTTACGTATTTTTTCCATGTAGAATTTACTTGAAAACATTAGTTTTGCCACTTACGCACTAAATTTAAGTCTTGCTAACTCAAACTTTCAATTTAGTAGAACATACGTGGAATATTTAAGTAAAATCAAATACATAAGAACTTTAAGTAATTTCAGCTTGTATTAATTTAGTAATTTTAACTCAAAATCAGAAATTATACGTATTACTCAAACAATTTATGTTGATTATTCTTATCTTTTTAAAGTAAGGCCCGATGCAGTGCGTAATAGAAATATTTACATAATTTATGAATATTCATTAAGACCAAATTAAACTCTTTTTAAATAAAACAATTCTTTTTTTGTGGTTGAATGAAAATTTAAGGACTTTAAAACATTTACTAATTCATTTAACATGGCTAAGCAAAGACAAGACAATTTTTAATTCTTACCCAGTTCAAAACAAATCAAAACTTGATATTTAGGAAATTGTCAACCAATTTTCCTTTTAAGATGCTATGGTCAAGTATATATAAAATTTGGAGCCTTTCAATATGTGTCGAATTGAAGCGTATGTGTTAGTGATTAGTGATTAATCTTAAATAGAAGTAGTGAATGATTAGTGGATGTTACTTGTTAGATTAGATGGGTACCAAATCGTGCAATATGTAATCCTATCATAGCTTTTTTTTAATTATCTAAAATGATTACAATACTTAAATTATTTACGTTAATGGAACTCGATTTAACTGAGTAAAAATTTATTCAGCAAAATAAGTAAATTCTACTTAAGATGCCGTAGGTAATATTTACTTAATAAAAATAAGGCAATTCTTTTCCTCAATTTTATTAAGTTATTTCGACTATTATTTTTTTACAGTGTACGGATAATTAGTGCAAAACAAATACATTGATGGTCTTAATGTCAAAATGAAGCTCACCATTGATTAAAGGAGTCACGTAATCCGAGAAAGTCGATCGTGAAGGAGAAGTCTAGATTTGGTAATAATCCTTGAGACGAAAATGATCCACCGAACGAACAATCACTGGGCCAAGAAGCCGGACAAAGCGTGATTTAATCAGAAGCTTTCTGATGAGTCGTTTTGTTATTCATACAATTGCAGTTTCGTTGTAAATTAATAAACAGTGGTACTACATAGCAATATATGAAACATCAACCCATTTATTCGCGATATCTGATTGGTTGACCGGCAGCTTGTATGACATGCATGCCATTTTTCCACGAGTTCTTTCGACTTCAGATTTTAAATCATTGAAGCAGAACATGATTTAGCATTTGTAATTAATTATGGAGTGCTCTCATATGACAATAATTTTATGATTTAAGAAATCGAAACTGAAAAAAACTGGTGCTAACAATTGAATGATTTTTTTCTCCTGGTTAAGTGGTGCAATGTATTGGTATGTTTATGGCTTAAAAGCCATATTCGAAATACGACAATAAATAGCTCAAACACTTTAACCAAAAATTAATGCCACATTTAGGTGTAGTCCCATATATTTCATTTCATTTCATTTATTTCATTCTCCATAAAAACAAATTAACTTACAAACATGATATACAAATAAAAGATCGAATTCAAGAAAATTACAAAGGGAAGGAGCAAACAAAGTTGCATGGGAATGAGGGATTAACAAATCGGGCAATTAGCCTTATGAACGTCAACTCCTGACAAGTATACACTGTGTTGTTGAGAAAAGAAAAAAAAGGAAAAGATAAGCAGAGAAAAACTTGAACATCAATACAAAAGGGAAAAAAGTGAAGCAGAATCAAAGGGGAGGGGGAATACTTTCCAAAGTGCATTTAATGAAGCGCAACGTCATTTAATTTGAGATTGAATACAATGATTGAATAAAAAACAAGGTTTCGAAATAGTTCAAACAAAAGTTTTTACTTCAATCTTGCGTTGTCAAACAAGTGCTTTTTATAACATTATGGTATCATGAACAATATATCAAATTTCGTGTGCAGTGCTCGTGGCTTCTATCAAGATTATTCGATTTCTTATCTTTTTTAGGATTTAAAAGCTCACAATGTACACCGGTCGGAGGCGTCCCCCCCCCCCCCCCCTTTTTCAGCCACCCGAAAAATGCTCCTTTTTAACATAGGAATTATGCCCCTTTTACTTTGACAAGTGCCCCTATTGCTTTGTAAAGGTGTCCCTTCCCCTTTTCAACTCTGATAAGTGCCCCTTTTATTTGGAAACGTACCCCTTTTCTTTCGACAAGTTCCTAATTCCCTTTGCAATAAAGTGTCCATTTCCATTCTCATAATTGCCCTTTTTAATCTCTAGTAAGTGCCCCTAGTCAGGTATGAGAAGTGCCTTTTTTCACTTTTGACAAGTGCCCTTTACCTCTGATAATTACTCTTTGTACTTTGGCACATGCTCCTCTTCCTTCCTGATAAGTGTCCCCTTTTCCTCTCATCATTAAACGCGCCCTAGCTAATTTTAAGCGACTAAGAGCAATTTCCCCCCAACGCTCGCATGCATCTATAGATGATTTACTTATGTTACTTATCAAAGGTCTTTTCAGTCTTCCGTTATGAGAATGTGCTTATAACCCCATTAGGGTTATGTTTTTCCTCTTTATAAGATGTAATTTTTCGCACTGCGACCTCGCACATCTAAAACAAAATCATCCTTTTTAGACAATCAAACCCAACTGCAAAGCATGATGCTTAATCAATATCTTGTATGATGTACATATTGCTCCAGTTGTCTCATTTTCGCTCGCTTGACCATTGCCATTTTTTGGTAAAAGTCCATAGGCTAACATATTAGGCTGTTGGACTCTGACGATAGGGGACGTTGTCCAATGAGACTATTCGGAGCCAGATGTGACGTGAAACAAATATTGAAATCATCCCTAATAATTGTAATCACAAAATAGGGGTATATACCAATGTCTAAAAAATTGTATATTTTCGCTTTGAGATTTCCCTTCGTAGGTGCACCTTTTTTCTTGGTGCCCCCCCCCCCCCACTTTGGAAGTCGCTCCGCCGCCCCTGACACCGGTTGTACTACATAACCATCCTCTCAACAACAACGAATGTCCAGAATTGTTCACATGACCAGAACTCAACTTTATCTTTAATGAATTGAAACTAAAAACAAGGGTTATGTCAATACGATATAAACAAGGTTTGTCTTGCGTGTAAATAAAGTGTTTTTATATGATATTGCGTTTGTCGTTTCCTGTCACAACAAGGTTTTGAAACAATTTAAACATAAATTATTGCTTTCAATCTTGCGATGTCAAGTTAGTGCTTGTATATGACATTGCGGATTTTTTTTCCTGTCAAAACAAGGTTTTGAATTAATTTAAACAAACATTATTACTCCAATCTTGTGTTGTCAATCAAGTACATGAATATGACATTATGGTATAATATCCATGGATAACGAGCTATTTGAATTTCTGTACCAATCAGGCCCGTAAAATATAGGAGTTCAAGTCACCACCCCCCGCCCCCTTCCCTATTAAAAAAAATGTCAATAAAACCGAGGGAATTATTTTAGAGCACCAAGAGTGTATGGTCTGACACAGCGCTATACAAGAACCAATATTATTATCATCATTATTATCATAATCATCATTATGACTTTGCCTTTTTATCTTTATGCTCTCTTTCCGATCCGCCTTTCACCACGACCTGAGACGACGACACTCATCACATTAGCTCTCCGGAAATGGTGACTCTCCCTCCTCTACCCGATCCTAATACACACCTTCCACTGACGTCATGCCTCCTTTTGATGGCGTCCTACATCCTCCTTCATTTGTAGGATCGCTTCCGTTTGCAACGGACAAGGCTTTAAAAAAAAGAAGTCTTTTTTGTTCTTGACAATAATTTTTTTTTTTAGAAATCATCAATAATTCTGGAATCTAGCTTTAAAAACGACGTCACTGCAGGCGCCTCTCCGGTGAAAAAAGAGGGTGATTTAGGCATTAAAATGTCTTTAAAAACTAAGGCAAACTATGATATCAATGGGGAGAAAAAAGACATTTATCCGAAAAATAATATGCACTTGATAATCCAGTACGTTTCTGGCAATTTTCGTCATTCCTAATTATGAAATCATCAAATTATCAAATCGGACATACCCGCAATGACGTCAACTGCGTCATCAAGCCACGTGACCGTATTACCTTTTTTCGAGGGGCGTAGCCTAGCAAGCGTGAGAACTGTGGAAAATGGATGGCTATTATCATTTTTGGGTCAATTTAGAGATGTTCTGAAAAATCTGAGGCTGGAATTTTAATAAGTAGAGGTGTATTCATGTTTTAAAAAGCTATGTTAGTTTGGTTAGAGTGGCCCTTTAATCGTTCACTTCCTACAAGGTCTTTAAACCGTAAAACTGATCAAGTCATCGATCGCAATACGTGTAGTTTATACTTATCATATGGGAAACTTTACCGGCTGGGTAATTATAGCAATTACTTCCAACTGACCAGTACCATATATATTATTTAATTGCAGGCCTATGTTCTGTTTTATTCAATTATATATGCATTTTATACTTTTATATTATGTTACTAATCAGGCTTCTTTAGATAAAATTTGAAATCGATGGTTGTATAAATAGCTGAATTGAATTTTGATTTGAATTTGATTTGCTTTAAATTTATTAGCAACCAAGACGTCACAATAATGACAGTATATGAACAATCATACACAACACAGAATAATACTGATACATGTATTCAGGGCGTATCAATAAAAAAATTGACCCAACTTTGGTTGCTCCTAATTATAATATCATAACAATATGACTTTGGAATTTCTTTCATGATAAACAGTAACTAATTTTCTGTCAAATGGTACCCTATTCATAATATTTATTCCACGGGTGACTGACACCAGGGTCTTTAAAAACTGTAGTCAAAATCGCCTCGTTCCAAGTTTGGGCTTAATGAACCGAATTGTGTCAGGCCATATGCATGAGGTTCTTTGGTCTTAGATCCTTTTAAAAGGTTAAATTGTGCCTCGTGCTTCAGTGCTTGTTTAAAATGATGTAATTTAAGTAGGCTTTCATTTATTTTAATCCATAGGTTAACTTATCTCGAATACCGATCGAAAATTCAAAGGCTACTAAACCCAAATGCAAGAAAGAACATTTATGATGATAAATATCAATATATTGACAGCAGATTCTCATTAAAAAAAGATAACACCCTAGAGAAACTTCATCCAATTTGCATTACTCAATGAGAAGGTTAAAATATACAAGGGATGCGAATAAAGCCAAAATTGTAATCATCATAACGAAAAGAATATCATAAATGTTGCTTGTAATAAGAACTTCTTTGAGTTTGAGTCGATGTTAACACTTCTTTTTTTTACAACTGCCTAATAGTAAATGTGAATAAAACAGCAATTGTTTTGGAATGAGATAACACATACATAATGGCTTTTGACCATCATTCATTGCTTCAGCCCATACTCGGTACAAGAGGATTTTGACAATACTTTTTGAAAATCCTGCTGTTCAGTCATCCTTGGCAGCAAAATTATGAAAATGGTATCAATAGTCAGGGCATAAGTTTTCCTTTACAATAACATATGATTAAAGATTACATATATTATAACTCTTCGGTTAGAAGCTAAAATAGTTGGGTAATAATAATAATAATATTTAATTTTTATATAGCGCTGTACATAACAGAAGAGTAATTCGATTGAACAGTTATAGTTTTAAAACAATATTTAGACATAGATCCGCATACTATTTGATGTACAAGCTATACACATAAATATGTGTATTAGGTGAAGTTGTTAATAAAAACTAGAATTTAGCACAAATGCTAGTCAAGCCTTGTTCTAACGAATTAACTAAATACCCTCGAGAAAGAAAGGCGGGGAGGAGTGAGAGAGTGAGAAAAGAAACTGCAACTTGCAACAAAACCCTTAATTGAATGGAAACACGAGGTGGCGCTGCAACAAATTAAAGCAGAAACATCATGGAGTGAAGGTTGGATATAGTTCGACCACGGGAGGGGATGAGAAACAGAAAGAGACCGCTCATAGTCAGGTGGCTTTGAGCGTCAAATTTATCGATTATCGTAGCTTGCCGGACAAAAGCACCATTTTTGTACAGGGGCTTCCTTAGGACCTAATAGTCGCACTGTAGGCTTCTAAGTAAGCAAATAGGGGACCGACGGCTTTAAGTTGATGGAAATCTGTCGGGGTGTCAAGAACAACCTTTCTTTAAACAGTATGCATGGAATTTGAATGTGGTAGTAAATTGGTCTATTTCTCCACTACCGATACCATCACCCCTATCACTCTATCTCTCTTTCTCTCTTCCTCTCTCGCTTCCTCTCCCTCCCTTACCACATCTCCCTCCCTCTCTCTCTCTCCATCACTCTCTTATTCTCTTTCTTGCTCTTCCTTTTCCCTCGCTTCTCTTCTCTATTCCAACATTTCGTTATCACTGCCATATATATGCATGTATTATGCACATTGTTCAGGTATCCCTAACACAAAATTCTTACTCTGCGAGGTCTTTCCTTCCTGCACTTTAATCTTTAGACCTTTAATAATGTATTTCAATGTATGCATATCCCCCCTCCTTCCGTACCCTTGGTTACCAACTATTTGATTAACCAGCAAAATGGCATCTCTATGGATGGAATTCACTTTGTATGCACTGAGCGTTGCTATGTCGGGAAATTCTGACAAACTTTTCAGTCGTCTAGAGAATCTTTGGTAAAGAAAATTAGTGTTCAGGTTTATTAATATCCATGATTGTTTATGTTTAAATGCGGTTAATACAAAAATGAAGAAGACTTGTACTTGTTTTACAAAGATACTACCAAAAAATTACTACGAAATTAAGAATCTTATTATTATAATCTTATATTTAAGCCCGATTATAAGTTTTAAATATTTCATTCACTTCATTTTTGTTCTTTTAAGATGTCCGCTTTAAGTATATTTTGCTCACATTATTCATTTCATACGCAGAACATATGTTATCATAATCATCTTTACAAATTTGATTCCCTAAAGTTTCCACATTCACGTGACAGTGTGCAATTTTTTTCCCTTCAACCCTTCCAAATATTTTGTTTATTTGTTTGTTTTACCTGACTGCTAAAAAAGCATTGTAGGCTTTTAAGTAAGCAAATAGGGACCAACGGCTTTAAGTCATCTCCGAGGGATAGGATAGGGTAGATGTATTAATGCCTTACCCAGGGTACTAGCGCATCGACTTGGTTTCGAAACAGGAACCTCCCGGTTACGAGACCACTGCTTTGCCACTGAGCTATTGGGCCTCCTCAAATAATTACTTCGCCTTCTTTTCTACCTCAAGCTGTCTTTTTTAAATTTCATTCTTCAATTCCTTTATTATATAATTGAATAGCAACGAATATAGAAATGCTTAATTCTTCGTCTTTCCCTGATCGGAGTCAATGAACAAAAATAATGAATAATCATCATCATCATCATCAATCTTCTTTCGTATAATGTGTTGCATCTTTAGTAATTATAATTTCAATCAGAGAGTGCACAAAACGCATATTTATAAAACACTATGATAACATGTCTCAGTGGTGACCAGAGGTCTCGTAACCGGGAGGTCCTGGGTTCGATACCAAGTCGATGTCCCAGTGCCCTTTGGTAGGGCCTTTACCAAGGCCCTCTGAAGGGACTTACAGCCGCAGAATCGGTCAATGGCAGCCATGCTTTCTTTAATAGCAGTCAAATAATACAAACAAACTGACAACCAACCATAATACTATAATAAATACACAAATACACAATTATCTCTCTGCATTGGTGTTTCCGCTTCTCATCAAAGTCCCATCCCGCAAATTATTCACTAGACGTAATATACTTATGTAGTATGATATGTTTTATCATCTCTTTTTGTATTCGATTATATGAGATGAAAGTTGTGCAAAATACGTTATCATACAATACACGATTACAATCATTTGTGTCCAAGTCCAATGACTGACGTGTTCATATTTACTTATATCTATACAAAAACATTTATGTCTAACTCTAAGATACCTTAAAAATTTAAGATAACATACAAATTCAAACTGTAAATACACACATAAATTATTGGTAATTAATGATATTTGTTTGTAAATTGTATTTTCATTGTCTGATATTCTATTGTTCGAATTTTATGTAATCGCGGCCTCGCTGAAAAACAGCATTTGCTGAATGCGGGCATAATTATTGTATTTTGTTTTTAACCGTGAATAAATATAATACACATTCATACGTATAATCTTTTTGTTCATTGATATTATTGATGTGTACATATTTACTTATATCTATACAAAAACACTAATATCTCATTCTAAGATTAAGATATCATACAAATACAAATTGTAAATACACAACTGAATTATTTGTGTATTCAGAACATTGGTTAATACTTATTGTACCTTCACTGCCAATGACAGCCTAATGTGTCTTAGGCAACCCTAACCATAGGGAGTGTGATCGCCCATATTTAAACTTCTTTTTGTTTTCTTTCTGAAATCTAACCGACACCCCATGTTATAAAAAGATATTTTACAATTATTTTATCTTTTAGAGGGTAAACACTTTCTCCATCTTACACAGGGGCGGCCGAGCGACTTTCAAAGTGGGGGCACCAACAAAAAAGGGCACTTTCTGGAAAAAAGGGCAACTACAGTGGGAAATCTCAAAGCGAAAATATACAATTTTTAGACATTGGTATATACCCCTACATTGTGATTACATTATCAGGGATGATTTCAATATTTGTTTCTCTTCATAGTTCATACATCATACAAGATATCGCTTAAGCATCAAACTTTACAGTTGGGTGTGATGTCTGAATATGCATTTACGAGCGAGCGAAGCGAGCGAGAAAATTTTTGAAGATCTGTGAGGTCGCAGTGCGAAAAATTACATCTTATAAAGAGGAAAAAAGCCAATCGTGATGGGGTTATAAGCACATTCTCATAACCTTTGATAAGTAACATAATTATATAATCTTTAAATGCGAGCGAGCGCAGCGAGCGAACTTTGGAGGAAACTGCTCTTAGTCGCTTTAAATAAGGGGCACGTTTAATGATTACATGAAAAGGGGACAATTATCGAAAGGGATAAGACACTTATTAGAAAAGAAAAGGAGCCTGTGAATAAGTACAAAGGATGATTATAAGAGGTGAAAATGAGGCATTTTTTCACTTGAAAAGAGGCACTCACCAGTGATGAAAAGGAGGCGTTTACGAAAATGGAAATAGGCATTTGTTGACGGAAAAGGGGCACCCATCAGATTTTAATAGGGCCATTTATAAGAGGTGAAAAGGGGATAGGTCCCTTCTTAGAAAGGAAAAGGGCACGTATCATTATTAAAAGGGAATTATCAGAGTTGCAAAGGGGCACTGACCAGATATGAAAAGGAGCACTTATGAAAATGTAAAAGGGGCACTTATAATAAAGGAAAATGTGCATTTGTTGAATGAAAAGGGGGCACCGTTCAGATGTTTAAAAGGGGCAGTTATGAGAAGGGGAAGGGGAAGTTATGAGAAGGGGAAGGAGCTCTCTCTTTTTAATGGGGGCACTTATCATAAGGAAAAGGGGCACTTTTTAGAAAGGGAAAGGGGAAGTTATGAGAAGGGGAAGGAGCTCTCTCTTTTTAATGGGGGCACTTATCATAAGGAAAAGGGGCACTTATTAGAAAATAAGAGGGGCACATGTTAAAATGAAAGTGCGCTCATCCGAGTTTTAAAAAGGGGTAGTTATTAAAAGGAGAAGGGGCACTTCTTACAAAGGAAAAAAGGAGAAGTTGTCAAAGTAAAAAGAGCACCTCTCAGTTTTGAATAGGGCAATCATCAGAGGTGAAGGGGGCACTTATTAAAAGTGAAAAGGGGCACTTCTCGTACCTGAAAAGAGGCACTTACTAGAGATTAAAAAGGGCACTTATTCAAGATAATTTCAAGATTCATGAGAATGGAAAATGAACATTTATTGCAAAGGAAAATGGGAACATGTCGAAGGAAAAGGGGCACGTGTCAAAAATAAAAGGGTACTCGTCAGAGATGAAAAGGGGAAAGGGGCACTTTTACTAAGTAATAGGGGCACTTGTCAAAGTAAAAGGGGCACCTTTCCTATGTAAAAGGGGCACTTCTTACAAAATAAAAGGGGCACTTTTCCTATGTAAAAAGGGGCATTTTGGGGGTATCTGAAAAAGTGGGGGGCACTGTGCCCCCCCCCCTGCCCCCCCCCGGGAGGGCCGCCTCTGATCTTACATGTATAATGCTGGATACTCAACTGGATATAATATATCAAAGGATCTTAAGGAAATAATGAATATTGATTAGTAATACAGTATTAATCAGTATTAATAACGCTCTTTCCTTATTGTCCCCCTGCAATTACCAGGTACCCATTGACAGTTAGATGGAGAGTGTCATATGTAGCGCTGGGATTCGAACCCTGAACCTTGGGACTGAGAGTCTAGTGAATAAATCACCATACCACGGCACCATGTGCTTTGGTACACACTTAAGGATTTTTTTTGTTTGGATTCATTGAATTTATTTCTAAAAACTCCAATTCCTCTTCTTACATAACATACAAGCAAAGCATTTTCTATAGTCCTAGTTTATACAAACTGCAACATAATCATAACAAAAACTTTTATCATTTGATAAACGAACATAAATACAACATAATTTATTGTTCATAATTTCACAATGCATAAGACTAAAATATATTACAATTACATAATAGGAACAATTACCGCACTACATATTAGTCATCCTAAACAAGCTAGAACAAGCATTGCTTCCTTTTTTCAGAATAAAACTGAATACTTTAAGAAAAACGACTCTCATATTTCTCAACATATTATTATACAGACTCGAAATCATGAGTTTTTCAATTGGATTAATGAGATGTCCCAAGTAATCGATTAATAATTAGTGACTTGTATTGTGATTCATCGCATTATTCTGTGCAATTGCTTTAAGACAGGCGAAATATGGAAAAGTTACCCATGATAACTGTATTTTCATTGTCCGTGGGATTGGGGGAACTTGTTCACCGGATGTTTTTGTCCATGTGTAAGCCTCCAGTTTAAAATTGTCCGCGAGTAGATTTGAGGAAACTTTTCCACCTTACAATATTTCTATGGTTAAATGATCCGGGTCTTAATTGTCCGCGGATAATTTGGGGGAATTTGTCCAAGGTATGCTTTTGACCCTTGCTTTAAGTTTCACTAGGCGATTGCAAGTTATTTTGTTCAGCGAGTGGTTCTCATTTTCCTTACCAAGTCGATGGGCATGGGAATGCTTCCGAGCCTACATCGTATGATGCATACCATCACCTCTCTAAAGGCACGAATCCTTCTGGCATAGATGATTGGGTTAATACAGCTATTTGACAATACAAGGGCCAAAAGCCAGGGAAGTGCACTATACGATTTCGGTGAACATATGCTCACAGCGTAAGGAATGAAGCAGATGACAAAAGCAACGAGAATTACCAACAGATTCTTGGTTACAGCAAGAAGCTTCTTGTCAATTTTAGGTTGTGTCTGTTTCTTGACAGGTACTTTGGTTTCCGATCCCTTGACACGTACTGGTACTTCTTTCGACTTTAGGTCAGGTCCGCCGTCTGTGCTTTCTATCTCTTCTAGAGATGGGGATACGGTCAAAGGCTCCGTATCATGCGTATGGTTCTCCGGCTGACCGGATTTTAGTATTTCACCTTTTGATATGTCGCAGTTCTGGCTTCCTAAATACTCGGACGAATGAGATACCCTCAAAACAGTATTCTCAATGACCAAACCATCTTGTTGGGTAACGTGGTTTTCATCTGGGCATATGGTGTCCATGCATATTTCATTCTGTATCTTTCCGTCAACTTTCTTCGCTGGCTTCAAGTTCTCCCCTCGGTATGCAATGAATCTCCATAGTTTTAGGTACACAGTGACAATAATTGCAAAATGCCCGAAGGCCCAAAAAGGTATGACAAAGACAGCTATTTCCTCGTCTAGTCTAACAATAACGCAGCCCGAGGAGAAGTTAAAAACCCACGTGAATGTAATCATGAGGCATAAGTTTCGAGCCTTGTAAATTTTCTTGAATTTTCCTTGGTTTCTCGTGACGCGATACCAACTGGTGAAGCCAAGGAAAGCATGGGTTGTAAGGCTTACGCCAACACAGGCACACATGACAAATACCAACAATTTAAAGACCCAGTCAAACTGACTGATTGCAATATAAATGGGAAGGCAGATCGACGTTAACAGATCGGCACATGCAAGGTTCATGATAAACCAATTGAAAGTCGACCTGAGCTTGCGAGAGAGAACGATGGCGAGGATCACGATGGAGTTTCCGATGATTCCTGTGATGCTGATTATAAGAAAGATGATACAGAGAACGACACGTTGGGCGACGCCTATAGACTGAAAATCATAATAACGGCCTGGAAGACTGCCGTTTGTTGGATCAAAGGCCGACGTAGGAAGAGTGCTTTCATCTGCCATCTTAAGCCTGCGATCAGCTAAAAGTTTTTCTGAAAATAATTTACAAAGAAAAGAACGAATACCATTTACACAAAGCTTTATATCAATTCATTTTCTGACAAATTGTAAAGGTAATTTGGGTCAACCAAATGTTTCCATGCAATATTAAAAATTACTTCGTTCACAGTTGTGGACAGTTGCCTGTGACTGAAAAATGATTTCACTTCTGAATCGTTAATTGCAAATATAATGCACATGGCGGACGTATATATTTTAGGTTTCTTCTCACTACTTTAAACAACAATTAAGAGTCTAGTGCATTTGTGGCTCGATTAATCTTATTATAAAGATTTGGAAACAGTCTTAATCATTGCTCTATATTAAACGAATAATGGACTATCTCTGAATCCCGTCCTAGCCCAAAGATTGAGAAGCAGCCTTCTTTCCTTAATTCAAAACACGCAAATGGTAGGAAAGCTTGACTAGTCATGGTGTTCTCTTGATGAATCCGTCAAGATTCTGAAAACAAAACTATTATGAGTTTGAGAGAAGAAGAAAAACTATTCATATAAGTGATAAGATGTTCCTTGTGCACTCCTATTTGTTAAAATGAACGTGATGAGAGCAGACATGCAATAGGCCTAATCGACTGCCCTGTTATTATGAGTTACTAAGAGTTATTTTGGGTTATGAGTCCTTCTGGCTCTAAACAGACTATTAGATAATGTGGATCATTTATGGAAATGCACTGCATGAATAAAAAAAAGGAAAGGAAATCCTGTTTTAACCCCAGTACTGCATGATTAAAGATATTATTTTTCCTGTCAGAGGTACTTTATTTACAAAAATACCATCATTACATCATAACAAATTTTACATTCACTTTAGAACTATTAAGAGAAAATCTTCAGTGATATAAAATAGAAGATCCTTAGTTCAGATGCTATTTCAAAAGCTCTCAAACTCTCCAAAAAAAATACTATGTCCCGAGAGCCCCTGACAACATCCGAGATGTACCAAGAGTCTCGTATTTAAAACATGCCATATGAAAAAGCTGTATGGTTTAAAATAATTTAACATATACATGATTAAAGATATGCTGGTTTGACAGGGCATGATATTTACTTAAATATAATGTAGTGTAGCAGCATTAAAATACATGATAATATCTGTCAATGTCAAGTTTCCCTTAAGCCCAGTACACACTTCTCACTTCGAACACGATCCGATGAATTTTAGATCGGATCGTGTAGTTTGCTACAATAGCAGCACCCTCTGCCAAATACGCGTAAGTGGATGCAAATTTTCCCCAATTGCCCCCTTATTTCTTATCGTGTAAAACTGCGATCCGACCAGTCTCACTTAGGGGAAAACATAATGTTTTGAATTGTTGTAGTACTGGGCAAACGGGAGGGGAGCTCGCAAGATACGACACATTGTTACAATGTGGTGTTTGATCGATCACACCATCAAACTGTCTTATTTATAATCAGTTTTTTCTTAAACCTTCACTCACTGACATGTTTCTCTCTTTTTCTGCTTCAATTATAACCAACTCAATATCAGAGTGGACTTCCCCTTTACTGTTGTGTTTCGCGTAATTTCTATAAAATGTTTGGGGCTTTTTTAATGCAAGGCTTATCTAGTCTTTAATGGCTTACTATATAGTATTACCCAGAATTATTAAACGGGATGGGGCGCTCTGGTGCTTAAACAAAACGTATGGATGTATGCTGTCGAAGCTGGACTTTACTTGGTGTGGCGGAGCCCGAATAACCATATATATTTATGTTATGATTTCCCTTAAAGAAAAATATATAAATTAAAAGAGGCGCACGACTCCTACGCCTCCTCTTTGTGCCTTGTGGATTTTAATGACACGTTAAAGTCCCAAACAGTACTCCTCAAGAGTAATGACCTAAATAAATTTATTTACCGTTCTAAAGACAGAACAACATTATTCCCGAATGCAGATATCAATGCTAACAAGGAACTAAGGATACACTCAGCAAAACAAGAAAGAGGACACTCTTTATTGTTCAACATGTTCATATAAACCGTAAACAAAATATGATAGTATATATATATCAAATTAAAGTATAATTATTACTCGGCCAACATCAATCAAGACCAATAAGGTTTTGAACTTTCACACTTGGATGAGCACATTAATACAACTATAAGAACGTCTGATTAAGAAAATTGCGAAAAAGAGCAAGTAACCATTCAAATGTAATATTGAACATGTGCAATGTTACTCTTGTTTAACAATGAGAACAAAAATGAGAAACGATGGGAAGATTGAGCCCTAGATGTCAACTGTAGTCTCAGGACTACATGGTTTTGACAAGCATGTTAACGATGCCTCTCATTTTGCGTTTCTCGTGATAATTTTGTTTTCTTAATTTTTATTTGACTATACAGGATGGAAACGATAATAAACAATTGAATTACCAGATGCCCCAAATGTTTTTCCAAGTGTCTTTCAGAGACTCAATTTTAAAAAATCTTATTATAAATAGTGTCCACTTATTGGGGGTGTAGTAACCCTTTCCTGCTTTTGTCGACCATTGGAACAAACTGTTGATTGTCACACTTAAAATTTGTCATCCTTACTAACCACATGTACAATACAATCAGACAGGCGCGTACGCAGGATTTTTTTCAAGGGGGGGGGGGGGGGGGGTTAACGTTTATAAATCGGGCCGAAAATTTTGCAACGACTCAGCCAGCCGCTGAATAAGCGGGGGGGGGGGGGGGGGGTAAGAGGTCACTTTTTTTTCTTTTTTTTTGTCCCAAAAAAATCGCAACGACTCAGCCGACCGCTGAATAAGCGGGGGGGGGGGGGGGGGGGGGGGGGGGGGGGGGGGGGGGGGGGGTAAGAGGACACATTTTTTTTTTTTTTTTGGTCTCGAAATTTGAAAATTTGACATTTTGCTCCGTTGGGGGGGGGGGGGTAAGTTCAGCTTTTTTAGGTCAACCATGGGAATTTTTTTTTTTTTTTTTTTTGGAAAAAAAATCCAAAAGGGGGGGGGGGTTTTTAGAGGAATTTAGGGGGGTTTACATACAAAAAATTTCCAAAGGGGGGGGGTTAACCCCCCAACCCCCCCAACCCCCCCCCCCCCCCCCCCCCCCCTGTGTACGCGCCTGCACTCAGATGAACATGTTAGTCTATATTTTCATCTTCTAATGAATAAAGAGTTACATTTTGCTTGTTGTCGTTTTTTTATCATAGAGGTGAAAAATAAGACATCAGATCTATGGAATGTACTCCCAAACTCAATAGAAACATTTAAAACCTTACATTCATTTAAATTCAGTACGAGGAAAGCATTTATGTCAGGGTACATTGTTTGATCTTTTTCCGGTGCTGATTAAGAATAAACAGCATCACCGCATGTTTTTCCCCCCTTTTAATTTATTGATATATTTGGATTGGTAACAATTTATATCCGTCCTCCATTTATTACCACAAATTATTTCACTGGGGCTTACAACTTTACAAGCTTGCTTTCAAGTAGGTCCTACCGTTTTTCTCTCAGTTAAATCAGTACTCTATATCGACCACTTATCTTTATGTTATTTATTATGTGTTATTGATTGTTATTCTATCTCACACAAAACAAGTTGTTCTTTGTTTTGAAATGTATATGTCACATGAGAAATATGAAAATAAATGAAATTAAATGAAAATGAAATGAAATATTCTTTCCAGATTTCTATAAAACACCAATCACTTTATTGTATAACTCTTGTACACTATACGTTTTTATGTGTTAGACGTATTCACATTAAAGGGATCCGGCAACTTTGTCTCCGATTCTGAAACAAAATTCTGGATTTAGCTCATGCTGCAATGATAGTTATAAACCTTTAGGTCAGTCAGGAACCCATGCCTTTTTTGAGCTGATTGCCTGTCTTATTATCAAAATATTTATGATTTGAATTACAAATTTTGAAAACCGTTTGCCAAACGGTTTTCATAACACTACAGTCTATTGGGGGAAACGAGTATGGTAAAAACCGGTCACTCAAAGATTTTTACTTTTTTGAGGCACTTCTTGATCATTTTGAAGCGCAATTTTGTTAGGGTTCTAATATTATACCTGGAGGCGGCAATGGTGCAGCAGTGGACCGGTCGAAAAATCGGCCCATAGTGTGCAGTTCGGCGCGTACCGCACAAGAGCCAAGCCCCCCCCCCCCCAACTCAGTGGTATTTAGGGTACGCGTATGCTTGTTCCCTTTTTTTTAAAGCACCCCCTATCTGAGGACTGCCAACATTTCCGAACCCCCCTTTCGCGGGCTTTTCGCGGGCTTTTCCTTCCTTGGAGACCCCCCTAAATACGGAAAATGCTCAATGTACTCCCCTAAATTTGGAATAATTTCGTAGGAATCTGAAGAGATGAGAGACAAAAAGAAAAAAAACACCCCCTTTGTAGAGAAATATCCGGGTGAAAAGTCAAATACACCCCTTTTTTTTACAATTCTCGGGCCGGACTTTGTCGCACGAAAAGTACCCCTTTACCGGACATTTTGGTAACACGCATGCGGTCATTCCGACCCCGGAGTGGGGAGGGGGGGGGGGGGGGGGGGGGGGGGGGGGCTTGGACACAATCCCGTTCCAAGCTCAAGGGGACGGGTATGTACATAAATGAGGATCTGTTTGCAACAAATCAGAAACTTTATCACCAGATGTGTCACTCGGAGAAAGTCTTGAGGGCGTGGAGCATCGATGGCCGCATATTTTCTGGCATCAAGGACTCACATGATGGTTTCATCAAGTAACTAGTTACCTGTGAGGCAGATATTGTCAAACTGTGATCGATACATCATGTTCTGCACACGTGTTTCATATTGCTCTTATTTTTTACGTACTTCTCTTTTCTCTCCATCCGATCTAACATTGTTTCATACCACATTTCTCATGGCAAATTCTTGCTGGCAGTAAAGATGTTTCAGTGTTCTATGTTTGTTTCATTTGTGTTTATCTTTTCCACTCTCTATCCCTCTTCCGCTGTTTTTCTTTCTTGTCTTCCTATGCCTATAGTGCATATTTTTTATGTTTTTGTTGTATATATATATATATATATATATATGTGTCCTTTTCTTTTGCACGTAGTAGGCTGTCTTTCTATGTCAATCATTATCAATCATATTGCACTCTATACATGTATGAATCTTTACATTATGATTACAAATGCTGATGATATACGTAACTATTTTGAATGTAGCGCAGACTCGTTAGAGTATGATCTTGGTGAAGGCAATGACACTGTCACGAGTGACTGTAATTATTGTACAGAAAGCCAATTCTCTCAAAAGATAGGTAATTCTGGTGATAACGAGCTTTCTTTTCTTCATTTTAATGTTCATAGTATGCAAGCAAACTTTGATAAATTAAATGTATTTTTGCGGAACATGTGCTACTGTATCAAGTGAAACTGAAGGAAATGTATTTTCTCTTCCAGGAAGTAATACAATTATGAATAATCGACAAGATAGAAGGGAGGAGGTGTCGCATGGAATGTTCCCACGCAGTTGAATTACCGAGTTTTAAATGAAGTTAATGTACAGTAAAGAATGATTCAATAGAAAGTGTCTTTGTTGAATTGTTTTTTCCTGGCAGACGAAATATTATAATTGGGGTCGTTTAAAGACCGCCACAAGGTAACGTGAATTTGTCTATAAATGAAATGCAAAGTGTGTTATCAAATTTCAAATTTTTGCATAAAACAGTCTTTGTCATGGTTGATTATAATGTTAATCTTCTTCAGCACGATGAGAATGCATACGTTTGTGACTTTTTAAACATGTTTATATCTTTCTATTTATTACCCTTAATTACTAAACCTACCAGAGTTACAGACACTTCTTCTACTCTCATTGTTAACATTTTTTAGTAATGTACGACCTGTACCAGATGCGGGTATTACAATTTCAGGTTTGTCTGACCACTTTCCAGTATATGCGAGGATGTATTTTGGTAGGAATATCCGTAATATTTCTAGTAATAGATATGTTCGAAAAAGTCATCCTACCAGTATTGCTAAATTTAGAGATGAGTTGTTAGCAAGTAATTGGAGAGAAGTATTACGTGATCAAGATATTGATAGCTCATATGATAAATTCTTAAACACATTCTTTTTGCTGTATGATAAAAAATTTACCTTTTATGTAAATGTACAACAACCCCTCAATTGCTAAGGATTACTAATTATATATTGAGGTCAATAAATAGGAAAAATAAGTTGTACTATAAGTATGAGATTAGTAAATCTCAGTCTTTTCATAGGAAATATACTATTTATCGGAATACTCTTACTTCAATCCTACGTGCTGCTAAGAAACAGTATTACTTTGCTCAATTTCAGGCGACACAATGGTATAAAAGGGACATGGAAAGTAATTAGAAATGTTTTTAAGCCAAAGCCGAAAGCGTCTGATGTAAGTAAATTAAATATTGATGGGAATGTATTTGATGATCCAGAAGTTATTGTAGATAAATTCAATAAATATTTTTGTAATATTAGCCAGAATTTGTCGCGTGTCATTCCAGAGTCTCAAAAAAAAAAAAAAAATATATATTTTTTAGAAAATCCTAATCATAATAGTTTATTTTTATTGCCAACGACCGTAGAAGAATTGTTTTATATTGTACATTCTTTAAAGAATAAGAAAAGTCCAGGTTCTGACTACATAACAAATGAGTTGATAAAAAATGTAATTGTTGGTATTGTACAACCCCTCGTACATATATTTAATCTATCAATGACCACTGGTGTTGTACCCATGAAAATGAAAATTGCAAAGGTTGTTTCCATGTTTAAAAAGGGTGATGCCCTTATCTTGAATAAATATCGTCCTATTTCTTTGTTGAATTCCTTTTCTAAAATTCTTGAGAAGCTAATGTATACTCGGACGATAACATTTCTGATGAATACTAACATTTTAAGTTTGGTTTCTGTGAAAAACACACTACCACTAATGCTATTCTACATTTGGTGGATAAGATATCCAGTGCCTTAGATGCACGCATGCATACAGTTGGTGTCTTCTTAGACTACTCTAAAACGTTTGATACTGTAAATCATTATATTTTGATAGATAAGCTGTGCCATTATGGTGTAAGGGGAATAGCATTAGATTGGTTTAGAAGCTACTTAACAAATAGGAAACAGTTTGTTAATTTAAATGGAATTGATTAAGATTTACGGGACGTCACTTGTGGAGTCCCACAGGGATCCCTTCTAGGCCCGCATTTGTTTATCGTGTATATTAACGATTTTTAACTTTCCGCAAATATGTTATCATTCATTCTTATTTGCAGATGACTCTAGTGTATTTCCTCTCACAGAAATCTACAAACTCTTTTGCAGACTGTAAACTCCGAGTTGACTAATGTGGCTTTGTGGATTCATGCAAACAAGTTGTCTTTAAATCTTTAAAAAAAAACTATTTTTATGCTCTTAAGTAATTCCCTGAGTATATTGCCTGGAAATGTAATGTTTAATAGTGTTAAGATTGAAAGGGTATCTACATTTAAATTTCTTGGCTTGCATATTGATGAATATTTAAATTGGAAGTACCATATTAGTAAACTTTGTAAATTATTGTCAAGAAATACTGGTGTAATTTATAAATTGAAATCTGTGTTCCCACTGAATATTGTACGTATGTTGTACGCAACTTTAATTTTGCCATATTTGCACTATGGTGTGCTTTCTTGGGGCAACTACACTGTTGGTCATAATGGTTAAATATTTATTTTTACCCAAATTTGTAGACTGATTTTAACAATGATTTATTCCTAATAGATCTACATAATAGTATACATTCTCAGATTTTATTGAATGACGATTGGGGAGTGTTTGTTTTGCGTGACTGCTAAAGCATGTGTGTGCTACTATGCTAATCAACTAGGGGACCTACGTCCTTAAGTCATAACTGACGGTTGTGGGGATTAATGCCTCATAAAAGGGCACTAATATAGCACAACGACACGGTTTGATCCTGGGGGCTCACAGTAACAAGGCCATTGCTTAGCCAATGAATCATGAGTGTACGCAGCGGGCGCTAGGGTACGTCGACGCCTGTTAAGCTGCTAAAGTGAAAACTCCGCTAAAGTGTAACCTGCCGCCTAAGTTTTTGAAAAAGAAGTTCACTTCAGCGAACGGGCTCGCGGCCGTAGCGGTCGTGATGCCGGCGCGCGTTCGTTGTTCGTGTATACGTCTGGAGCTAGCTAGCTGAGCTGGGGCCAGGCGCACGCGTGATGAGATCTAGAGACTGACCGTCATTCGTTACCACACTATGTCCAGTATATACCTCACAGTTACTTATCTGCTCATCCAGTTATAAATAGTCTTTCTACATTTCATGGAAATAGTATTAATACCGTTTTCAATATGAAATCTAACATATTGTTATTTTGGTTATTTGTTGTTGCGAGATGCGGATGAGCGCTACGTCATTGACGTTCTGGTTGAATTCTCCCAACCGTTTTTTTCCCCATGAAAATAAGACATACTGTAAGACAGGATTTGTTTAAATCTTTCAACAATTAAATGGTAGATAGAGCCAATTCATTGCTTTTTGATGATTAACAATCACCTTAATTTTAATTAAATTGTAATAATATAGTTGGGAGAATTAAGGAGTCGATCAGATCAGTTTTTCCCAATTGTTATTATCAATATTGGTCTGTTTTCACTTAAACTTGGATACCCCTGTGGATGTATTATAAGCAACAAAAAATTTGCCCCTAAAACACTTCTGCTTTAAAGAAAATGAATAATAAAAAATTTACAGGTGCTCCCCTGTCCCCCCCGCCCCCCTGTGGCACCGCCCATGGCAGCAGGTTACACTTTAACATCAGGTTACACTTTATAGCAGCAGGTTACACTTTATAGCAGCCGGTTACACTTAAACAGCAGGTTACACTTTAGCAGCAGGTTACACTTTAGCAGCAGGTTACACTTTAGCAGCAGGTTACACTTTAGCAGCAGGTTACACTATAGCAGCAAGTTACACTTTAGCAGCAGGTTACACCTTAGCAGCAGATTACACTTTAGCAGCAGGTTATATTTTAGCGGCAGGTTACCCTTTAGCAGCAGGTTGCACTTTAGCAGCAAGATACACTTTAGCAGCAGATTACACTTTAGCAGCAGGTTATATTTTAGCAGCAGATTACACTTTAGCAGCAGGTTACACTTTAGCAGCAGGTTATATTTTAGCAGCAGATTACACTTTAGCAGCAGGTTATATTTTAGCAGCAGATTACACTTTAGCAGCAGGTTACACTTTAACATCAGGTTACACTTTATAGCAGCAGGTTACACTTAAACATCAGGTTACACTTTAGCAGCAGATTACACTTAAACAGCAGGTTACACTTTAGCAGCAGGTTACACTTTAGCAGCAGGTTATATTTTAGCAGCAGGTTACCCTTTAGCAGCAGGTTACACTTTAACATCAGGTTACACTTTATAGCAGCAGGTTACACTTAAACAGCAGGTTACACTTTAGCAGCCGGTTACACTTAAGCAGCAGGTTACACTTTAGCAGCAGGTTACACTTTAGCAGCAGGTTACACTTTAGCAGCAGGTTACACTATAGCAGCAAGTTACACTTTAGCAGCAGGTTACACTTTAGCAGCAGATTACACTTTAGCAGCAGGTTATATTTTAGCGGCAGGTTACCCTTTAGCAGCAGGTTACACTTTAGCAGCAAGATACACTTTAGCAGCAGATTACACTTTAGCAGCAGGTTACACTTTAGCAGCAGGTTACACTTTAGCAGCAGGTTACACTTTAGCAGCAGGTTACACTATAGCAGCAAGTTACACTTTAGCAGCAGGTTACACTTTAGCAGCAGATTACACTATAGCAGCAAGTTACACTTTAGCAGCCGGTTACACTTAAGCAGCAGGTTACACTTTAGCAGCAGGTTACACTTTAGCAACAGGTTACACTTTAGCAGCAGGTTACACTTTAGCAGCAGGTTACACTTTAGCAGCAGGTTACACTATAGCAGCAAGTTACACTTTAGCAGCAGGTTACACTTTAGCAGCAGATTACACTTAGCAGCAGGTTATATTTTAGCGGCAGGTTACCCTTTAGCAGCAGGTTACACTTTAGCAGCAAGATACACTTTAGCAGCAGATTACACTTTAGCAGCAGGTTACACTTTAGCAGCAGGTTACACTTTAGCAGCAGGTTACACTTTAGCAGCAGGTTACACTATAGCAGCAAGTTACACTTTAGCAGCAGGTTACACTTTAGCAGCAGATTACACTATAGCAGCAAGTTACACTTTAGCAGCCGGTTACACTTAAGCAGCAGGTTACACTTTAGCAGCAGGTTACACTTTAGCAACAGGTTACACTTTAGCAGCAGGTTACACTTTAGCAGCAGGTTACACTTTAGCAGCAGGTTACACTATAGCAGCAAGTTACACTTTAGCAGCAGGTTACACTTTAGCAGCAGATTACACTTTAGCAGCAGGTTATATTTTAGCGGCAGGTTACCCTTTAGCAGCAGGTTACACTATAGCAGCAGGTTACACTTTAGCAGCAGGTTACACTTTAGCAGCAGGTTACACTTAAGCAGCAGGTTACACTTTAGCAGCAGGTTACACTTTAGCAACAGGTTACACTTTAGCAGCAGGTTACACTTTAGCAGCAGGTTACACTTTAGCAGCAGGTTACACTATAGCAGCAAGTTACACTTTAGCAGCCGGTTACACTTAAGCAGCAGGTTACACTTTAGCAGCCGTTACACTTAAGCAGCAGGTTACACTTTAGCAGCAGGTTACACTTTAGCAACAGGTTACACTTTAGCAGCAGGTTACACTTTAGCAGCAGGTTACACTTTAGCAGCAGGTTACACTATAGCAGCAAGTTACACTTTAGCAGCAGGTTACACTTTAGCAGCAGATTACACTTTAGCAGCAGGTTATATTTTAGCGGCAGGTTACCCTTTAGCAGCAGGTTACACTATAGCAGCAGGTTACACTTTAGCAGCAGGTTACACTTTAGCAACAGGTTACACTTTAGCAGCAGGTTACACTTTAGCAGCAGGTTACACTTTAGCAGCAGGTTACACTTTAGCAGCAGGTTACACTATAGCAGCAAGTTACACTTTAGCAGCAGGTTACACTTTAGCAGCAGATTACACTATAGCAGCAAGTTACACTTTAGCAGCCGGTTACACTTAAGCAGCAGGTTACACTTTAGCAGCAGGTTACACTTTAGCAACAGGTTACACTTTAGCAGCAGGTTACACTATAGCAGCAGGTTACACTATAGCAGCAGGTTACACTTTAGCAGCAAGATACACTTTAGCAGCAGGTTACACTTTAACATCAGGTTACACTTTATAGCAGCAGGTTACACTTAAACAGCAGGTTACACTTTAGCAGCCGGTTACACTTAAGCAGCAGGTTACACTTTAGCAGCAGGTTACACTTTAGCAACAGGTTACACTTTAGCAGCAGGTTACACTATAGCAGCAGGTTACACTATAGCAGCAGGTTACACTTTAGCAGCAAGATACACTTTAGCAGCAGATTACACTTTAGCAGCAGGTTATATTTTAGCAGCAGGTTACCCTTTAGCAGCATGTTACACTTAAGCGCCATGTTATTTTGTTGGGGGGGGGGGGTGGGGGAGGCGAATGGACGTGCAATGAAGGAAGGGGTGTCTGAGAGGGATGTACCCCCCTCAGAGTTTAAGTTTTTTTTTTAATTGATGCATAAATGGACCCCACACCAATTTGTGTCCTGCCAGTGTCACAAATAAGGTATCAAAATATGCTCATCTGACAGTAATTCAATGCCTATACCCCTAAGCTTCTGGGGGCTCCACCCCTTGACCCCCGCCGAGAAATGTTCAGCGGGACCTGCATATAAAAGTGGGGTGATGGGTTTTTTTTCGTCTACCCCCCCCCCCCCCCCCCAAACGTTTTTGCCATTGCCGGTGTCACCATTACGTACCAATATTTGGCTCGCATAATTTCAAATTTGCCCCCCCTCCCCCACCTCCCCGAAAAAACCTGGATCCGCGCCTGGCCTCATCAGTATTTATACTGTTCTCCCTGAGGGCCCTGCAATCATATCATTACCCGGGTCAATGGATTCAGGCTTACCCGCACACAATGTATGCACATTCTTCACTCCCTTGGGAGCATTCCAGCCAGGCGTCATATTTTTTTTCAAGCGCACACTTGCTAATCTAAGCACATTAGCTTTCGCATCTTACCGGGTACCCATTAATTAACACCTGGGTGGAGAGTGGCAAATGTAGATCAATGTTTTGCCATGAAATTTGTGGGGCTCCCAAAACTTTAGAGGGGCCTTAAACACCTGACATTTTCACAGATATTATTATTTCACCGTGAAACAATCATGTGGCCATGTGGTTGGTTAGAGCCAAAGATGTTTGAATTTATACTGCGTTTAAAACGGTCAGCGTATCAAATTGAGCTTTCCCTTATGTTTCTGAATGTATGTAATGAACGCACTATAAACACAGCCCCTCTAAAGTGTTGGGAGCCCAAAATTGTCTTAATATTTTATAGCAAAATTTCAGTTAAATTATATAATGATGTGAAAGAGGATGTCATTTAACACACTTCTGCAATGATTAATAAAACAAATATGTTTGAAGACGAATTTGACGAAGGAGTGCCCAATAATTTATTTAGGTTTGTGTTGTACGCAGAAAACCCTAATGTTGTACTTTCATCACTATATTCGTCTTCATAAACATGTTTTGAAAATCCATGCAGAAGTGTGTCTTAAGTGTGTCCATCAGCCTGGTGTCCATCAAATTGTTGGGCCTTCCAACAATGTAGAAAGGCTCTAAAGCTCGGCTATAGCAAAACAGCAATTAATAGATAGAAAGAAAAAGGAAGAAGAAGATGAGAGAGACAGAGAGAAAAACAGAAAGGGCGGGGGAAGATATAGAGAAAGAGAGAGAAGGATAACGAGAGAGAGAGAGAGAGAGAGAGAGAATGAGATGAGAAAGAGAGAGAGAGAGAGAGAGAGAGAGAATGAGATGAGAAAGAGAGTGTGAGAGAGAGAGAGAGAGAGAGGGGGGTTATAGAAGTGAGATATATTAAGAAAGAGAGGAAGAGAGAGAAAGAGAAAGAAAGCAGAAGGAAAGGAAATAGAATATAACTAAATAAATTTAAAAATCGAGACAAAATATGAGATTTGTCGCATATTTTCATCACGAATTTCACTTCAAAGTTGGTGATTCGCGATGTCCCTTAAGAGCAACTATTATGGTTCGCCTGTGTTTCCCAACAAATTACGGTTAGCGTGTGCTCCTCAATAACGGTTCCACTGTGTATCAGTGTGTATATAGCGTATCCGCTGAAGTGAACCTTTTTTCAGTTTCTTAGGCGTTAGGTTACACTATAGCGTGAGGTTACACTTTAGCAGCTTCACAGACGCCCCCACAAAAACAAAAAACAAAGAAAATGCAATAAATTTGCAATAGTTCATTGTATTTTCCCCGAGTCCCAAACAGGAAAAATTCCTCGGTAGGGCCATGCATTATGGTTCAAGGCATGCCCCGTAGAAGATTTTTTTATGTTGGGGATGTTCTATATTAGTGCCCTCTTATGAGGTATCAATCCCCATTACTGTCAATTATGACTTAAGGACGTATGTCCCCTAGTTGATGCACACACACATGCTTTAGCAGTCACGCAAAACAAACACTCCCCAATTGTCATTCAATAACATCTGAGATGGTATACTATTATCTAGATCTATTAGGAATAAATCATTGTCAAAATCATTCAATAAACGGGGTAAAAATAATTATTTCACCATTATGACCAACAGTGTACGTTCAAGAAAATGTTAGATTTTGTATTTGTTGTACCGTTGAAATGAAATTTGGTTTGTATGTTTGCAGAAGATAAATTCAATTAAATTTAATATCTTTGCTGTCTTATATAACGATATAGCTGATAGCGGAACAAGTTACTACAACCATACACTGGAGTACATACGGATACTTAGTGCATATCGAATATAGTGATGGTCTTAATGTTAAAATGAAGCTCACCATTGATTAAAGGAGTCTCGTAATCCAAGAAAGTCGATCGAGAAGGAGAAGTCTAGATTTGGTAATTATCCTTGAGACGAAAATATATACCGAACGAACAATCACTGAGCCAAGAAACCGGACAAGGAAATATAGATAAAGCGTGATTTCATCAGCAAATTTCTGATCAGTCGCTTGGTTATTCATCCAATCGCAGTTTTGTTGAAAATTGATAAGAGTGGTGATGCATAGCAATATATGAAACATCAACCCATTTATTTGCGATATCTGATTGGTTGAAAGGCAGCTTTTATGACATGTAAGTTCTTTCGACACCAGATTCTAAATTATCGAAGGCGATGGTGTTTTAGCATTTGTAAATAGTTGCAATTGTAAATAGAATGCTATCATATGACAATAATTTTATGATTGTTTCTTTGTTAAGAAATCGAAACTGAAAACAAGTGCTATCAATTGAATGAATTTGTACTGGCTAAGACCCCTTTACAGTGAAAAAAAGGGCCAGGGCCGGGCTGGGCCGCGGCCGAGCCAGGCCTACTCGGCCCTGCAATTTTGTGCGTTTACAGTGGCAGGCTCGGCCGCGGCCTAAATTGTAACCTTTCAATATTTTGTCGTAGTGGCGCTCTGCATGTAAACAAACGATTATTGGGGGGGGGGCGCCGGGGGGTCACAGTGCAGATCCGGTCGCGCGCGCGGGGGATATTTACAGTGAATCTTTTCCCCAATTTCCTATACACGGCGAACTTTCACTTCCGGGGTAACACTTGGTCGCGCATTTAGCCCTGCGTGCGTTTACAGTGAGAAAAACCCGGGCCTGGCCGCGGCCGAGACTACCTCCAGAGCAGGGTCAAATGCGCGGCCACTTTTGGCCTCGCATTTGGCCTTTTGCGCGTTTACAGTGCTAGGCCGGCCGCCGCTCGGCCCGGCCTGGACCGGCTTTTTTGCTCACTGTAAAGGGGGGTCTAAGTGGTTCAATGTATTGGTATGTTTATGGCTAAAAAGCCATATTCGAAATACGACAAGAAATAGCTAAAGGACCTGGGACCAAACGTTAATGTCACATGTATGACTAGTTCCGTATACCCAATTCCGTGTGCAGTACACGCGGCTTACATACAAGATTATTCGATTTGTTATCACTTCTAGGATTACAAATGTCTAGAATTGTTCGCATGAACAGAACTCAACTTTATCTTTAATAAACGGAAACTAAAAACAAGATTTTCAACTAAAGGTTATGTAAATATAATATAAACAAGGTTCGTCTTGCGTGTCAATAAAGTGTTTATACAAGACATTGCCGTTTTCGTTTCCTGTCAAAAAGAAGGTTTTGATATATTTTAAACAAAAGTTATTACTTTTAATCTTGCGTTGTCAATCAAGTAATTATATATGACCAGGCGCGTACGCAGGATTTGTTCAAGGGGGGGGGGGGGGTTTAACATTTATAAATCGGTCCGAAAATTTCGCAACGACTCAGCCAGCCGCTGAATAGGCGGGGGGGGGCGGGTAAGAGGTCACTTTTTTTCTTTTTTTTTGGTTTCGAAATTGGAAATTTGACATTTTGCCCTTTTTTAGGTCGGCCGTGGGCATAATTTTCTTTTTTTTTTTTTTTTTAATTAAAAAAAAAAAAAAAAAAAAGGGGGTTTTAGGTTTTTTTTAGGGGGTTTACATACATTAAATTACCAAAGGGGGGGGGTGTAACCGCCTCAACCCCCCCCCCCCCCTGCGTACGCGCCTGTATATGACATTATGGTATCATTTCTGGGTTAAGGAATGGAAACTGATAATAACATTTGAAAAGAGTGTTTACAGTAAGAGGGGCTACATCTGGAAATCGTCGAATGGTTGCTTTTATCATGAATAGATTTATCTTTAATTATCAACAAATCATAAAGAAATCCTCATATCAAAAGTAATCACATGAAATGCTTTCAATTAAAATAAGTTTTGTTTACCATGACAAATATACATCCTTCTTATTATTTAAATACCTGAAATAATGAAGTAAGTACTATGTTGAATATTTTGTAGCTCCCACGAGAATTAAATTACATGTAATAGGTTTTCATTGAATTATATTTAATTAGATTGGACTACCCTAGTCAAGGTAAGAATGTTCATGTTAAAATTCGAATACATATGCCACGTGTAGGCATGATTGTGAATTTAGTCAACATTTTAGTAAAAGCATTTTTTTTCTTCATTTCATTGTTACCCATAAAATATAAACAACTTATAGCCTCTTTTCATGAAGTGATTGTAATTTTTATTCTTGATACATCAAAATTACATAATTTCAGAACTTCCATTAGCAATCTTAAGAGCCATAGAGATTGATCAATAAAGTTCTTTGAAGATTTGAACTTTGTTCTATCTCTAAAACCCATCTGTCAAAATCATTATATTAAAGGAGCAGGGGCAGATCTAGCTGTTAGCCAGGGGGGGGGGGGTTGACCCAGTGGCGGATCCCGGATTTTATGGATCTGTTTTTTACTTTTACTGTTTTACTTTCTTTCTTTTTTCCCCCTTTTTTTTCCTTCTCTTTTTGCCCTCCCCCCCCCTTTTTTTTTTCCTCACTTGGCCGCCCAAGGGGGGGGGGGGGGTTAAAACCGAAAACCCCCCCCCCTAGATCCGCCCCTCAGGAGGTAAGAAAAACGTATTCCAACTTTAAGGTCAAGAGTATAATTGCATTTCCTTGTCACACACACACATTACTTGGTTAAATTGAATTTTAAGAGGGAATGTTCCATTCGCCTCAAACCATGAAGAAATACATGCCTTTGTAATACTTCGGTTTGCCCAAACGCATTTAAAATAAATTTAAAATTCGGATTCTGTTGTAGTTTCAGTTATGCAATTCATGTTATTTTGCAATATCAAGATTTTGTTCTTCTTCAAGGGATCAATAATATAATATCACTTATTTCTTAGATTTATTATGAATAGGCCTATGCTTTATTGATTCGTCACAAATTCATACATTCAGGAACCAGTTCAATTCGTGCTATAAGAAGTTCCACGTATACGATGAATTAATTTTTTATAAAAGGGTTACCATAAAATCAAGACCAGTTTTTATAACCGGGGTGCCGCAAGACAAATTTAGGGGTGCCTCGAGATAATTTAAGTAATAGAAAATACGTCCCAGAAAATACGAAACCGAGAAGTATCGATGTTTTATCATAACTTAATCACAGCCATAATTAATGAATGATACATATTTGGAAAGCTTAGAGTCTCCTCTTTCAGTTGATGCTACTCACGTGATGCATATTTCACGCATGAGAAATTAAAAGCAATTTGAAGGAAGGAAACCAAAAGTAATTTGGCGAGCGGTATCTGAATTTCAAAGAAAAATTCATATTTCTAAAACGTTCATTTTCTGCTCTTTCATATGATACCTCAATCAAGAAAAATGAGCCAGGAATAACAAAGTTCTGTTTGTTTAAAGTAGCCCTTACATTTTCATAAT
Source organism: Strongylocentrotus purpuratus (assembly GCF_000002235.5). Taxonomy (NCBI): domain Eukaryota; kingdom Metazoa; phylum Echinodermata; class Echinoidea; order Camarodonta; family Strongylocentrotidae; genus Strongylocentrotus; species Strongylocentrotus purpuratus. Next base: position 21,880,489 of record NW_022145599.1, on the reverse strand, counting down.
TTTAACAAACGAATTTGTTTTCACTGGGTGCCTGCCTTAGCAAAAAGCAGATTTGACAAAAGACTCCGTTTCGTTAACAATCAGCCATGCATGAAGACTCTCGTCATTCATTTCTCACAACTCCAATTCCGTTTCGTATACATAACATACAAGCAAAGCCTTTTCAATACTCCTACTTTATACAAAATGCAACATAATCATAAGAAAGACTATTATCATTTGATAAACCAACATAAATACAACATAATTCATTCTTCATAATTTCACAATGTATAAGACTACATTATATCACAATTACGTAATAGGAAAATATTACCGCGCTACACAGTTATTTATCTTTAAAAACTAGAACAAGCATTGCTTCATTTTTTGAACAAGTATCCGGTATTGTATTCTATCAGCAACTGGGAGCCAGTGTAGTTCCTGCAACAATGATGGGAGGTTCCAAGTAATCGATTAATATCTAGTGACTTTTATTGCAATTTATTACATTATTCCGTGCGATTGCATCAAGACAGTCAACAATCTGGAACAGTTACTCATGGTCAGGTGCTCATGATAACTGTCTTTTCATTGCCCGCGGAAGAGGGATTGGCGGAACTTGTTCACCGGATGTTTTTATCAATGGTAAAGCTTCCAGTTTTTAATCGTCCGCAAGGAAATTTTAGGATACTTGTCCGCCTTCCATTATTTCTATGGTTAAATGGACCGGGTCTTATTGTCCGCAGATAATTTTGGGGAACTTAATACACTTTGCTTAAGTTTCTCTAGGCGTTTTCCAGTTATTTATCTAGCCAGTGGTTCTCATTTTCCGTACCAAGTCGATGGGCATAGGAATGCTCCCAAGTCTACATCGTATGATGCACACCATCACCTCCCTAAAAACACGTATCCTTGTGGCGTAGATGATGGGATTAATACAGCTATTAAACAAAAGAAGGGTCGCAAGCCAACAAACTATGATGTAAGATACCGGTAAACATAGGCTTACAGCGTAGGGAATGAAGCAGATGACAAAAGCAACCAGAATTACCAACAGATTCTTGGTTACAGCAAGAAGCTTCTTGTCAATTTTAGGTTCTGTCTGTTTCTTGACAGCTAATTTGGTTTCCGATCCCTCGACACATGCTGGTACTTCTCTCGCTCCTATGTCACGTCCGCCATCTGTGCTTTCTATCTCTTCTAGATATGGGGATACCGTTAAAGTATCCGCATCCTGCATAGGGTTCTCCAGCTGACCAGATTTTTCACCTTTTGATAGTTTGCAGTTTTGATTTCCTAAATGCTCGGACGAATGAGATACCCTCAAAACAGTATTCTCATTGACCAAACCACCTTGTTGTGTAACTGTGTTTTCATCGGGGCATGAGGTGTCCTTGCATATTTCATTCTGTATTTTTTTGTCGACTTTTTTCGATGGCTTCAGGTTCTTCGCTGGTGTGCAATGAATCTCCATAGTTTCAGGTACACAGTGACAACAATTGCAAAATGCCCGAAGATCCAAAAGGCTAAGGGAAAGACTGATTTTTCTTCTAGTACGCCAATTAAGAAGGAAAAGAAGAAGTTTAACACCCACATGAATGCAATAATGAGGCATAAATTTCGAGCTTGGTAAATTATCTTGAATTTTTCTTGGTTTCTCGTGATGAGATACCAACTGGTGAAGCCAATGAAAGCATGGGTCGAAAGGCTTACGCCAATACAGGCCGATATGACAAAAATCCAAAAGTTTATGGTCCATTCAAACTGACTGATCAGCAAACTTGCAACATAAAAGAGAAGGCAGATCGACGTCAACAGATCGGCACATGCAAGGTTTAGGATAAACCAGTTGAGGGTCGACCTGAGCTTGCGAGAGAGAACGATGGCGATGATCACGATGGAGTTTCCGATGATTCCTGTGATGCTGATTATTAGGAGAATGATAACGGTAACAGCAAAATGGGCGCCTTGAAGACTTCTGTGTGATGTGTCAAAGGTCGACGGAGGAAGGGTGCTTTCATCTGCCATATTTAACCTGTGATCAGCTAAAATATTTTCTGAAAAGAATTTACAAAGGAAAGAACGAATACCAGTTACACAGAGCTTAAAGGATATCAATTTTATTTCTGTCAAATTTTCAAGGTAATGTGGGTCAACCAAATGTGTCCCTGTAATATTTAAAAAAACATGACTTCGTTCAAAGATGTGGACAGTTGCCTGTGACTGAAAAATTATTTCACTTCTGAATCATTATTGGCAAAAGTAATGCACATGGTGGACGATTATATTCAAGGTAGGAAAAAGCAAGGGCCAAAGGGTTGTTGAAGAAAGTATTTAAATGTATCATATCTTCTCATCTACCTTAAACAACAATATAGAGTCTAATGTCTTCGTGGTTCGATTAATCTTATGATATAGAGTTAGAAACTATCTTAGTAATTGCTCTATAACGAATGATGGACTATTTCTGAATCCCGTCCTAGCCCAAAGATACAGAAGCAGCCTTTTTTCCTTAATTCAAAATACGCAAATGGCAGGAAAGCTTGACTTGGCATGGATGTCCCCTCGATGAATCCGCCAAGATTTTGAAAACAAAATCTACTATCAGCTTGGGAGAACATGTTTAAGTATTCATATGATAAGATGTTGCTTGAGAATTCCTACCTGTAAAAATGAACATGATGAAAGCGGACATGCAATAGGCCTAATCGACTTCTTCTTCTTATCGAGTCACTACACAAGTCCCGTCCAGTGGTCCACACAGGCTTTAGCACGGCAATTAAAGGCTTCCAGGTCATCTTGGGTGCATGGCTCTGGCAGGAGTGGGCAGACTAGCAGGTGTTCCATTGTCTGTTCCTGGCCGCATTCACATGCCGTTTGTTCGTCTCCTAGACCCCACCTCTGCATTAGGACTCTGCATCGACCGTAGCCAGTTCTTAGGCGGTTGAGGCTAAGCCAGGTAGGCCAAGTCTCACTGGAGCCGGTTGCGAGGGATTCCTTCGGGCTGAGGGAGAGTTTATGTGGAGTGGTCTGAAGGTGGTTAGACCACAAAGTCATCCTTTGGTTGTGAGGGCTAGTATTAAGAGGCTCTACCGAGTGCAGAAAGCTGTGTCTGGATTTGAGCCGCTTGCCCACTGGCTGTTGTTCGAAGAGTGGGTGGAGTGGATTGTTTTCTTGTTTGTCCTTTTCTTTCTGGGACAAGACCAACCTTCTGACGTGTGGAGGGGCAATACCGCAGAGCAGGTAGATGTCTTCTACTTTAGTTGGCCTTAGGCATCCAGTGATCGCTCTGCAAGATGAATTTAGAGCTGGGTCAATCTTGGGTGCATGGACCGACCTACTCCATACTGGTGATGCATACTCCGCAGCAGAGAAGCAAAGCGCGAGGGCTGTCGTCCGGATTGTTCTGGCATCAGTCCCCCAGTTGGTGTTGGCTAGCTTCTTGAGGATGCTGTTGCGGGCTCCAACTTTTGCCTTTGTGTTGGCAATGTGGTTCTTGTAGGTAAGGGAGCGATCGAGTGTGACGCCTAAGTAGACTGGGTTGGGAGTGTGCTTCAGCCTTTTCCCATACCAGCTGATCCTTAGTTGATGGTTGGCATCCCTGTTCTTGAGGTGGAATGCGCTTATCTGAGTTTTATCAGGGTTAGCTCTCAGCTCTCGATTATTTTAAAGTCTGTTTGGAGCCAGAAAGACTCATAATTAAAAAAAATCATAATAACTCATAATAGTAGGGCAGTCGGTTAGCTCTCAGACTAGCAGGTGTTCCATTGTCTGTTCCTGGCCGCATTCACATGCCGTTTGTTCGTCTCCTAGACCCCACCTCTGCATTAGGACTCTGCATCGACCGTAGCCAGTTCTTAGGCGGTTGAGGCTAAGCCAGGTAGGCCAAGTCTCACTGGAGCCGGTTGCGAGGGATTCCTTCGGGCTGAGGGAGAGTTTATGTGGAGTGGTCTGAAGGTGGTTAGACCACAAAGTCATCCTTTGGTTGTGAGGGCTAGTATTAAGAGGCTCTACCGAGTGCAGAAAGCTGTGTCTGGATTTGAGCCGCTTGCCCACTGGCTGTTGTTCGAAGAGTGGGTGGAGTGGATTGTTTTCTTGTTTGTCCTGAGAGCCTAATCGACTGCCCTACTATTATGAGTTATTATGATTTTTTTTAATTATGAGTCTTTCTGGCTCCAAACAGACTTTAAAATAATGTGGACCATTTACGGAAATGCACAGCATGAAAAAAAAAAGAAGGAAATACTGATTAAATATATGCTGGTATGAAAGGATATGATTCATTGTAGGCAGCATTATAAGACAAGATAATTTATCTGTCAAAGTCACATTTGCCTACACCCCAGTGCACACTTCTCAATTCGAGTAGGATCGGATCGTGTACACTGTAAAAAAATAATAGTTTTTCAATTTCATTTATATAATATGTGATCAACCAGATATGTGTCATAAGTCCGGATAATAGTTTCATTTTATTTTAAAGTTATTTAATATACATGTAATACTTTGATAGCATTTAATCAGGTAAAGAAAACCCCAGTATAAATACTGAACATGCTAGTTACATTATATTTCTATGGAGAGTCAATGCTATTATGTTATTGAAATTGTACATTTGTAATATGTTATTGAAATTGCAAATTTGTAATATGTTATCTATAATTTCTAGGTTGGCGTTACATATGCTCGTGCCTCGCCTTTCTTTATATTTTTATTGTTTATCCTTGATTTGTTACTGTCTTATTTGTCCTTATGCTATATTTTTACCAGTCTTCTGAGTGCATCAGTTGGTTGAGCGGAGGGACCTTCACGGTTACAGTAATTAAGTTTGCTCTCTTCTTCCCTGGCCGCCATCTTTTGCACTCAGAATATTGCTACAAAAATTTGTATTTGCACATTTTTTGTCATTCCAATTTTGTATTTACCATGTTTATATTGTTAAATTGTTATATTTCTTGAAAGTGCCGAATAAATAATACAATACAATACAATAGTCGAAATAACGCAATAAAATTGAGGAAAAGAATTGCCTTATTTTTATTAAGTAAATATTACCTACGGCATCTTAAGTAGAATTTACTTATTTTGCTGAATAATTTTTTTACTCAGTTAAATCGAGTTACATTAACGTAAATAATTTAAGTATTGTAATCATTTTAGATAATTAAAAAAAAGCTATGATAGGATTACATATTGCACGATTTGGTACCCATCTAATCTAACAAGTAACATCCACTAATCATTCACTACTTCTATTTAAGATTAATCACTAATCACTAACACTACTTCTTTTTAGATTTAACCGTATATATATATATATATCTACCACCATCACAAACTATTACATACGCTTCAATTCGACACATATTGAAAGGCTCCAAATTTTATGTATACTTGATCGTAGCATCTTAAAAGGAAAATTGGTTGACAATTTCCTGAAATGTCAAGTTTTGATTTGTTTTGAACTGGGTAACAATTAAAAATTGTCTTGTCTTTGCTTAGCCATGTTAAATGAATTAGTAAATGTTTTAAAGTCCTTAAATTTTCATTCAACCACAAAAAAAAATTGTTTTATTTAAAAAAGAGTTTAATTTGGTCTTAATGAATATTCATAAATTATGTAAATATTTCTATTACGCACTGCATCGGTCTTTACTTTAAAAAGATAAGAATAATCAACATAAATTGTTTGAGTAATACGTATAATTTCTGATTTTGAGTTAAAATTACTAAATTAATACAAGCTGAAATTACCTAAAGTTCTTATGTATTTGATTTTACTTAAATATTCCACGTATGTTCTACTAAATTGAAAGTTTGAGTTAGCAAGACTTAAATTTAGTGCGTAAGTGGCAAAACTAATGTTTTCAAGTAAATTCTACAGGGAAAAAATACGTAAAAATTACCAATGAACAAATTCTTTTTTACAGTGTAGTCTGCTACAATAGCAGCACCCTCTGCCATATACGCGTGGGTGGATGCAAATCTGCACCCCAATTGCCCCTTATTTCTGAGTGTGTAAAACTGCGATCCGACCAGTCTCACTTATTAAAGGGAACGCATAGGCCCGTATTCTGAAGTTAGGTTTAACTTTGAGCCTAGGTTTAAGTCTAGTCTAAGTCTCGCATAACTCTCAGTTTTAAACCTACGTTTAACATTACGTTTCTAAACTCAGGTTTAACTTAAACCTAGGTTTAAGTCTGGTCTAACATTGTATAAATTGTACAGATATTTAAACCTTGGGCACACCTAGTTTAAGTCTGGCTTAAGTCAGGTCTAACTATTTTTCGCAATGGTGTATGTGTTAAATATTCAGAGAAGAAGACACCATTACGACCAGTTACTGCACATGATTAGACCCGAGAGACCTCTTGTTGAAAGAAAAAATCCCTTCAACATATACGGTGACGAGAATATTTTGCATCGCTGTCGTTTTACCAAACAAACAGCGATGTACAGACCAGCTAGCTAGCTGATTCCAGATACAGCACACAAATCGCGTGCGGCTGCCTTTCCATGCCTGAGTTACGGGTCAAATTTTGGATAGACTTCTGAACTAGCGCCCGACAATCCTTCAAACAAAAAAGTTGCCAAAGTAAATCGACACGTATCACTTTGTTGCAGAGGAATACAAATTTAGTAGCCCCATACCTCTAGTTTGACGTAATGTTTACGTAGTTTGAAGCTGTGAATGCATTTGTCACATCGTTAGCCAACGATGTAAACAAATGCTAGTTAAAATTAAATCGTAAAGGTTGGATAAGAGTTCAGAGTAAAATCATGTAGATCTAGATTTATATTTATAAGGTAACCATGGATCAATTAAGAGCCAACGAGCGTATTAAGCCGGAACTCTAGTAGAGTTCTGGGTAATTATACAATTTCTGTCCAGATTAGGTCTAGAATTCGCTTGTAGATCTATCAATAATATCATCTATTTCTAAGCCCAGGCCTAGTCTATACTCTAGCCTAGGCTAGTCAAAACTTCCAAAACATCTTAAAATGCTCAAGACTGACCCTAAATAAGATTGAAATTACTATTAAAAAGAGAAGCTAAAAATGATCAAAATATCTTCCTGATGCACAATAACTAGTGTAAAGTCAACATCGGAGCTCATTTGGGTGAAATTTAGGCGTTTGTTTAAGGACAATGCAATCCGTTTTCTAACCGTGTGTTCGGGTACGAACGCGCGCACGGCGGCCGAGAAGTGGATCGCGATACCTTCACATATTATATCTCGGCCGCCGTACTTACGTGAAAACGGTTCGATATAGAAGCAACGCCTAAAATTTCGTAAAATGAGCTCCAATTTTGACCTTGAACTAGTTACTCTGCATCAAGAAGGTATATTTAATCATTTTAAGTATCCTACTTAGTCATTTTAATCTTATATAGAACATTTTAGGATGTTCTGGAAGTTTTGACTAATCTTGGCAGAAATTGTAGAATTACCGATTTTTTTTTTTATTGATTATTTATTTATTCATTAAGACCAATTTCACCTCGATTCAGACTTTTTCAGCAGTTTTACAATACAGCAAATGGTTAATATAACAAAGAATCACGCCATAACGTTCAAAGGTTGCTTCGAAAGAGATTTTTTGTGTCAGATATTTTGAATTGAAATTATTACATTTGTAGCACGAAATCTAGCTAGCAGCTGCCCTGGAAATGGGTGAGCTGTACTGAGCATGTGCACTAGAAGCAGACTACTTCTCCATGGTATTTAAACATTGGCTTAACTTGGGTTTAGACTAGACTTAAACCCGGGTTTAACTTAACCTGGCTTTCAGAAACTGAAATGATACTTTAATACACCTGAAGTCTGGTTTGGTTAAACCCTGGTTTAAAGTTAAACCTGGGCTTAACTAAACCTGACTTCATAATAGGGGCCATTATGTTTTGAATTCTTGTAGTACTGGGCAAACAGGAAGGGAACTCACAAGATACGACACGTTGTTACCATTTTGTGTTTGATCGATCACACCTTCAAAAATTCATAACTGTCTTATTTATAATCGGTTTTTCCTTAAACTTTCACTTACTGACCTGTTTATTTCATTTTCCTGCTTCTATTATAACCAACTTAATATCAGAATGGACTTCCCCTTTAAGTTGTGTTTCGCGTAATTTCTAGCATATCTTTGGGGCTGTTTTAAGACAAGGTTCAAAATCTAGTCTATAATGGGTTACTAGTATTACCTAGAATTTTAAAACGGAGGTGGAGCGCTCTGGTGCCTAAACAAAACGTATAGATGCATGCTGTCGTAGCTGGACTCTACTTGATCCGGGGGCGCCCGAATAACCATATATATTTATGTTATGATTCCCCTTAAAGAAAAAGAAAAATAAAAGAGGCTCACGACTCCTGTGTCTCCTCTTTTTGATCGGCGTTCGTTTTGATAATGCCTTGTGGATTTGCATGACAGGTTAAACTCCCAAACTGTACTCCTCAAGAGTAATGACCTAAATAAATTTATTTACCGTTCTACAGACAGAAGAGCATATTTTCTGAATGCAGAAATCAATGCTAACACGGAACTAAGGATACACTTAGCAAAAATAGAACGTGGGTACTCTTTATTGTTCAACATTTTCATATAAACTGCCATTAAAATATGACAATATATATATATATATATCAAATTAAAGGGAAAAATAATACTCAGCCAACATCAATCACGATCAATTGTGTTTTTGAACTTTCACATTTGGATGGGCATACTAATGTAACTGTAAGAACGTCTGATTAAGAAAATTTAGAAAATTGAGCAAGAGTTAACATTTTGCTTGCTGTCGGTTTTTATCATAGAGGTGAAAATGTGGGTTACAAAACAATAGATCCTGACAACATTTAGCAAATATGTCCCACCTTATTGTTCATACCTCAAACTCTGCCCTCCATTGTTCTAAATGTTATCAACATATATCTTTATGAATTCATATACAGAAACTGTTGATTTTCTTTAAAAGTCTTTAAATGCTTTCCGTTTCTAAGAATAAATTAAGTTTGGCTTTGATATGCCATTCGATCATTGACAACTCCAGGTTTGCGTTCATGAATATATTATGTATCGGGGAAAGGGTGCTTTAATTACATAAATGTGTTACGTAGAAAAAATGCAATCAATTGAAACATGTTAAACCTTAAATTCATTTAAATTAAATACGAAGAAAGCATTTATGTCAGGGTACATTGTTTGATCTTTTCCCAGGGCTGATTAAATATTAAATATTCTTTCCAGATTTCTATAAACACCCATCACGTTATTTTATAACTCCTGTATACTATAAGTTTTTATGTGTCAGGCATATTCAAATAAACATGTGTTCATTTTCATTCTCATCATCATTCTCATCAACATCATCACCATCATCAACACCATCATCATTTCTTTTAATTCTTGTAATCATCCACCCCACCCAGGGCTATCAGGCTTTGAAGCGAACGCTTATTGTGATTGCCCTTCTTCTTCTGCAGATTTATTAATGAATATTTCTTAATAGTGTGTTATCGATTACATTTTGTTTTAACGTCAACATTTCTATTATATTTTGTATATGTTGTATCACTGACATGAAATTTGATCTGTATGTTTTGCAGAAGAAAATATATTCAATTCAATTTAATATCTGTGCTGTATTATTTAACGATATAGCTAATAGCGGAACAATTACAACATAAACAACCAATTACAACTATACACCGGAGTACACACGGATAATTAGTGCATATCAAATACATTGATGGTCTTAATGTCAAAATGAAGCTCACCATTGACTAAAGGGCCACGTAATCCGAGAAAGTCGATCGCGAAGGAGAAGTATACAAATTTGGTAATAATCCTTGAGACGAAAATGATATATCGAACGGAAAAACCACTGAGCCAACGAGCCGGACAAGGGAATTTTAATACAACATGATTCAATCAGCAACTTTCGATGAATCGTTTTAATTGCAGTTTTGTGGAAAATTAATGTACGGTGGTACTACATAGCAATATATGAAACCTCAACCCATTTATTCAAGATATCTGATTGGTTGATCGGCAGCTTTTACGACATGTATGCCATTGTTTTCCACACGTTTTTTTTAACACCAGATTCTAAATCATTGAAGCAGAAGATGTGTTAGCCTTGTAAAGAATTATGAAGAGTTGTCATACAATTTTGTGACTGTTTCTTTGTTAAGAAATCGAAACTAAAAAGACTACTGCTATCAATTAATTGATGTTTTAACCTTGTATAGAATTGTGGAGTGCTGTCATATGACAATGATATTATTGTTTGATTGTTTCTTTATTAAGCACCAGATTCTAAAGAATTGAAGCAGAAGATGTGTTAGCCTTTTGTAAAGAATTATAGATTCATATATAATTCATATGACAATAATTTTTGTGATGGCTTCTTATTTAAAGATAAAGGTGAGTTCTGGTCATCCGATTGCATTGTGAAAGAAAAGGTGTGAAATGATCATATAGCATGTAAGTATTGGTGTGTACTGCAAAATTCTGGAGTCATCAAAATCATAATAAATTTGGCCCAGTCTTGGTAAATAACAATCACTGTATGCAGAAAGATGTATATGGGACTACACAAATGGTGTCGGGGCTACTAACCTTGATTTCCTAATCTTTCTATGCTCATTACTCAGCCAGTATACATTTTTTACCAAAATTGTTTGGCAAATGACATTTATTTGTAATCTTGAACATTCAGTGTAAGTTTCATTTGATTCTGTGAGAATTCATTTTCTTTTTTAACCAGAACTCACCTTTATCTTTAAGAAATCGAAACTAAAAAGACTACTGCATCAATTGATTGATGTTTTAGCCTTGTATAGCATTGTGGAGTGTTGTCATATGACAATAATTGTGTGATTATTTCTTTGTTAACAAATCGAAAGTGAAAACTACTGCAATCAATTGATTGACAATTTTCCTGGCTAAGGGGTGCAATATTTATGTTTATATTTATGGCTAAAAAGCCATATTTCGAAATACGACAAGAAATAGCGCTAAAAAACTTGGACCAAAAGTTCATGCCACATGCATGAGTAGCCTCTTTATACCCAATTTTTTTTGCGCAGTGCACATGACTTCCATTCAAGATTGATCGACTTCTTATCAATTTTTGGATTTAAAACCCTTACGATACACATCGATTGTACTACATATCCAACTTCTCTACAACAACAAAAATGTCCAAAATATAGTCGCGTGATCAGAATGAAACTTTCATCTTTAATGAATTGAAACTTAAAAAGGCATTTACAATCAGGGGTTAAGTCAATATAATTCATATAAATTTGTGAGTCTTGTAAAAACAAGTTTGAAATAATTGAACCGAAAGTTTTTTCGTGAAACTTTTTTTTTTAATTTCACTATTGCCCATGAAGTTTTTTACAATGTTTAGCCTCTTTCCATGAAGTGATTGTAATGTCTATTCTTGAAAGATCAAAATCTAATCTTCCTAGAACTTGAATTAGCACTCGAAAGAGCAAGAGAGATTGATCAATAAAGTTCTGGGAAGATTTGAACTTCATTTTATTGTGATAAAACCTTATTATTACAATCATTTAATGAAAAGAGGTTAGAAAGACTTATTCCAACTTCATGGGCAAATGTATTTGCATTTATTTGTAGCACGTGCACATTACTTGGTTGAATTGGTTGGAATAAAAAGCAAATTTGATTTATCATAATTAAAAATTTACCATTCGCCTAAAACCATGAAAATGACATACCGTCTTTAAAAAAAATGGTTTTCCGAACCTATTTTAAGTAACTTGCTTGACTCAGATTCTGTGGGATTTTCAGAACTGAAAATCAACTTTATTTTATACAATAATATGATATCACTAATTTCTTAGATTTAATATAAATATATATTTTGGATTCTTCTTTAATTCATAAATTCGGGTACTATTTCAATTCCTACCATAAAAAGCTCCACATATACGATGCATTGAGTTTCCAATGATGGTTTCCATATAATCTAGACTAATTAAAAGATTTCAAGCATATTCAGACACAGCAGTTTTAAGAGTGTAGACCCTAATTATTGGTTAATGGCTAGCGTATCCAGGAGATTTTATTCTTAAAGGGGGGGGTAAACTGATATGAACAACAAAACACAGGCTTGGCAAGTGTGGTAGATTTAGGCCATTCTTAACTAATAGATATATTAACATAACAAATAAAATATTCATGAAACAAGCTAGGTAAAGAGTATTTCACGCGTGTAGGAAATAAGCTAATTTAGATTATTACTCATAAAGTAAGAATACTCATGAGTTCATTGATTTGTTTGGTAATTCTCATTTATTCTTTAACTTCTATTATATTTGTTCTTTCGTTCATACTTTCATTTATTCTTGGATTTGTTCTCCTTTCATTATCATACGGAAACGTTGTATCATTCGCTCAATCTGACTTGCGTGCATAGAACAATTATTGTTGCATGAAAAAGTGAAGTTTTCACAAAAGTGCGTTTCTTGCCAGCATTGGGATGCTAGGGAGTCACTTGGGTAACCTTTTAAAAAGTATAACATAAGCAAATAATATGCACTTTATCTGTACTTTTGTTGGAAAAACATAGTAATCCAGCACAATGTCATTTCTTTTTGCGCTGTACAAGAGCAAAATAGCGAGTTCGCACTTCGGCCGCTCTCGCAAGCCCTCACTCATTCCATGGTGGTCAGGCTTTGAGTTGGGCGTCTAATGAATAAACTAGTCGTTAGCTTTCTTCTGGTATTGAACTTGTTTTGATTGGTTGTATATTTTTGTCGGAATTTACCCATTCACATAATGGAACTATACCTGCCCGATAAGGCAGGTGGCCCGTGACTCATGCACTCAACACTGTGTTTTGTGGTCAACTTCCTTTAAGAGACAAATCCAAGCAAATGTTTCCATATACAGAGAAATATGAGGTTTGAATTGTCAAATTTTGATTTTCATTGCGTTACTCTCGAAGTTCGTCCCTCCATGTGTTATCAATCTTTAAAATATCAGTTATTCCATGCTGGCATCCAGTTCGCCGCCTTACCGGAAGGAGGATATATCATGAAATGAATGGGACTACGGAATCGAGAAATAGCATTGAATAAAGACACGATAAAAAGCTTTTCGTAATGTACTCCTGAGAGTAAACCGGAATAATTAACAGCATCCAATCAACACATAACGTTCTCAAGACATTCGCAAAAGATCCTGAGGGCGTTATAACGTTTAGACGCCTTTTATTTACGTATCAAGAACGCGTTAAATCATATTAAACAAAAGTAAAAAGTAGACCTTAGGCTAACTACCTTTGTTAAACCAGATTTTAAACCAAGTGTGTGTGACTCCATTGGTGAAAAGTGACGGCAAAGTATTAAAGCATCAATGATAAGCTTAAAGGGATAGTTGAGTTCTGTTGCAGAGGGCGCTACACAAATAATTTTTGTGAGATAATGAAAAACTGAGTGTCAAATTTGAAAGAACATCCATTTTAAATTACCAAATCATCTTTGTTTGATCAATATCGGTTCAAAGACGGCTGAAATATCCATAAATATGAACCATTTCAAATATAATATATTTCAAAAATAATATATATCCACAACAAATATTAGATAATTTAAACCAGCCGTTGAAAATACAAAATAGGGCCTTATACGTTTTATTCTAGCCAATGCCGATGTTGACTTTTTGTTGGCTTTTACGTGATGGTTATAATACGCACAACCAGTAGGCCCGTGTATTTTTATTATCAATTAATTCATTAAGTCATTTAAAAGTAGAGCTGAATTGGTATAATTGTATTGGCTAAATTTCACACATTTAGGGGTCTAACATTACCTTCATAGCAATTTTAGGATCTAAACGGGCACTAGAAATGTCATAAATAAGTATAAGAGCAATAATCATGAACTTTGAGGGCATTTGCTGTCTGAAACAAGAACTCAACTATCCCTTTATTGCAACGGGGCCCTAGCATGTGTTTTTGTTGTCATTTGCCATAGTTTGATAAGACCTTGCTTCATTACTCCTATCAAAAGGACCATGGATACTGGAAGAATTTCAGTTGTTATAATTATGTGTTTGTTTGTTTTGTGTTGGTGTATTTTACACGTAGGAAAAAACAGATGAGCAAGATTAAATTTTGTTTGTGTAAATCTTTAACAGGTTTTTACTCATGTAAATCAAAGTAAAATTTAACTCTCACGATTTATAGAAAATTACCCCCCCCCCCCCCCCGTTGCACATCACTCTGTTTATTCTACTTTTGTAATAATTTGTTCTTGATTAAATTGTTATCAGTGAGTAGTCACCGCTATAGACTTTGAAGCTGTTGGTGTCAAGGTTGCCTTTGGTTATGTTGCAGGTATGGAACTAAAGGGCCCTCGAAGGTAAGGAACCCTTTGTGTAAACCAGAGGAATCATCTCCAAAGAGATATTGTCCTTTTTACCCCAAAACAAGTTTTTTTTTCAAGGATCTTTTTGGCTTTATGTATGACAAGAATACATTACCCCCCCCCCCCCTCACCCCCTGGAGGGGGGGGGGGGTAGGTACTCACATATTGAGGCATGCGGGGTGTTACTCTAATGGTCACTTTTTCACGCCAAAAAACTAAACATGGGTCCTTTTTTAAACAGAAATATCCCTAAAATTGTTTTAAAAAATGGGCTTTACTTCGAAAATAACATAATTATGATTAAAGGTTACACAAATTAGAACACTTCAACTACAAGCTACAAAAGACATAGATCTGCATACTATTGAATGTACAAGTTATACACATACATATGTGTATTAGGTGAAGTTGTTAATGTGAACTAAAAGTTAGCACAAAATGCTAGTCCAGCCTTGTTCCAACGAATTAACTAAAATACCTCGAGAACGAAAGGAGGAGAGTAGGAAGAGAGTGAGAAAAAGAAATTGCAACTTGCAACAAAACCATTAATTGAATGGAAACACGAGGTGGCGCTGCAACAAATTAAATCAGAAGCATCATGGAGTGACGGTTGGATATACATGGGAGGGGATGAAAAACAGAAGGGGACCGCTCATAGTCAGGTGGCTTAGCGTCAAATTTATCGATTATCGTTACTTACACCATTTTTGGTAGGGGGCTTTCTTAGGACCTAATAAACTATTATTAGGCTAGGAGCCCCCGGAAAAAATTCCATTTAAGGGTGTGGGGGCGGGGGCGTCATTTTGGAGCCCCCAAATAATTGTATAACATTGATTTGTTGTTGTACAAATGCCATTTTTGGTACAGGGCTTCCTTAGGACCTACTGAACGAAGTTAGGGTAGGAGCCCCCGGCAAAAATATCATATAAGGGGGTGGGGCGGGGGAGTCGCCTCGCATTGTAGGCTTCTAAGTAAGCAAATAGGGGACCGACGGCTTTAAGTTGGTGGAAATTTATCAGGGTGTCAAGAACAACCTTTCTTTAAACAGTATGCATGGAATTCGAATATGGTAGTAAATTGGTCCATTTCTCCACTACCATCATCCCTCTCACTCTATCTCCCTTTCTCTCTCTCTCTCTCTCTCTCTCTCTTTCTCTCTTTCTCTCTTCCTCTCTCGCTTTCTCTCCCTCCCTTTCCACCTCTCCATCTCTCTCTCTCTCTCTCCACCACTTCTGTATTCTTTTTCTTGCTCTTCCTTATCCCTCTCTTCTCTTCTTTATTCCAACATTTCGTTATCGCCCCCATTATGTACATGTGTTTAATATGCACATTGTTCAGGTATCCCCAACACAAACTTCTTACTTTGCGAGGTCTTTCCTTATTGTACTTTTATCTTTAGACCCGTTTAATAATGTATTTCAATGAATGCATGTTTCTCCCCCCCCCCCCCCCCGAATCCTTGGGTACCAAATTTTTGATTAGCCAGCTATGCAAAATGGCATCTTTATGGATGGTATTCATTTTGCATGCACGAGACGTTGCTATGTCGAGAATCTTTGGTACAAAAAAGTATTTACAAAATTAGTGTACAAGTCTTTTCATACCCCTAATTTTTTTTGTATGCGGAGTGAAAAAAGAATGAACAAAAGGAGACTACTACAGAGATTACAAAGATACTACCAAGAAACTACTAAGAATTTAATAAGTATAATCTTACATTTAAGCTCGTGTGTAAATTCTAAATATTTCATTCACTTCATTTTTTTTCTTCTATTAGATGTCTGCTACAAGTACATTTTGCTTACATTTGTCATTTCATACGTAGAACATATGTAATCATAACCAGGCTATTACTCTTTACATAATTTGATTCCCTAAAGTTTAACCCTTCCAAATATTTAGTTTATTTGTTTGTCTTACCTGACTGCTAAGAAAGCAATGTAGGCTTCTAAGTAAGAAAATAGGGGACCGAAAGCTTTAAGTCACCTCCGAGGGACTTGGTTAGAGTATTAATGCCTTACCCAGGGCACTAGCGCATCGACTTGATTTCGAACCAGAGACCTCTCGGTTACGCTACCACTGCTCTGCCATTGAGCCATTGAACCTCCTCAAATATTTTATTTTCCTTTCTTTTCTACCTCAAGCTGACTTTTTTTCCTCGTATTCTCTAATGCTTTTATTCTATAATTTGAACAGCAAAAATACAGAAATACTAAAGTTCTTCGCCTGGCACTCTTCGGAGTCAGTGAACAAAATAATAATAATCATCATCATCATCATCATCAATCTTCTTTCGTATAATGTGTTGCATCTTCAGTAATTACAATTCCAATCAGAGAGTGCACAAAACGCATATTTATAAAACACTATGATAATATGGCTCAGTGGTTACCAGAGGTCTCGTAACCAGAAGGTTCCGGGTTCGATACCAAGTCTGTGTCCCAGTGCCTTTTGGTAGGGCAGAAATCATTACCAAGGCCCTCTTAAAGGACTTACAGCCGCAGCATCGGTCACTGGGAGCTTACGTACAAGCATGCCCATGCTTTCTTAGTAGTCAAGTAAAACACCGACAACCAACCATAATACTATAATATATACACAAATACACAATTATCTATCTGCAGTGGTGTTTCCACTTCTCATCAAAATCTCATCCCGCAAATTATTCACTAAACTTAGTATACTTATGTAGTATGATATGTTTTATCATCTGTTTTTTTTTTTTTGGTATTCGACAATATGAGATAAAAGTTGTGCGAAATACCATATTATACAGTACACGATTACAATAATTTGTGTCCATTGACATTATTGACGCGTACATATTTACTTATATCTATACACAAACATTTATATCTATCTCTAAGATACCTAATACATTTAAGATAGCATACACATTCAAATTGTAAATACACATATAAATTATTGGTAATTAATAATATTTGTTTGTAAATTGTATTTTCATTGTCCTATATTCTATTGTTCAAATTTTATGTAATCGCGGCCTCGCTGAAAAACAGTTATTGCTAAAAACGGGCACAATTATTGTAATTTGTTTTAAACCGTGAATAAATAAAATATACATTTATACATACAATCATTTGTGTTCATTGACATGATTGACGTGTACATATTTAATTATATATATACAAAAACACTTAGAATATCTAATTCTAAGATTAAGATATCATACAAATACCAATTGTACATACACACATGAATTATTGGCATATTCAGAACATTGATTAATAATTATTGTACCTTCACTGCCAATGGCAGCCTAATGTGTCTTAGGCAACCCTAACCATAGGAAGTGTGGTCGCCCAAATTGAACTTTGTTTTCTTTCTGAAATCTAACCGGGCAACCCGTGTAATAAAAAGGTATTTTACAATGTATTTTATCTTTTAGAGGGTAAACACTGGCTCCAGCTTACATGTATAATGCTGGATTCTCCACTGGATATAATATATCAAAGGATCTTAAGGAATGATGAATACTGATCAGTATTAATACCGCTCTTTCCCTAAAGCTATTATTACTCTCAGCAATTGCCAGGTACCCTTTTACACCCGGATGGAGAGTGTCATATGTAGCGTTGAGATTCGAACCCTGAACCTTGGGACTGAGAGTCTAGTGAATGAATCACCAAACCACGGCACCTCCAATTGACATAATTTGGTACACACTGAAGGATTTTTTTTTTGTATTCATTGAATTTATTTCTAAAAACTCCAATTCCTTTTCTTACATAACATACAAGCAAAGCATTTTCTATAATCCTAGTTTATACAAACTGCAACATGATTATAACAAAGCTTTTCATCATTTGATAAACGAACATAAATGCAACATAATTCATTGTTCATAATTTCACAATGTATAAGACTAAAATATATCATAATTACATATTAGGAAAATATTACGGCACTACATATTATTATTAGTCATAAAAAAAAACTAGAACAATTTTTTTTCTTTTTTTTGCAGAATAAAACTGAAAACTTTAAGAAAAACAACTCTCATATTTATCAACATATTATTATACAGAATTAAAATTATAAGTTTTTTTCCATGGGATTGATGAGATGTTCCAAGTAATCGGTTAATACTAAGTGACTTTTATTGTAATTTATCGCATTATTCCGTGCAATTTCTTCAAGACAGGCGAAATCTAGAATAGTTACTCGTGATTGGGGGAACTTGTTCACCGGATGTTTTTATCCATGGTTAAAGCTTCCAGTTTTCAATTGTCCGCGAGGAAATTCTAGGAAACTTATCCGCCTTACATTATTTCTATGGTTAAATGTTCCTGGTCTCAATTGGCTGCCGATAATTGGTGTGGAACTTGTCTCCACTATGCTTTTGTCCTTGCTTTAAGTTTCACTGGGTGATTGCAAGTTATTTTTTTAGCCAGTGGTTCTCATTTTCCGTACCAAGTCGATGGGCATGGGAATGCTTCCTAGCCTACATCTTATGATGCATACCATCACCTCCCTAAAAACACGAATCCTTCTCGCGTAGATGATGGGATTAATACAGCTATTCGACAATAGAAGGACCAAAAGCCAGTCATGTTCGCTGGAAGATATCGATAAACATATGGTTAATACAGCGTAAGGAATGAAGCAGATGACAAAAGCAACGAGAATGACCAACAGATTCTTGGTAACAGCAAGAAGCTTCTTGTCAATTTTAGGTTGTGTCTGTTTCTTGAGAGGTAATTTGGTTTCCAATCCATCGACACGTACTGGTACTTCTTTCGCTCCTCTGTCATATTCGCCAACTGTGCTTTTTATCTCTTCCAGAGATGGGGATACCGTCAAAGCCTTCGCATCCTGCATGTGGTTCTCCGGCTGACCAGATTTGAGTCTTTCACCTTTTGATTTGTCGCAGGTCTGGCTTCCTAAATGCTCGGACGAATGAGATGCCCTCAAAACAGTATTCTCAATGACCAAACCACCTTGTTGGGTAACTTGGTTTTCATCGGGGCATAATGTGTCCATGCATATTGCATTTTGTATCTTTTCGTCGACTTTCTTCGTTGGCTTCGTCTTCTCTACTAGGTGTGCAATGAACCACCATAGTTTTAGGTACACAGTGACAATAATTGCAAAATGCCCGAAGACCCAAAAGGCTACGGCAAAGACACCTTTTTCATCGTCTAGTCTAATAATTACGCACCCCGAAGAGAAGTTAAACACCCACGTGAAAGCAATCATAAGGCATAAATTTCGAGCCTTGTAAAGTTTCTTGAATTTTTCTTGGTTTCTCGTGACGCGATACCAACTGGTGAAGCCAAGGAAAGCATGGGTTGTAAGGCTTACGCCAACACAGGCCCACGCGAAAAATACCCACAAGTAATAGGTCCAGTCATTCGGACTGTGCGAAAATGCATGTTGAAAGGGAATGCAGATCGACGTCAACAGATCGGCACATGCAAGGTTCAGGATAAACCAGTTGAGGGTCGATCTGAGCTTGCGAGAGAGAACAATGGCGAGGATCACGATGGAGTTTCCGATGATTCCTGTGATGCATATCATAAGAGAGATGATTAAGAGAGCAACACGTTGGGCGACGCCTAAAGACTGATTATCATAATGACCGCCTGTAAGACTGCCGTTTGTTGGATCAAATGCCGACGTAGGAAGGGTGCTTTCATCTGCCATATTTAACCTGTGATCAGCTAAAAGGTTTTCTGAAATGAATTTACAAAGGAAAGAACGAATACCAGTTACACAGAGCTTAAAGGATATCAATTTACTTTCTGTCAAATTGTCATGGTATTTAGGTGAACCACATGTTTCCATGCAATATTTGAAAATTACTTCGTTTAACGTTGTGGACAGTTGCCTGTGACTGATTTTTTTTTTCACTTATGAATCATCAATTGCAAATGTAATGCACATGGTGAACGCATATTTTCAAACTAGGACAAATTAAAGAATTGTTCAAGAAAGTTTTTTAAAGTATCATAATTATCTTCTCACCTAACTTAAACAGCAATTTAGAGTCTAGCGCCTTCGTGGCTCGATTTATTTTATTATAAAGAGTTGGAAACGATAAATCATATCTGTATTACGAATGATGGACTATTTCCCAAAGATTCAGAAGCAGCCTTCTTTCCTTAATTCGAAATACGCAGTTGGTAGGAAAGCTTAAAAAAGTCATGGGTGTCCTCTTGATGAATCCGCCATATGACACCTCAATCAGGAAAGATGAGCCAGGAATAACAAAGTTCTGTTTTTTTTTTAAGTAATGCGTACAATTCTATAATTTGATTAGACGAGTTCGTTTTCACTGGATGCCTACCGTAGCAACAAACAGAGTTGACAAAAGACTTAACTCCGTTTCGTTGACGACGGATCAGCCATGCATCAAGTCTTTCGTCTTCTTTGATAATTGTTTTTCTTATAGTTTGATTTGACTATACAGGATGGAAACGGTCATAAACAATTGAATTACCAGATGCCCCAATTTTGTTTAAATCGTCTCTCAGAGACTCATTAAAAAAAATCTTATTATAAATAGTGTCCACTTTTTTTTTGGGGGGGGTATAGACCCTTTCTCCCTTTCGTCGACCATTTGAACAAACTGTTGATTGTCACACTTGAAATTTGTCACACGAACTAACCACATATACAATACACTCAAATGAACATGTTAGTCTACATTTTCATCCCATAATGAATAAAGAGTACACATTTTGCTTGCTGTCGGTTTTTATCATAGAGGTGAAAAGGTGAAAAATAAGACTTCATGGTCCAGATCTATGGAATGTACTCCCAGACTCAATTGAAACATGTAAAACCTTAAATTCATTCAAATTCAGTACGAAGAAAGCATTTATGTCAGGGTACATTGTTTGATCTTTTCCGGTGCTGATTAAATATAAACAGCATCACCGCATGTTTTCTCCCCTTTTTATTGTTTGATTTATTTGGATTGGTCACAATTTATATCCGTCTTCCATTCATAACCACAAATTATTTCACTGGGGCTTACAGCTTTACAAGCTTGCTTTCATGTAGGTCCCATCATATTTCTCTCAGTTAAATCAGTACTCTATATCGACCACTTATCTTTATGTTATTTATCATGTATTATTGATTGTTATTCTATCACACACAAAACAATTTGTACTTTGTTTTGAGATGTATATGTCACATGAGAAATATGAAAATAAATGAAATGAAATGAAAATAAATGAAATGAAATGAAATAAAAATGAAATGAAATGAAAAGAAAATGAAATGAAATGTTCTTTCCAGGTTTCTATAAACACCAATCACTTTATTGTATAACTCTTTTATACTATACGTTTTTATGTGTTAGACGTACTCATTCATAATTCTCATCATCATTATCATCAACATCATCATCACCATCATCGTTCCTTTTTATTCTTGTAATCATCCACTCCCCCCCCCCCCCCCCCCCCAGGCTATGAAGCTATCAAGTGAACGCTTATTGTGATTTATTGATGATTATTTTTTAATAGTGTGTTATCGGTTACATTTTGTTTTGATGTCAACATTTTTATCAGTTTTATGATATTGTGTATACGTTCAAGAAAATGTTAGATTTTGTGTTTGAGGTACCGTTAAAATGAAATTCGGTGCGTATGTTTTGCAGAAGACAAAGTCAATTCAATTTGATATCTGTGCTGTGTTATATAACGATATAGCTAAAAGTGGAACAAGTTATTACAACCATACACTGGAGTACATACGGATAATTAGTGCATATCAAATGCATTGATGGTCTTAATGTCAAAATGACGCTCACCATTGATTAAAGGAGTCACGTAATCCGAGAAAGTCGATCGTGAAGGAGAAGTCTAGATTTGGTGATAATACTTGAGACGAAAATGATCCACAAAACCAACAATCACTGAGCCAAGAAGCCGGACAAGGGAATATAGATAAAAACGTGATTTCATCAGCAACTTTCTGATCAGTCGTCTTGTATTCATCCAATAACAATTTTGTTGAAAATTGATAAACGGTGGTACTACATAGCAATATATGAAACATCAACCCATTTCTTCGCGAAATCTGATTGGTTGATACGCAGCTTTTACGTCATGTATGCCATTGTTTTCTACGAGTTCTTTCGACACCAGGTTCTAAATTATCGAAGTCGAAGATGTCATTTGTAAATAGTTGTGGAGTGCTATGACGATATTTTTATGATTGTTTCTTTGTTAAGAAATCGAAACTGAAAACTAGTGCAATCAATTGAATGAATTTTTACTGGCTAAATGATCCAATGTATTGGTATGTTTATAGCTAAAAAGCCATATTCGAAATACAATAAGAAATAGCTAAAAGAATTGGACCAAAATTTCATGCCACATGTATGAGTAGTTCCCCATACCCAATTATGTGAGCAGTGCACATGGCTTCCATTCAAGATTATTCGATTTCTTATACATTTTAGGATTTAAAAAGCTTACAACATTCCCCGGTTGTACTGCATTACTGTCCTCTCACCAACAACAAATATCTATAATTGTTCGCGTGACCAAACTCAACTTTATCTTTAATAAATGGAAACTAAAAATTTTTAACCGAGAGTAATGTAAATATGCTTTAAACAAGGGTTGAAGTAATTTGATCCAAATCTATTGTTTAATCTTGCGTGTCGATAAAGTGTTTATATATGGCGTTTTGGTTTTCTTTTCAGCATTCATGAATACATCGTGTCAAAACAAGGTTTTTGAAATAATTTAAACAAAAGTTAATGCTTTCAATCTTGTGTGTCAATCAAGTGCTTTTTATATGCCTTTATGGTATCATTTTACGGAATGGAAACTGATATTTGAAAAGAGTTTTTACTGGGAGAGCGGCTTCATCTGTAAATCATCTTATGGTTGTTTCTACCATGATTACATTTATCTTTAAAAGAAAGCCCTTATACAAAAATCATAAAGAAATCTTTATAATATAACTATTATCTTTTTAATCACTTAAATTGCCTCCGATCAAAATGAGTTTTGTTTTTCCATGGCAAATATATATTATTCTTATTATTTAAATACCTGAAATAATAAAGTATGTACTATGTTGAATATTTTGTAGCTCCCACGAGAATGAAATTGCATGTGATAGGATTTCATTGAATTATATTTAATTAAATTGGACTACCCTAGTCAAGGTAAGAATTTTCATGCTAAATTCGAAAACATATGCCACGCGTAGGCATAATCGTGAATTTAGAAGATATTTTCGTGAGATCATTATTTTTTTGTAAATAGTTGTGGAGTGCTATGACAATATTTTTATGATTGTTTCTTTGTTAAGAAATCGAAACTGAAAACTAGTGCAATCAATTGAATGAATTTTTACTGGCTAAATGATCCAATGTATTGGTATGTTTATAGCTAAAAAGCCATATTCGAAATACGATAAGAAATAGCTAAAAGAATTGGACCAAAATTTCATGCCACATGTATGAGTAGTTCCCCATACCCAATTATGTGAGCAGTGCACATGGCTTCCATTTAAGATTATTCGATTTCTTATAAGTTTTAGGATTTAAAAAGCTTACAATATTCCCCGGTTGTACTGCATTACTGTCCTCTCACCAACAACAAATATCTATAATTGTTCGCGTGACCAGAACTCAACTTTATCTTTAATAAATGGAAACTAAAACAAGATTTTTAACCGAGAGTAATGTAAATATGCTATAAACAAGGGTTGAAGTAATTTAATCCAAATCTATTGTTTAATCTTGCGTGTCGATAAAGTGTTTATATATGGCGTTTTGGTTTTCTTTTCAGCATTCATGAATACATCGTGTCAAAACAAGGTTTTTTAAATAATTTAAACAAAAGTTAATGCTTTCAATCTTGTGTGTCAATCAAGTGCTTTTTATATGCCTTTATGGTATCATTTTACGGAATGGAAACTGATATTTGAAAAGATTTTTTACTGGGAGAGCGTCTTCATCTGTAAATCATCTTATGGTTGTTTCTACCATGATTACATTTATCTTTAAAAGAAAGCCCTTATACAAAAATCATAAAGAAATCTTTATAATATAACTATTATCTTTTTAATCACTTAAATTGCCTCCGATCAAAATGAGTTTTGTTTTTCCATGGCAAATATATATTATTCTTATTATTTAAATACCTGAAATAATAAAGTATGTACTATGTTGAATATTTTGTAGCTCCCACGAGAATGAAATTGCATGTGATAGGATTTCATTGAATTATATTTAATTAAATTGGACTACCCTAGTCAAGGTAAGAATTTTCATGCTAAATTCGAAAACATATGGCACGCGTAGGCATAATCGTGAATTTAGAAGATATTTTCGTGAGATCATTATTTTTCTTTATTTACATTTTGCCCAGAAAGTGTTAGCAATTTTTTAGCTTCTATTCATGAAATGATTGTAATTTTTTTTCCTTGATAGATCAAAACCATATCTTCATAGAAGTTAAATTAGCGATCTAAAGAGCCACATAGATTGATCAATAAAGTTCTTGGAAGTTTTGAACTTTATTCTATCTCTAAAACCATCTCGTCAAAATTATAATATGAAAGAAGGTAAGAAAATTCCAACTTTATGGACAAGAGTATAATTTCCTTTCCTTGTAACGCATGCACATTACTTGGTTGAATTGATTTATAAGAGGTATATTTAATTCGCCTCAAAAACCACATGCCTTTGCTATACTTAAGTAATGTAAAATTCGAAAAGGGTTAATCCACATTTTGTAGTAGTTTCGGTTATGAAATTCATGTTTATCAACATAATTTTTATAAGGAATCATTAATCTTAGATTTAAAATGAATATACTAATTGATTCGTCGTAAATTTATGTTTTGGTTGCGCGCACCTTGCTGCTGCCCGCGTGCAGAGCTCTTGATTTCAGGTTAATTTTTGCTATTATATAATATTATTATATAAATATTTCTTTGATTTTGAATGGTATTATATCTATGAATGTCTGTCTTCAGGCACCTGTGGTACAGTTTTTGAAATTTTACACTGTATTTCTAGTGTATTTAGAGTTAGATTTATTCTCAGTTTTTGCCATACTGTATGCAGGTACAGCCATTTCTGTTTTGCCTATACGTAGACCATACTGTAAATGTATTTGGCATATAGTCTGATCTCTCTCACAGACACAATGATACCATTAAAATTGTGTTCTATTGTAATGGTTGTGCTTCTCTTATGTAGAAGCACTCAGCTACCACATATTTATTGTTTTATGAGAGCTCTCAGCAGTTTAATGTCTCTGTACAATCAAAAGGAAAGTACATTGGAAGTCCAATACTGTACTATCACAATTATGTGTCAAACTACTAAGTTATGGGGATATTTATCCTAATCCAGGCCCTTCTAGTGATGACTGCGTCTCGATTTTGGATATTCATAGTATTCAGTATACTTATTCTAGTGAATTTCTACACTCATTCAATTCCGGAAGTACATGTATATCTGAACAAATGGCGTGAGGACAACACCTTGGCCTGGGGGAGGATTTTGTCCTTAGGTTTCTGGCGAGGGCTGAGGACACATCAGGGGGAAAAGGGGTGGCCATGACAGATTCGAGGACCATCTTAAATTATGTAGTATCAATGCACGATCCCTTCGAAATAAATCCACACTCGTTTATGACTTTGTTTAGAATAAAATTTGATGATGCAGTCATCGCTGACCCCATTCCTCTTGACTTTGCATTTCTGCACCACCCCAGAGCCCCCAGGCGTGGAGGTGGTGTCGGGCTCCTGTATAGGGACAATCTCTCTATACATATTAACCAATATGTTAACTATACAAGTTTTGAAGCTATGTCAGCCGTGGTCTTTAATGGCAGGACAACTCTTGAAATATTGTTCATTTATAAACCACCAGGTTCAATCTTTTTCATTGTTCATTAATGAATTCTCAGATCAGTTGGATGAGAAATTGTATAAATTATCTCCTCTTGTTATGACAGGAGATCTTAGAATACATTTAGACAACCTCTCATCCCGCTACTGTGCTTTAATTATGATACAGGTGTGAAACTATAGGCCCTCGGAGGTCAGGAACTCTTAATTTATACCAGAAAAGTCCTCTCCAAGAGGTATCGACCTTTTTACCCTCCCCCCCAAACAAAAAACCGTTTTGTTCATGTTTCTTTTGGGCATTAGTATGTGTGCCAAGGGCACATTACCCCAAAAGAAGGCTGAACTGATAGTGTACCGACTGCAAACCGATGGGAGACCGAAAGTAAGAGGCGGTGCTCTCGAGGGGCAGGGGGCACAGTGCCCCCCTCTTTTTCAAGTACCACCAAACCAAAAGTGCCCCCTTTTTACGTAGATAAACAGATTATTGATTTCAATGAAGTTTAATTAATGCAATACAATACATGTGTACATATTAGAAGAGTAATGTTGATGGAACAGTAATGGCTTTAAAACGATATTTAGACATATATCTGCACACTATTTAATGTACAAGATATACACGTAAACTAGAAGTGAGCACAAATGCTAGTCGAGTCTAGTTCCAACTAATTAAATTTATATCCTAAAGAACGGAAAGAGGGGAGGAGGGAGAGAGAGAGAGAATAAAAAAAATGCAACTTGCGACATAATCCTTAATTGAATGGAAACACGTGATGGCGCTGCAACAAAATAGAGCAGAAACGTCATGGAGTGACGACTGGATATAGTGCGATCATGGGAGGGGGTGAGATACAGGAAGGGACCGCTCACTAACTCCAAACGAAATATTTCAACTATTCTAGGGTCATGAATATGCATTTTGTATCATAGAAAGAAAGTTCTACGAAATCAAAAAAGGTGGAAAGTATTGGAAAATAGACCTATCCGAATTCAACAAAAATAAGTATCATTATCAAGAAGCCCGAACAGATCCTACTGTATAGTAGTCGGTTTCAGTTGGCCATACCTTGACAGCCATTATTTTGTTGTGTGATTGCCCAACAACGCAACTTGAGTCGTAATCTGTCCAACCTGGGCTCCGTCGTATAAAGAGTTGAGATTGATCCCAATCAATCAGAAGTCCTCCAATCAGGCGCGTACACAGGGGGGGTGTTTGGGGGGTTAAACCCCCCCCCCCCCCTTTGGTAATTTTTTGTGTGTAAACCCCCCTAAATTTCTGTAAAACCCCCCCCCCCCCCCTTTGGATTTTTTTTAAAATTTTTTTTTATAAAAAAAAATAAATAAAAAAAAAAAATAGTCCCATGGTTGACCTAAAAGAGCTGACCTTACCCCCCCCCCCCCCCCAACGGAGCAAAATGTCAAATTTTCAAATTTCGAGACCAAAAAAAAAAGAAAAAAGTGTCCTCTTACCCCCCCCCCCCCCCCCCCCCCCCCCCCCCCCCCCCCCCCCCCCCCCCGCTTATTCAGCGGCTGGCTGAGTCGTTGCGAAATTTTTGGCCCGATTTATAAATGTTAAAACCCCCCCCCTTGAAAAAATCCTGCGTACGCGCCTGCCTCCAATCAATCACAAGTTTGCGGTACCCTATCTCTGATGTACATAGTTGCGATTGATATCAATTGCTAATTAATTGTAATTATTAAATCGCAACTGTTTATAAGACGGGGTTTTGAACCAAGTTGGCCAAATGATGTTTGATATCAAAGCTCCCCCATACTTCTTCATTTCATCAGAATATTAAATTATTATAATGATAACAATAATCATCATGATTTGATATATCTTAAAGCGCCTCTTCAAGAGGATATACGGCGCTGTAAATGTTCATAATAATTTAATCTCGTTCTCTCCTTTTCCCAATTTAAAGTTTTAAAATGATATATATTCAAAATTAAGCAAGTAGCTAGCCCTCGACAATTTTGTTATACCTTTGCTGGCTCCTCCACTCTTAATATAATCAACTTTTTCTCAATTTGTACAATTTTTTAATGTACATATATTGATGATAACAATAATATTTTTCTTTCATATTTAGGTATTCGGTTAACACGATCACAAACTTCTTTCGAAAAATCAACCTCAGGCAATTTCAATAGCCTTGCATGTATAATGCAATGTGAGAACATGGCAATGACGTATTACGAATCCGAACAAGATTTTAATGGGATGTACAACTGGGTCTCTAAATCGCCCTTGAGGTGATTTTTCGATCGTGTTGGTAAGTGTAGGAGATGTCAGCCAAACAAATAACATGATAATCTCCTGTAACCTTTCTACATATTCTTTATTCCCAACAAATATTGTCACATCATTTGCATAAAAAACTTGTTTGGTTTCAATTCCTCCAATATTTCTGGGGGATCCACAAACTACAAGCACTGCTTTTGAGTGGACCCCCCCCCCCCCCCCCCATTTCCCCAGCAATTAAGAATTTCTTGTAATTATTTTATAATGTGCAAAGTTTATTTGTATAGTTTCTTGAAAAAATGAATTATGTATGATATAAAATGTAACATCTTTGTTTACCTTTCTGTTTGAAATGAAATAAATATGAATATGAATATGAATATTAACGCCTTTTATATCATTCCTCGCTACTGCTGCCAATATTTCAATAGCGAGAATAATAAATAGGGCGAGAGTGGATCTCCTTGCCTGATTCCTCGCTTAATCTCAAAATAACCAGTAGCAAAAACCCCATTCATAACACAACTACTTCTATTACTATAAATAGTTTTCATCCACCAACAAGTGTAGGGACAGAACCGAAACATTTCTAAGACTATATGTAAAGAGGAAAGTATGCGATGCGGAATCGAATGCTTTTTCAAAGTCAACCGCAATCAAATAGCGTCAAGCTTTATCATCTGAATCCCCCTAAAAAACATAATTATCATCAATTAAACGTACCGCTTCTCCAATGTTGCGAGCCCACACACGCATGCACATTCCCACACACATTGGGCATGGATGAGATTTATCATGGATGTACAAGACCAGTTTGATGTCGCTTTTTCCGCTCCACCCCTTAAAACACACACACACTCTCTCTCTCTCTCTCTCTCTCTCTCCTTTCTCTCTCTCTCTTTCTCCCCTTTCTCTCTCTCTCTCTATCTATAGGTGTTTTCGGTGGTATACGCATGAAAACAATATATAAAACTAATAGACAAACAAGAATTAAGAACGGTAATGAAGGGAGAGAGAAGAAGAAGAAGAACAACAACAACAACAACAAGAAAAAGAATGAGAAAAAGAACAAAAATTAGGAAGGGTAAAGAAGGGAGAGATAAAAAGAAGAAGAAGAAGAAGAAGGAGGAGAAGAAGAAAAAGAAGAAAAAGAAGGAGAAGAAGAAGAAGAAGAAGAAGGAGGAGGAGGTTCGATGCACCACCTATACGTTTACAAATAATAACCTATATGATCTAGGGGTATACCTCAGTGAAAAGTGTATACTAAGCTCGTTCAAGGGTGTAGATTTGTCGTTCTCAGTAATTAGGGGAAAGTTGGTGGAAGGGTAATGGTAGGTTATAATAAGGTTATGATAATATAGTGAAAATCAAACGATAAATATCAAAACAATATCGAAACAAAAAATTACATCAGTTCGAATTCTACCAGAGTGTGTGTGTGTGTGTGTGTATTGGGTTTTTACAGACGTGTATCAATCAGATATGATTATTTACGTCTGGGACCGACCTTTAAACGTCACCATCCGAAAGACGTGACTCAGTTTCGAACCTGCGTCCTCGGCTGAATCAGTTTGTAACTTCCACTTTTTAGCTGGATTACAGGCGCACGCCACAACGCCCAGAGTGAATGAAGTGTATATTGGCACAGATGGCGCTATACAAGATATTGTTGACAACCCAAATGGAGACCGAATGTTTGTCGATAAAATCGTATTTCACACTTTAATTTTCGAGATACGATACAGAAGTGTCAACATAATAATGAAAGAGAGCATTGTGTCAGTTGCAGTCAGAAGAGTGAAGTACAATTATTTTATAGTCCACTTTCATACATTCATAAAGATAATGATACAACCATAAACATGTTCACGAATGTACTCTCCGCTCGCCTGAGACACAGTGAATTTCAATCCTGGAAAAAATGTTGTCTTTGTGTAAAATCTGCAAGGGAATTGATCATCATTGATAACTAGTATTATAGTAAATCTCTAGAAGGAGAACTTTAGCTTGGTGTGGTTGTGAAAGGTTATCACAGTTTTTCTAATTCACTCAAAAAATCTCTGACGATAAACCTCGACTTTGCTTTAAGATTCCCTCCCTCGTGTGCTTTGCTTTGCATTCTTTTGGGTAAATTCGGTATACAACTGCTAATCAAATCTTTCTGTTTGGGTATCTTAGGTTTGCTTATAACTGATTTAAAGTTCTCTAATTATATTATCATTATATCATTTGCGTCAAGTAGCCAGTGCAATGATATGAATTACAAAGTTTATAGTACTTATTGATAGAAGATGAATTTGGTCGTTTGGAATGATATAGGCCAAATAATAGTATACAGGAGAGTTGTTCGGGGAAAAAAAAATCTTTCTAAATCACTTTTCTTTTCTTTTCTTTTCTTTTTCTTAGTTTACAGAGGGATGGATTAGCATGAAAATAACCTTATAAACAGAGAGTTCCAATTATGCAATGTGCGGATGAAACAAGAAGTGTTAGTAGGCATGAAGAAGAAGATGCACGTTAGGCCTTCTACCAAGCTAGCTTTGCCCACGGCTACCAGTAATGAACCACGCCCACTTTCCCATCCACCTAAACTAAACGGAGGCATATAGGGGGATTACCCCGATCCCGTCGCCACGAGATTCGGCAAGCAGTTCACATAGCTCTCCATTCATGCTCAGCCTATCAACATTCGCGCGTGCCGATATTATTATCACCCTATCCATTCAAGCATGATAGCCTGGGTCGCGGGAAGCGGCACGGAGTACGCCCCGCTGGCGTATTTTTTATTCACACGCTTGCGAGTAGAATTTCTCGATTAATTCCGATGAAACCGCTCGCGAAGAGTCTAGACTGTATTTAAAACGCTGTGTGTACTGATAATGACAAAGTACTGAAATTGTTTTGTCGATAGGCGTTGTGTGTACATGTGTGAATGTTCACGCTCGCTGCCTTGATTTCTGCTCTCATATTCAGCTGCAATTTTTGTTTAATATCTTCTTGGAACTAAGTGCTCGGAATCTTGCGTTGTGTTCAAATGGTATCAATTATGAATAACTTGTTTCAATTCTCATACCGTTTCCAAAAGACTTCCATCTCATTCTCGATCTCACCCCCCCCCCTCTCTCTCTCTCTCTCTCTCCCTCTCTCTCTCTCTCTCCCCTCATAACTCTTTCCTCTCTCTCTTTCTCTCTCTCTCTCTCTCTCTCTCTCTCTCTCTCTCACTTTTTCTCTCTATCTCCCTACTCTTTTCTGTCCTCCTGATCTCTCTCTCTCTCTCTGCCCCCTCATCTCTCTTATCTCTCCATCCCTATCTTGTCGTTGCCCCCCCTCTCTCTCTCTCTCTCTCTCTTTCTCTGTCCCTTGCCTCTTTCTTTCTTTTTTCCATTTTCAACTCCTCCCTTGTCTAAATGTATTTCTTCTTTGACCATCTTCAGTAAGATACCATTATACAAGTTCACACAAATACATGTTCAAAAACTGGTTTTGAAAAATATTATGTTTAAATCTTTAATGTGATATTTTGATAGATTACGCATAACCAAGATGTTACCAGCAACTTCTTGGCATTACCCACAATGTTACATAAGAAAATGTTAAGATTTGTGACGTCGCAGTGTGAAAAAAAATTGTAATGAGAAAAAACAACAACAAATGCTGATTGGTTTCAAACACAATCATCGAAGAGTGACAACATATTTCATAAGTAACATAATTATACTAATTATAAATGCGAGCTACCTTTGGGGTAAATAAATGAATAATTTGCTCTAGTTCGCTTTATAAATAGGGGCGTAAGTTATGGAAAAAGGAAGAGGGGTACTTTTCAGAAAGAAAAAGGAAACTTATTAGAAAAGAAACGAAGCACATGTCAAAGTATACCTCGAACCTGAAAAGGGGCACTCACCAGAGATGAAAAAAGGGTACTTATGAGAATGGAAAAGAGGCATCTGTCGAAGGAAAAGGGGCGCCTGCCTGATTTTAATAAGGGCATTTATCAGAGGTGAAAAGGAGCATTTAAAGGGGAAGGGGCTTATATTTTTTTTAAAGGGAAAAGGGGCAATTATCAGAAGGAGATAGAGTAATTATTTGAAATGCAAAGGGGACACGTGTAAAAAAAAAAAAAGGGAGGGGGCACATATCAGAGGTGAAATAGGGAACTTATTAGAAAGGGAAAGGGAACTGCTTAAAAAGGAAAATGGCACTTGGGGGGGGGGCACTATCTCACAATCAATGCCACCCGACATTCGAGATCAATAACCTTCTCCTTATCAAGTTAGTCCTGATGTGTAATGCGTGTAGGCCCTACAAGGAGAACTGATATAGTTGTCTACATAAAATAAAAGAATAATTTTTTTTCACTTATCATGGTAAAAACCATATCAAAATGGCCATGCCATCATAAGTGACATAACATAATTATAAAATGGCATATGTTCTTAACTTGTTACGGGCGATATACTTGTACTTGTTTCTTTTTCAACACCAATCTCCATGCAGTATTTTTTTTTTTAAATCTTTATTTTACATGTATCATCAATATATAGTTTTACAATGGCTATGGTGATGAGATATCTAGGTAATATGCCGAGGTCCCAGTGGTCTCAGTCAAATAATGTAAGCATGCATGACTAAATAGAAAACGCGTCACAGTGACGTTTTTTTTAGATTGGACGCGGTCCTTGCGGTGCCTCGTTAAGGGTTAAAAAAGTCAATTTTCAAGAAAAAGGGTACGTTTTCAAAATTCTATTGTACGCGTTTTTTTTCTTTCTGGAATTGAAAATTGGCCGGGAGGCCGGTTGTCTATAACTTTCGCTTACGTCAGCTTGCTAATGTAAAAACACATGAACAAGACCCTATATGCTTCGCATACCAGCATATGACATGCTTGTTTACGACAACATCAATTATGGCCAGTATGGTCAATATGGTCAATATGGTCAATATGGTCAATATGGTCTATACGGTCACGTTTCTGTCGCCCTGCCTGCATCTAGTCATGTACAACGGTAAAGATGTGTCAGCTTCCGGGTCAGCTAAAATCCCGAGGCTTTCTCTCGGGGGCTTTCTACCCATGTACAATTTCAGGCAATGTATGCCATTAATTTTATATTAGTATTTGATTACTAATGGGAACATTCTCGAGATCATAAATTAATAACTTTTAATACACACTTCGTATGATTTTTTCCGGTTAGGGCTGATTTTGAACTGAATGATCATAAGGCAGCATTGAAGCCGAATTCACCATCCTTTCTGGGTATTAACGTTAATAGTAATAGTGATACACAACGTTTATCACAATATTACAGTATAGGAAAGTATATTTGGCCATTGTACTGCCATGTCCACCAGCGCAGAGTGGTGGGATTGGTAAGCTTACCTGAATCTGGCCTTGAGTCTTGCTGACCACAGTCCACACACACTAAGAAATAAAGGTACCAATAACCGCACCCTAATGGGAGCATATGAGGGTGCAGACATTTGCTACAAAAGGGTGCAATTCTTGTTTTGGGTGTTTTTTTTTTTTTGGGGGGGGAGGGGGGGGGGGGTGGGTGGTCTTTTTTGTCTTTTAGAATATCTCACCATAACCACAGGATTAGGGTTAGGAATAGACCGAGGGATTAGATAAAAAAAGGAAATTAGAATGGTGGGGGTAATATCCTCCAATGCAGGGACAGGATTCCGGGAACAGAGATATTTTCTAAAAGTAAAAGTTTGGAATGAATTAAAATTCTGTCTTAGTATGTTAATTCATGAAAAAGTATCTCCAGCCTACCCCTGGCCTAATTTTTCATTTCTTATAAAATGTTAAAGGTAAAGACCAGTAATGGTCATGCGATTGCATTGTGAAAGAAACGTTGTGGAATCGATCAGAAAAGGTTGATCATCTAGCATCTAGCATCTGCAAGGTTCTGGAATCATCAAAATGATAAGAAATTTGGCCCATTCTTCGTAAAGTTACAAGCACTATACACAGAAAGATGTATATGGGACTACCCTATCTCTCTCACCAGACCATGAGAGAAATAAATTTACCAAATATATGAATTAGTAGGCGGTTTCCCGGCAAATTTTGTATCATCATGTATTAGTCAAAACATATTCTTTCACATGATTGGTAATGAGAGCTTCCATTTCATTTTTTGAAATTGGGGCGTTGCCAATACTGGTCTTTACCTTTAACAAAATACTTAACAAAACACGTGATTTTTCATCCCAATTTCAATAAAACCTAACCTGTACCCACTGCGGCCTTTTTATTATTAATATTCAATACCAGTAAAGTTTTCTTCATAAAATCTAATTCTATTTATATTGAATTCTAATTCATGCAAATTAAAAAAATTAGGCTCAGGCCATAAAGCCCCTTTTGGCCAAATTTTCAATTTCTAAAAATACAAAAAAAATATATGCTAGGCACGATGAAAGTCGTGTTTTGGCCTGGCGTTTTTGGACTATATGCGATAAAACCATACCCAGACCACGAAAATTTCCTCTGAAATAGAAAATGCTTCTAGTTTAAAGTCTCTGAAGTTCCGGACTATTTCATCATCAATGTTGTATTTGTTCTTCTCAAAACCCACCTTTTTAATCAGCAGTATACTGGAGGCGCACACAAGTAGTTAAATAAATTTAACTGAATTGTATTAGTAATATTTTATTTCATTTTGTTGCTTTTAAGCTATTGAACATGTAAAATAATTATACTAAGTTAGATAGCACCACCTGTGCGCTTACCAACACCTGTATAAAGCACCCTATAAATGTAGTTATTATCATTATTAATATTAGAATCAGTAACTGTTCATTGTTCTTGTGTCATGTACTTAATATAAAATAGATCAAATTTGAAATGTAATTCTTTTCTTCAGAGAATAAATACATTTTAACATTGTGAATTTTACATCAGAAGACGCAATTTGATTTATTTTTAAAATAAATTACTGCATTGTCAACAACTTCAATGGTAATCCCTATCGCCGCTCAAAATTCTCAAGGGGTTACAATTTTACAAAACTTGCTTGTTTAGGAGTACACTTTTGTGAAATGCTTGTTTAGGGTGAGAATTCGGGAAATCCTCGTTTAGGGGGGGGGGGGGGGGGGTGTTTGGAAAACCTTTGGACACGCATGCTTACAGTATTTCTTCATGACCGAGACCCCTGGCTTAATATGTTGATGTGTTTGTTAAACTTGTGATACCATGGTACACCTTCTTGGTTAAAGTAAGTTCATTCCTTTACATTTACCGCAGTAGAAGTCAATATGTTATATTTGATGCAGAATAATATTGATATTTAAAGATTAGAAATACAAACAGGTTCATTCAAGTGTTCTTTATATAAATTCACACTAGCGCTAGCGAGCTTTCTTTCTTCTTTCTTTCTTGATTTGATTTTGTTTGGCAATCAGTCACAGTTGACTATTTTTGCCAAATATTTTTGCATTCCGATCCAGTCTAGACTCTTCGCGAGCGGTTTCATTGGAATTATTAAAAATCGAGAAATTCGCTTCGCTAGCGCGCCCCACTGGCCGAAACACACCACCAGCAACTTGCATGTCAGCTAGCTATTGATACAGTGTGCAGTATACACTCAACGCGTTATTGGCGATCTCACGCACATTTTCCGTAGGTGCTTTACATGTGCACGTACAGCCATACCACTGAGGCGCTAGGCTCCTAGTCATCGCTCGCTCTATTGGAGTCCACTTATTAGCGAAGTGTGTGTTGAAGACCATTGGATGTGCCGAAAAAATCGGTTAGGGGTAGAAGCATACTTTCATTTATAAAAAGTGGATAATTTTTGCTGGATTTGCGCCTTGACAGTGGATTTATAATGTCGGATTCTTCGTTTGAGATGAAGGGATTCGCTAGGAGGGGAGCGTTACGTCAGAAGAACGTGTATGAGATCAAAAATCACAAATTCATCCCGAGGTTTTTCAAGCAGCCGACATTTTGTAGTCATTGCAAGGATTTCATATGGTAAGTACACACGTACTGTACATGGCGGATGCACTGACCTCGCAAATACCAACGAATCAGGTCATATCTATTAAGTATTATAAATGATCATTCATTCATCACAGCGATCATGTATTTAGGCTTTGCGATTGAATTGAAATGAAATGTTCCAGTTTGAAGTCAGATCTTTGTAGGACAGTACTGGAGTCTTGAAAATACCATCTTAATCTGTGTCCACTGTGATCACGAACTGAGCTGAGCTGAGTGGTGTACATAAATTATACAGATGTACCAGATGATGACATGCATCTTGCATGTTGCACCGGATGTAACCTTTCCAATAAGCACAATCATTACTTTTCAACCAACATTTTTAATTTCAGTGATGCAGATCTAGCAAGCAGCAAGGTTTGTGATTCACATGAATTGTTATTGTTTCGGTTTATAGGCGTTTGTCGTTCATAAGTGAATATTTACGCCTCTTCTCTTAGGGTTTTTTCCTCTTTAAAATTATATATATATATATATATAATTTTTTTAATATATAGATTTGGATAAATTGGATTTTTTAAAAGTTAAACTGTTTATGTTGAAGAATTCAGTGGCTGGCGAGCAAAAGGCCTATCGGCTATATAGGACGCCCAAAGACCAGCTCGGACACGGTACATTGTGTCCGATAGGAAACAATGAACATTAAACTAGTTTAAAACCAAGGCATATACTATATATTAGACCATCTACAGAAGAAAAATTCCATGACAGTATTGACTTTTAATCATAATTTAACCCTTTGACCTGTCTACTGAATTCTCTCGGCTTTGATTCAGGAACCACCCAATTGCCATAGGCAATGGATACTTACGAGCTTTTCTGCAGGTATTGGTAGGCCTACCGTATTCCCCCAAAATACTATATCAAAATGAAGGACTATGATTTCCTTGTAATATCTGTCAATCTTATATAAAAGCCATTAAGCTATCTGTTTATTTTTAATGAAGTTTTGAGGACAGTAGAAAAATAGGCTCAGAGAAACAAACACATTTTCAAATTCCGTCAGTTATATTTTTAACTCTCCAGTCAGACAAAGCACACATATATAGGGAAGTATGTGACCTTTGAACTTTGATCAGTAAGTGTGCTCATTTGGAGGACAGCAAACACTCCCTCATTCAGAATGGAAACAATATTGTGTAGAACACATGCTGACTTTTTCTCTCGTTTTGTCAAGAAAACTTCACGTTTTATTTACATTTGTAGGAAAGTCAATAACAGTTTGCATATATAGTGCACATGTAGGCTAGTCATAAATATGTTGGTGTGATCAATGAGATTGGTAAGTTCAAAGGAAAGAAAAGTGCGATGCATTTTTGTCAATTATCTATCAGGTCATATTTAAGCAGGGTTGCCTCTTGAATGGTTAAAACACTGTTTTCCAACAGGGCCATGCAGAAGGGCCATGCAGAAACAGTAAGGCCTACATTACACAAACCCATACAATGAGGTATAAAGTGTAATACTGTACACAAAGCCTAAGTAATTTATAGCAATGAAACCAAACAGTCAATAATACTTTGATGATTAAAGGGGAATCCAACCTTGATGAAGTTGATAGCAAACTACTCTAGAGGAAAGCAGAAAATATCAGAAAATTAGACTAGTGACAATTTGAATGAAATCAGACAATAAATGAGAATTGGTTTAAATTGCAATCACTATAGGTATCCATGGGCTCTTTAAATTAGCTGCTTCTGTCATGTGTCTGTGATTAGTGGCGAACAACTTTTCTATTTTTCCTGAGACCCAAAATGACTTTAAAAAAATCATAAATGTATGACTATGGATAGTATTTTCTTTTTAGAGGACCTTGAGTAAAGCCCCAAGGGTGAGGGCATTGGAAGAAAAACAGAAATTAGTGTATTTTTTTTTTTTTTAACAAACAGGAGAGTTATCCGTCATTGCGTCACAATCCACTGACAAACTTGCCAATTTGAGATTCACATACAGATGTACCTGTACATGTACATTGTATGTGTACAGATAGCTGTGAGGATCCCATATTTCAAAAATTCATAACTTTCTTAGTATTGGTATGATTATTTCCAACTTTCTGACTTTTCTTTTTCTCTGATTTCTCTGATTTTTCTGCTTTCATTCAAATGAACTTATTCTAAGGGTTGGATTGCCTTTTAAGGCACTAAGAATTCAGTCAAATGAAATAAATGAACATGACATACTTTTGTACATATTAAAATGGTTTATAATTTGATAAATTGTGTAGGATAAAAATTTAAAAAGGAAAGAGGGAGAGAGAAAAAAAGATATTACAAACACAAGACAAGGTTTATTTAGATTAGTTATTGAGAGTCTTCAGGCTCTCAGCAGACAATGTGAATGTTCAATAGTCCCTCCCTTTAATAGTTATTAAACCATAGGCAACCGTACAGTACCTGCAATATCCTGTGTCAGTCAACAAGAGACAGTGGTATGTAGCTGACCACCTGTTTACAATAGATCATACAATACCAACATAGTGGTTGCTATGTCAGATGTGCTTTAGCAACACCAGGAAAAGAAAGGTAATGTGGAGGTATTGTATGAAAGAATGCAATTCTCGCTACCCTAAATAGGTACGAAAATCTCGAAATTCGCGAGACGAGGTAATTTTCACTCTCTCGGGTCGTCACTACAACTTCCGGTATAGAGTCCCATCCCGCTGGCGCTTACGCCATCATGAGCGTAATCATGAGCCCAGCACTGTGCAGCCTCACAAAAGAAAACCATCGTCACTGATGTCAAAAGACGCAAAAAACAACGAATGAAATGTTCAAATAAACGTTGAAATATTTGCGAAAAAAAAACAAGACCGAGCAGACGACATATTCGGTGCATACACGTTGTGTGGCGACGGCGTTTTACGTTTGCGCTATCGCGCCTAGTAATATAGCGCCTGCACAGGAAGCTGTAATGTCGAAAAGCTATCCCATAATGCAATGCGCGTTTTCAGGATTTTCCCCGGATCTCGGCAGAATCGCTATTTGGGGTAGCGAGAATTCTTTTGTAATCATTTGCTGAACTGGGGGAAGTTACAATGTATGCATACCACTGTCTCTTGTTAGCTCACTATTGATTGACAGATGATGGCACAAGATGAATGAGATCTGGAACATCTTTTTTTTTTTTTATAAAGGTGGGGCTTAGCAGGTCTGAGAAAACAAAAAACTATTTAAAATTCTATGAAACATATTTTGATGTTTGAATAACATAATATGACTAGTTGTATGCAGCCCAGCACATCAACAAGAATCAACTTATTTTTGGATGTCAGCCGACCTTTAATGACAATCCAATACTCTGTTCATATGATTTATGGATGATTAATGTAAAATTGTGCTACAATGTATAATGGTCCATACCCCAGTTACAAACACGACATCTGTGTTTGTTTGCAATTTGACTGCCAGCTTAAAGAGAAGGTTGAGTTCTGGGAAGAGGTAAAAAATAATTTGTGAGCGTTATCATTGTTATTATGCAAGGGTGGAAGAACATCAGATTAAACATGTTCCCTGAAAAGCATGGCTCTTCAAATACCTTCATATTCTAAATATGACATGAATCCGGGTAGGATTTTTTCGCCACGGTTCGTGTAGTCCCATATACATCTTTCAGTGTACAGTGTTTGTAACTTTACCAAGACTTGGCCAAATTTCTTATCATTTTGATGATTCCAGAACCTTGCAATACACACAAATTCTTATATGCTAGATGATCAACCTTTTCTGGTCGATTCCACACCGTTTCTTTCACAATGCAATCGCATGACCAGAACTCAACTTCATCTTTAAAAGTGAAAATTACAATTTACAGCCAGCTAGGTTTTCTAGTTGAATGTTAATGCCAAGAATATATGCTGCAAACAATAAATATGTGTGTACTGTGGACTGTAAAGAATCATAATAGGCCTATGTGTACTCTACTATTGAGACTTGTTAGCTTTTGATCAAGGTATACATCATGCAGTGTAAATTTCCTGTCATAAAGTCTTGTTCAAACATGACCTAGTAAACTGCCTCAAAAAACCTGCTACAATTTGGCAAATAAGGATGGCATAACAAATTAACAATATTCATATGATTAATAGAGCATATCACATTATACTATAACGCCCCTACATGTACACATGTACACTGTATGTACTTCCAAATAACTGTGGAAAATATTACCCCAGCTGTGGCTCCAGCAGCCCTTATCAGTGCACAGTGCATTTCAAGGAATAATCCTACCAGGTACCCATTTACCTCACCTGGGTGGAGTGTAGATTAACGTATAGCCAAAGTATGCAAGTGCTGTGGCAGGGATATGAAC
Source organism: Strongylocentrotus purpuratus (assembly GCF_000002235.5). Lineage (NCBI taxonomy): Eukaryota > Metazoa > Echinodermata > Echinoidea > Camarodonta > Strongylocentrotidae > Strongylocentrotus > Strongylocentrotus purpuratus. The sequence goes on along the minus strand of NW_022145599.1, from coordinate 21,839,679 downwards.
CCGCACCTTGTGGTTCACAGTCCGTAGACTTATCCACTGGACCACAGCACCTGGCAGCATGCATGGTTACATGTGTAAATTTACATTTACAGGTGTACAGTATGTTATTTGTTTTATAAATGCAAACTTGTCTGTGATGCATTTTTTCACCTGTACATGAACATGTTGTATACATGGGAATTTGAGTTGTTGTTGCTTGCACAACATTAACAAAAACCCTGATTTAATGATTGTACATTGTACATGTATGTACTAGTGCTGTAACATCACGGATATCTCCAATTCCGTTTAACCGCCTGTCAAAACCGGACGGTTTTCGGTTAAACGATTTATTTAAAAAAAAAAAAAAAAAAAAAAAACGTTTTTTTTTTTTTTTTTTTTTTTTTTTTTTTTTTGGCCGTGTGAAAAAGCAGGAAGGTGATTTAACTGAAGGCGCCGATTTGTGCTTGTGAACTAGTCACAAATAATAGTAACAATGTCGTTTTAGAATAATGTGTAAGATCATTAAAGTAAATTAAAAACAGTAGAGGACCTAGGATAGAACCTTGTGGTACACCATGTGTTAAACTTGGATGAATATATATTGAGATCTATTACAAAGATTACTTTCAAACCAAGATGACAGACAAATTGGAGTGTTGTTCTAGTTTCCAAGTGCTAAGTCATCACACCGATTACTGAGCTGGGAGACATTGCCAGGCATAGTGCCAGGTGGAGGGGCATAAATCGAAACTTTAAAAAAAAAAAAAAAAAAAAAAAAAAAAAAAAAAAAAAAAAAAAAAATATTAAAAAAAAAAAAAAAAAAAAAAAAAAAACGGGAGAACGAAACAGTCCAATTGAAAACGGAATCCGCCATGGGCGGTTAAACGTTTGACTACAGCACTAGTATGTACATGTATGTGTGAGTAAGGCTGTACACAGGGAAAGGTACACATGTGAGGTGGTGACAAAAATCACAAAATGTAACATTTTAATCCATTTTGATTCTTGAATCATTGAAGTACCTCTCAAGCTAATTAGAGCTTATCCTCTATTAATCTATTGGCTTGAGAGATCACCTTTAATACACCATGGTCTCTTGGTAAACATGTTGTATAGCAACTGGAAACCCACATAGGAATGACCAGATCATGGGTGTATTTAACACACTGCCCCTTTCATATTAAGGGTAGTAGATGATTGATTCTGGATTGAGTCTGGACCCAAAAGCTAATGTGAATGAATGATATCGGCATGACTTCAATCCACACTTGGTGTGGACATACCCATTTTGAAAGGAAGTTTGAGTCCAGACTTGCACATGTACCTGTACTTGTACTTGTACAAATACAGTCCGGACCAAAAGTGGATTCTCTGGAATGCAAACATGTATGAATACCGGTACTCAAATAGTATGATCTGCTTAACTTAGATGCAGATTGAAAAATTGCTTTATAAATATACAATAGATGCACTGTATGTTTTACAACAGGATGGCAGGAAGAAATAAAAAAGAGTGAGAATATACGGCATTACCTTGTGTGCAAACATGGAAACGAATACATTGAAACCTGTATGTCAAGTCTGCTCGAGAGAGAGACAAGAAAGGCAGCCTTTATAGGCAGGTTGTCTATGTGTTCAGGTTCATTTTAGTACACGGTTTTCAGAGAAAACAAAAAAAATGTGGTATCAATAGCCAGGTGGTCTTTCTAGAGAGGTGATTGCTTTAAAAAGCACTTTTGAGAAGTAGATATGATAGACCCAACATTCAGGGGGAAAAATACACGGGGACTCGGGGCAAAGTAGCCCCCGAAATGCCCAAAAGAGCCCCGAAAGTCATAAACACGCCCCCAAAATTTGCATAGAGTTCAATGCAAAACAAATTGAAGAGTGTTACTCTCATGCAAGCAAACTTGAAAATACTTAGCCACCCAAATTTTAAAAATATTTTTTTCCCTGCCAACATTAGTTTTGTCTTTGATGTTACAAATTTATAACACTGACAAAATGTGTTTGTACAACATTGATCAGACTCGCACCCATCTTACTATTGTGATTTGTGAGAGAAAATGTCACCACAAAGTTTTTTCTGTGAATGGCGGGGATAATCCATGGAAAGGCATTTTTCCAATTCAGGAATGATATTGCTAACCTTTGTGCTGAAACCTGTGAGATACTCTTTCACAATGCTCAGTGAAGTTTCACATAGCCCCATTTAGATCCATAAACCTCAACAGATCTAGGGCAAATTCTGAACTCGGAAGTTTGAAGAAATGGAGGATTACATAAAAAGATTGCATGCATACATACATGTATAATACTGAAGTAAATACCCTGTGAGCCAGATGAGTTACCAGAGATAACAGGGGTAGACACAATAAAGCAGGCCAATTCAATGCACAACACAAAATTCACTATTTTTTATAAATATCAGTTACCTTGACCACTATACAATATGATCTCGCACCCGGGCACCCCGCAAACTCTGAATAAACCCCATGTTTCAGTAAGATTTTTTTTCATTTACACTTTTTCTGCTCATTCATGTGTTAAAGTTAGTAAACCAAATTCAAGGTATATGCAGAGTGGTTACTCGATTCTACCATGGACCCTACCACATGCTCCTACACATGTCATTCAATGAGTTTAAAGAGAAGGTTGAGTACTGGTAAAAAAAAGAAAATTATTTCTCACAGAATCAAACGAAACTTACACTGAATGTTCAAGATTACAAATAAATGACATGTGCCAAACAATTTTGGAAGAAAATGTATACTGGCTGAGTAATGAGCATAGAAAGACAAGGAATCAAGGTAGTACCAACCCCGACACCATGCGTGTTGTCCCATACATAGCTTTCTGTGTATGTGCTTGTTACTTTACCAAGACTCGGTCAAATTTATCATGATTTTGATGACTCCAGAACCTTGCAGTGCACACCAATACTTACATGCTACATGATCAACTGTTTCTGATCCTTTCCACACCTTTTCTTTCACAATGCAATCGCATTACCAGTACTAAAGTTTATCTTTAATTGTGAATAAGATCAACATTGAATTCAGGTCATGACAAAGAATGTAATTCTCCAGAATTTCCTGTGATCAATCTAAAATTTCCCCTATGTTTTATTTCACAAAAAGTATGCGATTAGGATTTGAGTAGTAGGGTTTTGGTTGGCTTACCGGTATATGTTTAGGGAAAGGTCTAGATATACCGGTATACACTGTACATGTAGTGTTCAGCCTGATGTTTAAGAACTTTACTTTTGTATTTTTGCTTTTTCTTCTAATTTAATTCTACGGGTTATAGTCTTCTCTTAATCAGAACACTGTGCGCTTAGAAACATCAGTATTAAGCGCCTAATAAATGTTATGTATTATTATTATTATTATTAACTTTAGGAACCCAGTTAATGTAGGAATTGACCGTGAAGCATTTGTTTGAAGTGAGCATTTGTCATCTAACAAAAAGAGAGATAGGGCAAACACTGTAAATAGCCAGACAACAACCATTGTCAACTACAGTTCAGTACACATTATGAAATAATCTGCTTTGTCATCCTCGATGGCGATGGTACAAGGTGTTACAAGGTGCAGTGTGTTGTGCCTCATCAAAAATACTTTATTACTTTTGGAAAAAGTTAATCTGTGACAAATATAAAGTACCGGTAGAAGAAAATGGCAGATGCTACTCCATACAAGTAAATGTCATGATGATTATCTTGTTACTTTTAATATCTCTATTATCCTCTCCCTGTACTGTGAGCCAGAAGGGTGTTAACCCATACACATAATTACAATGTAAGACATACTGGGCGCTGCAAGAAAGTTGCGATCGATTGCAAGAACTTGCACAATTTGCAACTGATATTTGCAATGAATTGCAACTCAACTTTCTTGCAATGCCCCACTGGTCTCCTAAATTTCCAAGGATTTTGTTAGGATTAAAGTTTTAACAATCAGATCAAGTTACATGTAACTAGATCTAGCTTTTATTTTTTCTCTCTCTCTCTTACTAATGGGGCGGTTCAAGACGGTTGAGTTGCAATCAATTTCAAATTTGCGATTAATCGCAAGACTTACGTGTATACTTGATTTGGGGGATTTGCATTTTGCAATTGATCTTTGCAACTTTCTAAATGCCCCATTACCGGTAGTTCATCACCTTTGTGACTCTCAACAGAGGATATCTTCACAAAGGTGAAAATATAATTATAAGTCCTGATGACCTTGAGCAAGGCCTTGTGACGACCTGTTACGTATCTAACCAGGTGCTACCACTGATGTACATGTACTAGGCAACTCCTCTTTGGGAATAAACAATTTAATCCTAGCCCGGGTTGGATGAAAGCAAGCGTACAGTATGTTATACCCCCAATGTCTGCCTGCCTCTCAACACGTGTGGGCATGTGTTTGCATGTGTGTGGTTGGGTGCATGTTGCGAGAGGTCTAACGATGGACGGCTGCACCACATATCTCATCATATTATTGGATTGTGCAAGGTACATGTACATGTATGCATAGTTTTTTTACACAAGGCAGAAGGACATCATACATGAACATGCATGAAGCTTGAAAGTCCCGGTTTTATTTTAGGATATCCTCAATGCTAACTTTACATGTTTTTGTATGCATGGGTCTAAGCAGGGTATCGGAATTGACTCAAAGAGGAGGTTGAGTTCTGAGAAGAGGTGAAAAATAATTTGAGAGCGTATCATTGTTATCATGCAAGTCTGGAACATCAGATAAAACGTGTTCCCTGAAAAGCATGGCTCTTCAAATGCCTTCATATTTATCGTGAATAGAGCCCTTTTAAGGAGGAGGGGCCACTTGAAATATGGACCTTGTTTCAATCGGGGCAGCGCCAGGAGCGTCACAACGTGACGGACATGTGCGCTATATAAGAAGCCACCATTATTATTTGATATTTACAACATGAAAAGTATTCCATGTAGTGCATGCATACTGCATGAAGAGATTTTATTTTCTCTGCATTGATTGAAAAGGAGACAGAGTCATAAACATGTTTTTCTTTTTTTCATGGTTTTATTATTTCTCAAACTCAATTCTGTCTAGTTCTGATAAGGTGAACTTGAGCATCTCAATTAACTTTACCTTTTTAATCAAAAAGAAGAGAGAGAGAGAGAGAGAGAGAGAAGAAAATCTGTAAACCAAATGTAAAGAGTTAGGTTCCTGAGAGATCATAAAAAAGAGTAGGGTATATAGAATATGAGGTGAATCTCTTTTTTGATGTGTTGGTGTGGTATTGTTTTCTATTGTACCAGATATTTCATCAAAATTTGGTTCTATTATTTCATGAGTGTATAATGCCCCCTTTTGTCCCCCAATGTGTGTACTGTACATTCACTGATGCTTAGCTAACCATTGTTAGGGCTTTTGGTAATTACATGATGTGAAAAGAAGTTTCTGCTTGAATAGTATCTGTAACTGACCTGTACTTGAGCATCTAGTGCAAATAGAGAGATAGTATGGTAGATCTTCTGTGATTTAAAGCAAATGATCAGACGTGACTTCATCTGGTCCCCTCTGGATTTCAGAGACAAGCTGTTAAGGATTTCACATCTAGAAGTCTAACCATTAAACAGTGCCTAGCCAGTGTTCAAAGTTTAATTAAATACCTGTGTGAGTGGGTTAGGGCCTAATAAGAATACACTTGTAGGCCTACACCATGTACGAGATAATATTGATAACTTCAAGATTTTTCAAAGAGAAAATTAAAAAAAGAGTGAAGTTGGCAAAGAGAAAAATAAAAAAAGAGTGAAGTTGGCAAATATGTAACTACATAATGTACATGTACGTGTACAATGATATGAAAAGTACCCGGTATAGAATTATGTGTAAATTAATGTACAGTCAATGCAGTTTTTTGCTCGACTGAGTCATGTACATCTATTAAAGATAAACTTGAGTTCTGGTAAAAAAAGAAAATGAATTCTCACAAAATCTAACGAAACTTACACTGAATGTTTAAGATTACCAATAAATGTCATGTGCCAAACAATTTTGGAAGAAAATGTATATTGGCTGAGTAATGAGCATAGAAAGATAAGGAAATCAGGGTAGTACTAGCCCCGACACCATGTGCGTTGTCCCATATACATCTGTCTGTGTAAGTGATTGTTACTTTACCAAGACTCTGCCAAATTTATGATGATTTTGATGACTCCATAACCTTGCTTTACACACCATTACTTACATGCTATATGATCAACCTTTCTGATCCATTCCACACCTCTTCTTTCACAATGCAATCGCATTACCAGAACTCCAGTTTATCTTTAAGTTTTACTATGCATCTCTGTGGTTAATACATGTATATATATCCAGGGCATCACTTGACATGTTGATTTTATTAGATCAACAAGCCTTATCTCTTCAATTGTTTATTGTTGATATGGAGATGCCAACCCTGGCCTACATATACATGTATGTGTAGTTTGCAGGCGCAAACCTATGTTAGTCGTAGTTTGTTTAAGTGTCTGAACCGTGAGACTAGATGCAGACTGCATACCCAGGGAGTGTTTCACAAAGACTAACATCAACTAAGTTGGACTTTAACTATGGCAAGCCGTTCATGCCACTGGTTGCTCTCACCTTTCCAGGCATTAGTCTCTCAAGGGAGGTACAAATCGTGGTGACAAATTTACATTTTTTTTAATTATTTCAATATTGAAAGAAAAAACATTATCTAAACATTTCCTAAGGTTTTTTCCCCTCTACTTTTACATCTGGTTCAACACTTGTTACGGGCATACAAATTGCCTACCGTAGTAACTTTATATTGGTTATCAAATGCTTTTTGCTGTGCTCGGATAACTCTACTGAAAACATACTGTAGCCACTTGAACAAGCAAAATTGACCTAGGAAATCGCGAGTTGGAGCGAACAAAGTTTCTCATCTAATCATTTACATTTTCCAAAAATTTCTGAATTGTTTTCATAGCTAGGAAGGTAGTCCAAAGGTTTATCTCCCAAAAGAACTAAATGAAATTGTGTTATATGTTTGCGCATTTGTTGGATGAGGGTTAGAAGGTGTCAATTCAACACCACTTTTCACACCGAGTACCGGCCAGCGACGCATAAGCCGCCATATCATTTGGTTGGGCTGTGGGTGGAAATTAAGGGAGGACTTAGTGCTACCAGCAAGCTGTGCAGTCTTGAAGAGAGATTAAGGGGGGGGGGGGGAGACAAGTGGTGCCATGGATGACTCCTTTAGAAGCAGCCTCTTGGACGGCATCTCCATCCATTCCAACTCCCTGGCCTGATACAAGCTTTAGTAAAACACAGATAAATGCTTGAATCTTTGCTTGTTGATAATCACTGTAGCTTTAAATAGGAGGTCTTTTTTATGGCAGAATTACATGTACATGTACATACTATTCTTATCCACCCCTTTCTCAATCAAAATGCATTAGACCGAGTCTGGATTGCAGTTAGTAGACCAAACACCCTTTTATTGCCTTCTGCATGAACTGTAAAGAAGAGGTGCATGATAACATCCAAATTCTAAAACGTAGATGGAACTTCAAAATATCTGGTGTACATACATATATGTACAAATTGAATTGAAATGAATTGAATTGTATACACTGTACACCTGTATTAAACAAGTTCAATGTCTTTGAAGGTCATATGCTGTCCAATACACTATGTGTACCTAGCATAAAGAAAGGTAAAAATAACTGAATACCTGTTGTATTAAAGCTGCCCTTAATCCTTTTTTTATATGGTCAGATCTGAGCTCTCACAGGGCTGGTAACTCAAAAGAATCACTGGATATTCAGTCTGTCTGGAGCCAGAACAGAATGAACTCTCTTATAACACGCAATATTAAACAAATGTTGGTATACAAATAATACACATCAGTGAGGGCATTAGTAAGAATTACCCACACGAGGTACCTTTAGAACAATCTAGTTTGGACTGTTTTGAAGTTACCGAATGTGGGTAACCTTACTAATGCCCGAACAAAATGATGTGTATTATTTGTTTTATAAGGTTATGTTTTATTTGTTTTATAAAATGATATTGTATAACATGATTTAGATAATGACTGGTCATTATCCAAATTATTTGTTAGGCAAAATAAATGCTTGGTCACATGTACGCTTTCAACCAATCATTTGATTAGGATCCACGTCATCATCTTATAATAATGTATATGTTTCATACAAAATACTTGGGACTTGCCAAATATAAATATCCTTGATACAACTGGACCAATATGGGACCGAATAATTCAGATTTCTTTTCTCTATCGAAATTGAAAATGTTGATATCCAATTTATATAACAACATCAACAACAACAACAATATTTGTATTTTGAGGTGTACCTACATGTATGAATATCAATGAACCTGTACTCTCTTCACTTTCTTGGGAGTGACGTCCGTGATCACTTGTTTAGGAGTGAAAATCAATTGATTTTAGAGTGCTCTCTAAGAAGAAAAGAGTGAATGTTCACTCTATTTTCACTACATTTTCACTCTATTTTCACTACATTTTCACTCTCCAGAGGAGTGACGTCCGTGATCACTCAATTTTTTTTAGAGAGTAGGTGGTCTGCATTCATAAGCAGGTTTTTACCCATTATGGTGTTAGGTAATTGTTCCAGTAGATCTATTTTAATAGCAGTGATGCTTGATGTTGATGGTCGGTTGCGCTAAACAATCATGCATGTGCACAAACTCAACAAGTCCCGCTTGATATGCTTGAACTAGTTAGTGGTGAACTTTAGAAAACTATCTATTGTGCTTTAGAATTGTTGATAAACTGAAAGCAAGCAAACGTGACATTGATGCTTTCGATTTAATTTACATACTGTACACGTATGGATTGAGCATGCATATTTGCATACCATACTCTGTAAAAGGATTCTACTAGGGAAAGAGAAAATAGAAAAGACGCTGAAATTCAGTTGAATGCAATATATGTCTTGTAAGGCTGTGCACAACAGTGTAATGAGGTACCCGAGTACACTCCCAGGCTTACAAGCGAATACTCGAATATTCGGCCGCCATGTTTTTTTATAATTTTTTTTTTTGTTGGTTTTTTTGCCACCACCATACCACTGGAGCAGTATCCCAAGTCCATCGCCGAAAACGCATGCAATTTGACTTCGAGTTGCAGTTGAAGGCGCCAAATTTCTGGTTTTCCTTTTTTCTCCTTTTTTTTCCTTTTTTTTCCCCTGATTTTTTTTCTTCTTTATATTCCCAATTTAAAAAAAAAAAAAAATTTCGCTCCCGATTTTACCCCTATCTTCCCCAAATTTTCTCGATCAAAAGAGGGGGGGGGGGAATGTTATTAGATGCCCCCCGAATCCTTTTTTGTTAAACTCTAGGGGTGGAAGGTTGAGGGAAAAAAACAACTTTTTGTAGTCCTCACTATCACCCCTGATAGAGAGGCATTTCTTTTTCATACAGTATAGTTCTCATGTCTATTGTATCCATTTTATGACCTTTTAATTAGAAGAATGAAGCTGTAAAAGAAAAATACCAGTGAGGCCTGTCGTCATCAGCTCAAGATTGCCCCAAAACCCGCTATTTTAACTATCCCGTCTTCAATTGCCCGCAGTTGCATTCACCAGCCCGAAGACTCGCACTATGCTCGAACGCTGATCAAAATATCTCAAGCTAATTTCTCGAGCTTGAGAATCAAGGTCGAGTCTCGAGCTAATGAAGACGCGATTTATAACTAAGAGCTTATTTCCCAAATCAGAAGTAGTGGGCTAATTTGGCAATCTCGAGCTGATGTAGACATACCTAGTGTTGCCAATTCGGAATGAACAAGAGCTATTAAATCACTACATGTATCTGTAGACTTTATGTGTAGTCATATACATGTATGCAGCATTAGTTAGCCGCTGAAGGATGTACGATGTATTGAAACTTACACACTTCTAAATAATTTACCAGGATGGAATGTAAATAATTTATTAAAGAAGCGTGATTATGTTAGTATTAGAGTTTTTATAAACTTGTAGCATACATGTGTGACAAGGAAAAGGCCATTAATTGGCTGTTAAAATACTTACACACACATGTAACTATACTTCCATCTATCTTGTGTACATGTACATATATTTGTACCGAATGTTGTGCTGTGATAGACAGATAAAGCATATATTATTCTCAATTATTTATTGTTCAAATGTAACTGATAATACTGCTCTTTGCCAGATATCAGAAAAATTAATCTTTGTATTTCTTTTGGTTCTTTTTCACAGGGGATTTGGAAAACAAGGGTTTCAGTGCACAGGTAAGATACCATACTCTTAATCTTTTCTTTTGATCAGTTATTTCCAGCTTTTGCCCAAAAATGTTTAATTTTCTCCTCAAAATTAACAGCTTTTGTTCTAATCACCAGAAGAGTTATTGTCTGTTGTTCGATTGTCTTGTATATCGGTGAATTTTATAATAATGTACATGAACAAGCTCTTTGAGAAAATTTCATAATTGGGTCATAAGGTGGACATATTTATATTCAGGACTACACCAAATCCCTGCATTCCATTCTGGCTACAATGAAATGCATTCGCATCATGCACATGCAGCTTGGTGAAACCTTGTGATTATGTCAAAGAGCCTAGTAGGAATGGTAATGATCGATGTGGAAACTGTCATAGAGGATGCAAGCTCACGAATAGTGAAGCAAGTGTGCCCTATACATTCTCTCTGCCTTCATGCAGTTCATATGGTGGCTGCATGTTTAATGTTTACCAAATTACTTGTAATCTGATTTTTAATTCTAAAAGCTGTCGTACTTCACCTCTGCTATGCCCAGTGCAATTCCATTCTGTGCGTTATTCATTCTTCAGCTGAGAAAAAAAATGTATACAAGTATAATGTTAACACATATTATTTATAGAAAATTAAAACAAGATACAAACAGTGCCATACACCTGTACATGTACATGATAAAGGGCGTAATATTAATAGCCTAAAATGGTTTAATATACAGCAGTGACACTATCTTAAAATGTAATTTCATCAACGGTATAAGGTTAGGGCCTTGGTTGCAATAAGGTTAGGTTGCAAGAAGGTTTTAGGTTTGGTTTTGGATTTGGGTTTACATGTACATGTAGTGTTTGATTTTATTGGGTTGAAATTGGGAACTTGGTTAGTGTTAGAAATATATAGTAAAAAGACTTGATTGGAACAATGGTGAATAAATCAGGCATACGTCATAAGGAATATTAAATACCATGAAACATGTACATGTACATTGATTGAAATAAAATTGTGGATTACAACTTAATTCTAATCAATGATTATAAAGGAACTATTAATGTGAGTCTTTCAATTTACTTAGAACATACTACCCCCCCCCCCCCCCAGTATTACCTGTTTACTGTTTTTATATTAAATAAAACTTCTACAGTCATGTATTTTATGATCATGAAGAAAAGAAATAATCTATTCAGAGACAGACAGGCATTAACTCGGGTGTTTAAAAGTACATGTATAGTTAACGCCCTTCTGACTTCAAACAAATAGCATTTATAGATTGAATTTATCAGTGAAGCAATTAAGAAACCTGCAACTCAAAATGGTTTCCTAACCACAGAAAATAATCCTTGAAAGTGGGGTAATTTAGAGATAATTCACACTAGAGAAGATCTGTACAAATTTTGTAAAGAAACATAGCAAAAGAGCATACATGAATACATTACAATACGGGATAAACATGTGTGTATATATGTATTTGTCGTGCAATGGTACGTTATGTATAGTGTTGTGGAGGTTATCATTAATACTTTTATGTTTATAGCTTACACTGCTTGAAGGTACAAAATAGCAGCTGGCATCGTTCATAAATGACAACTACTAAGCCCTGCCCATTTGTAGGTCTCTGTTTATAGATATATGATATTTACTTGGGTGATTGACCCTGCTTCTTGGTCATGTTTTTACTATAAAAAAGAATTCTCAATCTTCCACTTCGCTCTGTGACGTTTCTCTGTAGGATTCAAACTGAAATGAATACAGAATGTACACTGTACATGTTTGTATGGTTAAATTCAAGTTATACAATAATTTTTGCTTCTCTGCATGGCGTGATAGAATGACATCTACATGTATCTTGTTGTGTGTAGTTCTCTGATGATATTTGATACCCTTGGGATAACCGATGTGTTAGCTCAGTCAGTAGAGCGTCCGCCTCACAACCGGGAGGTCGTGGGTTTGAACCCCGGCCGCGTCATACCAAAAGACGTTAAAAGACGGGAGTTGCTGCTACCGTGACCTTGTTTGGCGTTCAACAATAAAGGATAGAGCAATGTCGATCTGGCGCTGCTCAGTGGCTGCCGGGCTCACGATCAATTGGGCAAAAAGAATTTCCATTTTCGCTTTAACTTAATAAAATTTGGAGTGGTCTTTAAAAGATTATTATTAGTTTATTATTATTAATATTATTATAAGGAATTATAATGACTGTCAGCCACTCACCCTACTACTAAGAATTTTGAACAATTTGTGATGTCTCTTGTGGATTAGGTTTAAAAATAATTTTTGTCAAAGACTGCAAAAAGTCCCATTCTTTTAATAAATATTTGTATAGTTCTATAAATATTTAAACCACATTAGAATTTGACCTAGTGTGTGGTATACAGGTGTGTACCTCATTTCTCAGAATGAATCAATATATTCAGCTACATCCTTGTTAAAGGTAAACACCAGTATTGGAAACGCCCCAATTTCAAAAAATGAAATGGTAGCTCTTATTACCAATCATGTGAAAGAATCTGTTTTGACTAATACATGATGATAAAAATTTTGCCGGGAAACCGCCTACTAATTGATATATTTGGTAAATTAGTTTGTCTATTGGTGTGTGAGAGATAAAACGCATGTGTCGTGCACGTGTGCGTAGTCCCATATACATCTTTCTGTGTACAGTGCTCGTAACTTTATGAAGACTGGGCCAAATTTCTTATATTTTGATGATTCCAGAACCTTGCAGTACACACCAATACTTATACAGTGTATGCTAGATGATCAACCTTTTCTGATCGATTCCACGATGTTTCTTTCACAATGCAATCGCATGACCACAACTGGTCTTTATCTTTAATAAAGCTTTGCTTTGTTTGTACGCATACATATACGGTAGCAATGTTCTTTGTCAAATTACCAAGTGATACCAAAAGTGAAGTGAAACATCTTTCATTGTTTGGTGATGTTGATGGGCTCAGAGCGGTATTTTGACATCTGTTGATTTCCTGGTGTACTGTACATGTACATTGTTTAATTCTGTCATTTATTGTAGACCTACAAGTACATGTACATGTATACATAAAACTTAACAAGTGAAGTCTTGATTGCATCTGATCATCAATTCAATGAGCTTTGATAGTGGTGAAAGTTACTGCAAAAGACATTTCATATGTTTCATGTAGCTGACCATCATGTACACATGTATGGCTACATCTCTAGCAGTTGTCTATTGTGTTCATCTACATCTACATGTACATGTATGTCTTGTATTAAAAGTAAATTTGTTAATTTCTGGGTGATCCTGACTAAGTGTTGATATTAAATATTTGACAATCTCCTATTCATATTAGATACATGTAGGACAAAAGGCAAAGGACCATTTAATACATGTACATGTACAAAGGTAATTATGTATATGGACGGACAATAATACATTGTACCTCAGTTACACTAATGAGGCAGACACCATTACGACACCATTAGGAACAAAAAATGACATTACCACGAATGGCCAAGAATGGGTAAGAATGGGTTGGTTTGGAGTCAGTCTGAAGATGTGACTGAGGTCTGAAAAGAGAAACTTCCTTGTATTGCATCAGCGCTGGTCAAGTTAGCAGTCGGGTGAGAAGTACACGCCGAGATGCATGCATGTATGAAATACCTGTCCTCTGTAAGGCCATTAAAAAAAATATACATGTTTAGCGTCCCCGCCCGCTTCCTTTTTGGGGGCCGCCTCCTATTTTTTTTTTTTTTATTTTTTTTTAAAGAAAAAAAACATGGAAAACACTGCTAAAATGGATCTATTTCTGATTTAAAAAAAAAAAAAATGTTGGCCGCCATCTTGAAAAATAGCCCGAATGTCAGGGAAAATGTACCGAACGGCCATTTTGAAAGAAAAAAAAAAAAAAAAGGGCCTCCTCCTTCCTATTTTTCGAAAAAAAAGGACGCTATACATGTTTTTTTTTTATTTGGCCTAATTGGAGACGGGAAGAATCGAATCGAAAAGGGCATATAAAAGCCAGTTTGGGAGTGGGATCCATTTAAAGGAGGACAGGATGAACAATAAAGTCCATTGATTGATGAACTCAATCTCAGAAGTAATCTGGAAAGTAATCGAGTTCCGCCTAGCTTTCTGCTCCAATTCCGACGTTCATGTCAGACATCAGCATATCACATATGACGGAAAACGATGTTGAATGGAGATGGAGGAACAATTGCGTTGATGCATTTTTATTTAGAATTTGTAATGGTATTTTGGCATTGATATGGAATTCAGGAAAGAGAAAATGAGAAAAACAGAGGTTTAGGATGATTACCCTATAAAAACGACTAGTTTTATGTTGTGCTTATTAAAATCACTTTTATATTGAAGGCTAATATATGGATTGAATTCACTCAAAATCTCATGAAAAGGTGTATAATTAAATTGTATGCATAAAAGTATAATCTGTTAATTACAAGCTAGAATGAATCTGTACTTCTATTTATTAAGAAGTAAACTTCATGCATGATTGCAAACATTAATGTTTGCCAATCTAATTAATATCAAAGTTAATAATTACTTTTTGTGATACTTCATGCCAACACTATGTATATAGTAGTATATAGTAGAATCAAGTTTTATCTATATCATATTTCCATTCTCAAGAAAATGTAATTTGTTCGTGACATACACATGTAGTACATATCGTCGCTGTTTTCACGAAGTGACGGTAGTGAAAAAAAATTGCATTCACTTTGCGTTACGATTTTCCTCACTACCGTCACTTCGTGAAAACAAGGACGATATTCTTCAATTTGTGGTAATCATTGATGAAGTTTTTTGAAGGCCCCTTGTTATTTATTTGACTAGTTTGTGATAACAAATACAAAATAAAAAAACTATTCCATAGAGAATAGTCTAAAAATACATTTTTTAATTTTCATGAATGAGCATGTAGAAGAAGCTGTATAACATGTTTCAAATGACATCACAGTGTTCTAAATCATAAAATGTAAAGCACTTTCTACAGAAAAATAAATAGAATTCATGAACTTGTTTGTGTAAAATGAATAGAGATTCACTCACTAAGAGTTGCAACTTGTAGGGATCTTACCAAAATTCTAAAAACAAGTTTTATTTTTTTTGCTTCTTCTCATACTCTAGAAACTATTTCTCTCATTTTTGTTCTGCTTTTAATAAAAGCAACTTTATATCAAAGATAAAATTACCCTTTAAACTTGACTTCTCTATGTACTCAGAAATGTTTTGTACCAGTACGTACTATGGGCAAGGCTTGAAGAACCTACAGTAATCCACAGTTTAAATAACAGTTTAATACAGCGGTGATAACAGGATGTTGGGAGTTTCAATTTTGATTATTTATTGATAAAGAACTGGGTTAGGTCAGACAGCTTTCTTGGCACATATGTGTATCATGTATCAAGCCTCAGGCGCTGTAGTATAATATTGGAATAATCAGAAAATTCAAATAGCACACCATACTAGACTACACCATACGCATGTATGCGCAGTACTTGTGCTCTTGTATATGGGACAACTTCTACCATACTTTTTCCTGTTTTTTGTTTTCCCCTGTCTTTGTGCATATTTAAAATTCCTTTGGTCTTTGATTTCATTTTCCATTTCCTTATATCTCTGCAAATTGTCATTGTGATCTTGCAATGCTGTTTCCTGATTGAAATACTGTATAAAATTCACTGTAAAAAGCTGTGTATACATGTACATGTATATACAGGTGCATTTTTTTCATTGCATTGAGAACTATTTTGGGACAGGATGTAATTTTGGTAACCATTGAATTCTTTTAAAGTGTATTGGTAGACATAAGATTTTTTTTAAATCCTTCATCTAAGCGAAGTATTCCTACTAGCTTTAATATGATGCATGCTGTACGGCTAATGATTTATATTGTTTTCCTGGCGATCCTGTGCAATATGTCCTGTACAAATTTTATCCATACATGTACATTTTATCTAAAAATGAAGAACAAAAAAGCGAATTTTTTTAAACATTGCTTTTAATGGTAGTAATACCAAAATGACAATTTTCAACAGTCATATCAAAAGAATTTTCATTTTGTTTAATGAAATAAATGGATAGTGGTCATACTGTACATGTACATTTATGACATTAGGGACACATTGCACATGTAATTAATTTGCCTGAACTACTCTTTTTTATTATTAGGAGGATTCAAAAAGAATATATGAAGACCCCTCCCCCCACCCTCATCTTTTTCAAAACAGATCTCAGTGTGTGTACATTTTGATATTACACAAACATGTACATTTACATTGTACATACATGTTTGATAAATTCATATGGTTATTGGCAAAATGTAAAATGTATCATTCACGAATATATGCAGTTTGGGGCATATGACACTTATTCTATACCTCTTGAAACAGCACCTTTTACAGTATATATCCTACCTGCAGATATATAGAGAGGGGTATGGATGACGTTGCCATGTGACTTTGATATTATGCATTCACACTCCCACGCAATGATTGTTTTTTGTTGCACCCGGGCCTAAGAATTTTACCCCCCCCCCCCCCCAAAAAAAAAAAAAAACGTTCATATATTTCAGTGTAAATGCAAAGATGTAACTTTGAAAACCCACTGAGCCTATTTCATCCAGCAATGAGCATTGTATCAGGTGAAGGGGCTTAGATTAGGGATGTTTTACAAATTCTTAAATAGTTAAGTGTAAACGCAGTGATATAAATGTGAAAATTAAGAGGGAACCTGAGCTGTAATTCATCCAGCAATGAGCTGCGTGTCCCAGTTGAAGGAGTACGGATTTCATCAAGGTCTATCTGTCTCTGCATCGCCCCGAATCCAAAACCAAGAGGTAAACAAGAAAAAATAATAATAGTGTTGTGTACATAATGGGGGGGGGGGGGGTTACATTTAAAATTCAAATAGTGTTAGGAATGTAATGACAAGCATTATTTTTGACATTTTTCTGCTTGTCACTAGTTGTTATGTTTTTCACATTAGTGCAGAATAATTCTGTTGCCCCCTTCACAAGAGCATATGGGTTCGTGCCCATCTGCAACCCTCAATCTTATCATTGCAGCATTATTTTGATCTTGCATATACCATTTATCACTTCAAGTACCCTCTTCAAATCCACCATACATGTATGTCTTCTTATGAAGTATGAACCGTATTGCACCTGTACCATAACAACTTACATTCCGTTCCAATGACATAAACATAACTGTTATCACCTACATGTACATGTTATCTCTTTTGAGCCAGAAGGGTGTTACCTCTGTTTAATAATTGATGCGAGCTAACCCCCTTTCAGTTTTTAGCAGATGATGTATTGATTACGTGTTAACGGCATCACGTCTTATATTGTGGACATGCTTCGCTGAGTTCAATCATTAGAATGCCATTAATTACAGTGTGAAGGATGAGTAAATAATTGAGTTCATTACAGTTGGTGAATCGAAGGGCCTAATGGCAAAACCTTTGCCAATTTTCTAGAAAACCTTTAAAAAAAAATCATTTCTTCTAACCAAAGCAACAATCTCTAATCCTTGTTAACTTGTTGCCATGTACTACACGACCTGAGTATCGATCGATTCCTGTATTTATCATAAAATATACATCTTGAGACTAGCATACGCATTTATACTGTGCAAAAGCAATCATGTAGGGGGAAAGCATTCACTTGAAAAGTTCATGCTCTTTACTGGTGCATTAACTCTAATCCAAGCTGGCAAACAATTTTTTTCCAGATCTGGAAAGGGTGAGGATTTTGAAGTGATGGTATTTTGACAAGCCAGCCATTTGTTGACACTGAAAGCAGACCTTATTTACATGGGGAATACGTTAAGGAGATTAGCAAATTTACAAATTTGACATTTTGTGTATCGCATACAAATATACTCTCCAGATCTACAAATGTAGTACATGTTTGTGCATATTATTAGCATGTGTCGCTTTTAATAGTTTTAGTCAAAAGAGAGAACTCACTAAATTTCTCCTTTCATTCATTGTGGAAGTGCATAGAAATATTTACAGTATGACTTCTAAAAATGTGATTGCTACCATTTTTGTTCTCATAGTCATCATTATCGCTGTCATTTATTAACTTGCAGAAAGTAAAAGACAACAAGATAAATGTTATGTCAAATCAGATGTTGAGTAGGTATAGGAATGTGCTCATAATAATGTGAAGGGGGATGGAAGATGATGAGATCCTATAAATCTTTTATCTGTTTATTCTATGTCCATTTGGAAGTTTTTTTTTTTTTTTTTTTTTACATGCATTGAAAAATTCAGATTGGAGAATGCATACGGTAATATACCTGTTGCTGTATAATGACACAAATATTCATGAATCTATGAAGAAAAAAAATTGAGGGGAGGAGCAAAGAGCCATTAAGATTTTGACAGCTCAAAAGAGCTTGAGAATTTCTTTGTAAAGCTCCTGAAAACTTGGAGAAAACATAATTTGCCCATGAAGAATTTACTTGCCTTTTTTTTAAATACAAAGCACTAACAAAAAAAAGTATTTTTGCATTGGAATTTAGAGCATGACTAATGATTTCAATGTATTCAAGGAAATCATTGTTATAACCTGAGACTTTTTGTAAACAATGTGATATTACATGTACATGTAGCTAGAATTGTACCTTTTGACCTGACATTTTCTCAAACATTTGGTTAGGGTTGCATTTGGATTGTAATTGGTCCAGAAATGAAGTTAAGAAATTGATAAGTGTAAGTAATTGTCTGCGTGTAGCGCTTGTCGCTGGAGCATATACATGTACCAAGTAACTGTGCTGTTAGAAGTACATGTAGTATGTGCAGTACTGGAGGTTGTGGTCTTGTGGTATTGTCTAAATATGTAGTTGTGGTGTATATAGGGACATTTAACTGTGTGGTTGCGTAGTTAAACAGGTGCCTGTGAATATAACAGCCTTAATAATTATGTTTATATTCAAAAGCATTAGAATACCACCATAGTTTTGTCTTTCTATGAGTTCCTTTTCTTTTTCTCCTCTTTTTTTAAATTTTTTGAAATATTGCGTACCAGTTTGTGTCATGGCTTTTGTGTTTAATTGCATTTGGTTTGTGAATGATAACTTGAGAGATAGAAGAAGAGGAGGGATTGAGAGGGCAAGAGAAAGATAAGGAAAAGGAGAGAAAGGGAAACTGATGAAGGGATGTATAGAAAAGAAGAGGTTATGAGGAAGAGAGGAAGACATTACAAAAGTTAGGAAGGGGTAATTATACAAGCATCATTACTTTCCATCTTGAATTTTCTTCTTCTAAGCATGTATTGCACTCGTCTTAGTATCGAGCTGGGATATTCCACTTGACTGTGTGTAGGCCTAGGCATATAGAATATCTGCATGAATGGCATACTTCACCCCACCCATCCATTTAAAAAGCAATTAGTATCAGTTTGCCATGTGGTGATGGTTGAGAATGAGATGGGAATTGTTTGGTTGTGATGATGGCTCTGATGCCATTCATAAGATGCCATTCATAAGATGCCATTCATACATCATAATTGTGTACACTTGCTGATCAGAGAGAGTAAATAATGGACATAAACAGAGAAAGAGGGAGCTAGGGAGGGAGGGAGAGAGATGGAGGAGAGAGAGGGGGAGGAAGAGAGAGAGAGAGTGTGTGTGTGTGTGTGTGTGGGGGGGAGGAGGGAGGGAGGGGGAGAGAGAGAGAGAGAGAGAGAGAGAGAGAGAGTAGGAGAAAGAGAGAGAGAGAAGGGGGAGGAGGATTAAGAGCAGTTTAAGCCATTGCCTAATAGAACCGGTTGGCTCCTGCATTAAAGGTACTACGTCCCTTTTGCAGCCAACCTCAAATTCTGTAGAACTTTGCAGGAATTATGAATATGTCATGTATGTCCTATCTGTGAAATTTAAACGTTAGCAGTGTCCTCATATTCAAATTATGCAAGGAAACCCGTTTACTTGCTAGACTTCACTGGCAGACACTATTGAGTGACTGACTGGCTTTTTTCTTCTTTGGTAATATAACATACATGAAAAGAGTTGTAAAGGGTACATGAGCATTTGTCTACATCGATAACCCACTTCTTGTGATGGCCAAGATTAAAGTGATTGAATCTTTGGGCAGCATAAAACGTATGACCATTCGGTACAATTGTCTGAAAATCAAGACTATTACTTTTGGGCTCTATAGCCCTAAAGTCGATTTGACAACTAATAATCATTATTTTCCCACTTGAAGACTTTTTCAAGCCCCACCTTTTTCAGGGAAGTTCTAAATAAGTATTATCTTTCAAATGCAGTTGGAATTTAACTTTTTCATTCTTTTTGGCCTGCAAATGGGACATAGTACCTTTAAAGCCTATGTGAATGATGAAATTCTGTAATCGATAGGTTAAAAAAGATTGAATAATTGCAAACCACTAAAATGGACGTAACGGTTAGAAGAGAGGGAAAGAGAGAGAAAGAATGAGAGAAAGAGAGAGGGAGAGAGAGAGACAGAGAGAGAAAGAATGAGAGAAAGAGAGAGAGAGAGAGAGAGAGAGGGGGGAGAGAGAGAGAGAGGGAGGGAGAGAGAGAGAGAGAGAGAGAGAGCTTTAAAGGGGGTGAGTGAGGGGAGGAGGCAGGGAAGTGTAAGAGGAGAATGTGGACAATGGACATGGATACTAATTTACATATGTCATGCAATTGTTACTATTTAAAGTAAAGAGGTTATAGAGACCAGTACACTGCATGTGTCCATATATCATGTCTTCTAATATGAAGGAAAAAAGGTGATGTATATAAGCAGGGTCTGAGGACCCCACATGAAGTAATTTCAAGTGATGAGGTCGGGTTTAATGTCAGTTTGTCATGCAGAAAGTTGGAGGAAATGTCAAGCTTACTTGTCGCGATTAGACCATGGCATGACTCGCTAGTCTAGCTCTTCACACACTGTCTTTTCAATTTGAACTTCTACAGTGCCATTAAGGTGGTTTAAACCAACCATAGTTGGTTAATGTTGAACCCAAAGTTGTTTTAACAATATATCGCTCGTCTTTCTTCTTGGTTTTCAATTTTTCTCCAGATTGTGAAGTTTGGTTTTTTACAGAACAATATTTGTAATTTTGTATGATGATGAAGTACAAATGAGGTGATTGTTATTAATCCACTACGTCTTCTAAGAGCCAGAAAGGCATTTTATGTGGAATTAACACCCTTTTGGCTGTCAGAAGATCATTTGTCACATATATTTCTTTGAAGACTTGGTAGCACAGTAAAGGAGGTACTTGTATTGATTTTTTTTTTAATTCCCTTTTCCCACTTGGTACTTGCAAGATGTGGAGTTAACATCCTTTTGGCTGTCAGAAGATCACTTGTCTCCTTACAAGATATTTCTTTAAAGACTTGTTAGTGCAGTAAAGGGAGGTACTTTTATTGAATATTTGAGTCTCTACTGGACTGGGTAAATTCCCTTTACCACATCTGTTTTTGCAAGATGTGGAGTTAACATCCTTTTGGCTGTCAGAAGATCACTTGTCTCCTTACAAGATATTTCTTTGAAGACTTGGTAGCACAGTAGAGGGAGGTACTTTTATTGATTTTGTAAGTCTCTACTGGATTGGGTAAATTCCCTTTTCCAACCAAGTACTTATACAAGGTGCAATGTAATTCTAGGTATGTGCTTTATCAGCCGATTAATAATATGCTTTATTGATGGTCTGAAGCGGATGTGGAAATTACGGATCACATGGCAATGGTTGGAAGGAAATCAGCGGGGGGCCCAGTTACATCTTATATTGATTATTTGTTGTAATGTGATTTAGGAAAAGTAAGCTTACAGTTAAATTGTGTGAGTAGGAGAATTCCCAGCTAGATGATTTATGTCTCGAGAACAAAGTTTTTGTGTTACAGGTAAGTCCAATCTAGCGTATTTTGGCCAAAATCTAGGATGTTTAGATGTATATCTGATGACTGTATCAAACCAATAGTCCTACAGTTTACTATAGCCTGTATCAGACAAAACATATTTTAATGTCCATTTATGTTCACAACTCCATAATACAATTCAATAATACTTGGCAACATACACTTTGGACTGGCCTGTAAACATGTTTTGTTGAATACCGGCAAAGATTTTAACATATTTAGATAAATAAACAATATTTTGGGATTTTTTTCTCTTCAAATATGTACTGTAGCTGATAAGTCTCACATCAAATTTCACTGAAGCTCCGAAACCTGTATGTTCTAATTCTGCTTACATGTAGTTCTGTTGCTTCTACTTGTATGTTCCAATGCCCCTGCATTTCATTTCCATGCAACTATATTTTTGACACCATGATAATTTAATGAACCTACGTTTTGACACCTCTACGCTGCAACACATAGTATGAGCAACCACGATTGTCACATGGCAGTTGAAATTAAATTTCTGTCTTTACAAATACATACCTATACAGGTGGTGGAACATAGGGAATGTCAGATCAAGGGTTGCCGCCATGGGCCGTCACCAGCAGCCAATTTTATGAAGCTAAACAAAAAAAGTATAGATTGACAAACATTTTGTCATCTCTTGCTTAAATGGGAAAAAAATGATGACCTGATATTTTCTTTGGCAGCATCTGCTTTAGGCTTTTTTTTCTTCAGAGACATAGAGTTCAGGTTATTTTCAGAGTTACATGTATGTACTGTATGCGGTTGGAAAGTTTAGCATTAGGGATAGGTAAAATGTTTGCTCAAAAGTTGAAGTTAGGAATTTGGTTGGCGTACAAAATTGACTTTGGAGTATATGTGTTTAATAGGGGATGTCTCGTAGAGCAAAGAAGAGGAAAAGTTATTCCAGGAAAGATGCAGAATGCGGCCTGTTTTCCAAGACTGACGTCCGAGCTCATCAGGGTGAAATTGTAGCCGTCGAGTTTGACTATAAGCAGATTGCATGGGACACTGTGTCCTGAAAAATTGTGATGTAGATGGGTTTCCCAGATCTAACCTTTATTCAAGCTATTTATAATGGATGTGAGCCTGCAAGCCCACAATTTGTGTGCAATCAAAAGAGTAATTTTAACTGTGCCTTATTGCAGCTTTGACATGTTGGGGTGAACGTTAGATCCTTCAAGTCAATGATTTTGTAGATTTTATTGAAATAAATCCTGTATTAAAGCGGGGAGATACAATTGGTCAATGGAACTTTGCAGCAAGCTTTGAAGAATATATAAATAGAATTTTTTGTTTTGTTATTATCAATATCACTATTATTATTAGTATTATCATTATCATCGTTGTTGTTGTTATTGTTTTTGTTATTATTATTGTTTTTATATATATTATGTAAAGGGAGTCTTTAGTTGTGAATTATGGTAAATGACTAGCGATCAAAGAAAACATGTAGAGGATCAACAAAACCTTATAGAACCAAATAGAATCCCATAAAATTTCATGTAAAAGTTTGGATATGTGATATGAATATAATAATTTAAAAAAACAGATTAATGAGAAGGAAAAAAAAAAATCAGAATAAGGGGCTTGTTATTCCAACCAGTAATACAGCTATTGTGGCAGTGCTGTTCACCATACCTCTTGTAATTAACTTCATAACTTTGCTGTTCAAAACTGGCCAGAACAACTACAATTGATTCGTTTAAAAATGCTGTTTTTATTACCAGAACTTAAATATTTAGTCAACAAAAGTGCTTATGAAATTAGATACTTGTTTAGAGTTGCCAGAACAGCAAGCCTCAGCTGGTTTGTTCAGTCCTCTACAGCGAAATCAGGGTTAGATATTAACATAGTGAAATATATTGCGAGGAGAATGATGATACTGGACTCAAATCTAAGAATAAAGTAGATATATCATATCTATGAACCATATCATTTCATGAATGTTGCATCTTATACAGGTGGATTGAGGGAGGGGGTAGGGCCAACACCCCTCCTCCCCCCCACACACAAATGATAACATGTTGGAATGTAGGCTTCTAATTTTTTTTAATGAGGATCACGTGTTGAGGATCGTTGGTATTGTGGTACACTGTGTACGGCATAAACCTGTTGACAAAATGTATGACAATTCAGTTTCATGCACTACACAATGATGCTTTTGTAACCTCTTTTCAATAGCCAATTTTATGAGAGTAGTCTACTATACCAGACTGTATAATGAATTATGAGAATGATTTTTTATCGACCCATTTTTTTTCTTTCTCATACTGATACCCTGAAGACACTTGTTTGCTCGCACCTCATTATTCAAAAGTCAGAGAAAGCAGATTCAATTATAGCCCAATCAGCGGTCAAGTCCGGGGTGGGAGAGAGATAGAGAACAGCTATCACATTACACTGGTAAATAATTGGATTCTGGACACCCTCAAATCAGGATAATCCAATAGAAATGTCATCAGTTTCGGTGTAATGGGCCGTGTGTGAAGGTGGCTACCGTGGTTACTTTTAGAACTTTGGGAATGGAAAGGGCGACGTTCCTTGCTGGGATTTTCTCCTTCTTCATTTACATGCTCATATTCTGCATGCCCCTTTCAACCTGAAAGGAGGTTAAGGTGGTTTGAAAGGGGGATGAAGTGAGGGAGAGAGAGAGAGAGAGAGAGAAAGAGAGAAGGGGGACGGAGATAGCGAGAGGGAGAGAGAGACACACACACACGGAGAGAGAAGGGGGACGGAGATAGCGAGAGGTAGGGGTAAGATAAATAAAACAAAAAGAATGACAGACAAAATAAAAGGAAAAACAGAGGAGAGAAAAAGGAAAGGGAGAGTGAGAGTAAGAAAATGAGAAAGAAATAGAGACAAGGAATAGATAGAGAAATAGGGGAGAGAGTGATTTAGATAGAGCAGAGACAGACAGAGGTACATGTACAAAGAGAGAGAGAGAGAGAAAAAAAAGGGGGGGGGCAGAGTTGAAAACTCTTAATAGAGTCATGATTGTGGTACACTTGAAGAAAAACCTGTGCAGTTTATTTTTTTCTGGAGATGCGTTTCTTAAGACATCCTTATCTTTGTACCATGATCTATGGAAATGAAGTATGGGAATAGCATATATTTGAATGACTCCCAGTAATAAGGTCATCACCGCTAGAGGCAGTAACGACTTTATTGCTGGCCATAGATTTAATTTAAGCTAGTCATTACTTTAGGAAATCCGTTGAGCTCTGATTTTATCTGTGGTAAATGAATATTAGAGCGAGAATATTTGTGAGTAGAGAGCCCCGTATTAAGAACTATATAATGAATGAGACATAGTAGTTTGATGGTGAAATCGTTAAAGCGTTCTATATTTTGTTTGTATTTATTGCTCATTTCAATTTTTTACCTACTAATGGTGGCAAAACTTCTGGGCCCCACAACACAAAGGCTTGCAATCAATTGTAAATTTAAAGCAACGATTTTGATTGGTAAGAAGTCAGCCTTTTGAACATGACGTGTATGTTACTACAATCTTGATCGGCCATTGTCACCTTGAAATTGATATGATTGCAAATCTAAGGGGGCTCAGATTGTCACTACTCATGAAATACATACTACTACTTCTGATATCTGTGTACAGTATGTGTTTGTTGTATATATCTGTTTTAGATGGTAAAAAAAGATACCAGCAATTCTGGAACAGCTTTATTTTTATCTTAGCGAGTTTATGTAGGAAAGAAATGGGAAGCAACACTTGCATGTACCCTCTGAATTAATTTTCCTTTAAATTCCAATTGTTTACGAAAAATCATACCATTAAAAAGAGTTTAAATACTATTTCAAACAAATTGACCAGTATGGAGACTGTTGTGGAGAGAAAGCATATTCCTCATGAGAAAGTTTTAAGACTTGATTAAATTCTAACCAGGGACTGAACAACTGTAGTATTAATGAAAGACTCAATTAAGACAGATAAACATCAGTGTGGACATTGAAACTACTGTACTTATTACAAAGCTGTAGGTAAACAGACTGAGAGAAATCAGTAATTAGGCTGACCGTGTTTAGGTAAATGGGTATTTTTTAATGGAAACTATTCCCGCTTGATGTATCAAAGGTATTATCTAAAATGTGTGTTTGTAGTTTGGTAATGCTATTTTGATTTCCTTATCTTTCTTTTCTCATAATTATACTCAATTGCTTTTAAGTCTCTGTCAAAAATCCTTTTGGAAGAATACATCCTTTAATAATTGTCTTGAAAAAAATTACTTTACTTCAGTCATTATCAACTAAGGTGACCTTTGACTTTAAATATTCGCATGTACAATATTTATAAAGCTATATTGTATATATGCTTTGTAATTTAGTTTAAGAATGTGTATTTTTAGCAATATCTTTGATGCTATTTCTACTATCTTTTACATGTAATATAATTGTTACTTGTATATATATCCATATCTTTCATTTTTAGTAGATTACTTTGTAGTTGACTAGATGCTTGTAACTCAGCTCAATAATATTAATCTGTAAATGCCACTACTTACCGTTAATACCAGATGTTATTTTCACAAGAGGACTTTTATATATAAATTACTGTGTATAAAGCCCTTAGAAACCTGTTGCCTAAGTGCTATAGAAATGAATTGTTTCATTATTATAAGTGTTGTGACTGTAAAGAGTTGTTATATCATATAATCTGTTTAGTGCCAAAAGGATGTTAACCCATATACTTTAACACAGAGTTATCACCCTTCTGTCTCTGAACAAAGTGTTTACACAATCCCATCGACTGTATGACCTTCTGTTGCTCATCTTACAGAGTGGCTTAGGCGTTGAAAAACAGAGTCACTTTGATACCACTTCACCCAATTCACTTTAAGGCCTAGATACTCTGCCATCATTGTATTAAAGAGAAGGGTGAGTTCTGGGAAGAGGTGAAAAATAAATTGTGAGCGTTAGCATTTTTATTATGCAAGGGTGGAAGAACATCTGATAAAATATATTCCCTGAAAAGCATGGCTTTCCAATGCCTTCATATTCTAAATATGCCATGTACCATCGTAAAAATCGTGATGGATTTTTTTATGCCACATGTTCGTGTAGTCCTATATACATCCTTCTGTGTACAGTGCTTGTAACTTTACCGAGACTTGGCCAAATTTCTTATCATTTTGATGATTCCAGAACCTTGCAATACACACCAATACTTATATGCTAGATGATCAACCTTTTTTGATCGATTCCACACCGTTTCTTTCACAATGCAATCGCATGACCAGAAGTCAACTTTATCTTTAAGGGTGTAAAATGTATGAGCCAGAATGAAACTACCAGTAATTCAAATGTTTGTGAAATGCAAATGAGATTCATGAATGTAGAAAATGAAACATGTAGTAAAGCATACCAGCAACTTGAAGGATTTTAACAACAGTTGTTTTTAAACCAAGAATAATGTTGTTTACAATTCATCAATTTAAAGTATGATTAATAATAATAATTTATAGTAATAATAGGCTTTTCTATAGCGCCATCTTATCTAGAAATTCTATTCCGAGGCGAATTAACTATTACCCCGGCTTCAGCCTAGCTGCCATTACAGCACTCTAGCTTTTCAAGGAATTAATTCCTGCCAGGTACCCATTTACCTCACCTGGGTCGATTGAAAATTTGTAAAAATACATGTATTCTACAGTGACCTATTTTTTACATACCAGTACTGGGATTGCTTTAGTGTGTTGTAGCCTGTAAATGTTTGATAATGTTTACTGATAGTAGCCCTGCTGGACATTTATTCAAATGCGTATTTATGCCATTGTCCATGAGAGATATAAACAGGGCCTAGATGCAGAGGCTAATATCCATCTAGGAATTGTCTGTTTGGAGCCAGAAGGCCAATTGTCTCGTTATATTTTATGCAGATTTAACGCCCTACTGGCTCCAGACAGATGATATGAATATTCATTAACTTGTTATTAGGTATTAGGTACAAGGTATTATTGCCTGTTTAATAGCATCAGCCAATGGTTAAATCACCTGATTCTATATAAATCCATTGTCAAAATGACACTATCTGTACTCTTAAACAAGATAGATTAGACCAAATCAATGGGCTTAGCTAGCTAGCTTGTCAGTCACTTTCCAGGATACAAACATGAGTTCACCTAATCCCCGCTTATCCTACGACCAAATACACTCTCTTGGTGTGCATGTACATGTACACATTTTGTTCTAAATATATATACATGTGTACTATACTTGTAGTTGAAACCTCTGCCATTGTGCCTTGTGCATGCTGAGGGTATACACTCGGTGGGCCTGGGAGATATGTATTTTTGATAGCGAGTCGCCTAGATGTGTTTTGATATTGATCGATGGTGTATATTGTGGATGCAGCTGACACGTTGGGGGCCCCACTTCTGGTCTGTATCGGAGCACGGAGTAGCGCTACGCATGGGAAATGTTTGTATTATTAGAGAGAGGGAGAGGGAGAGACAGAGGGAGAGAGAGAGAGAGAGAAAGAGGAGTTATAGGAGCAGAAGAGAAGCAGAGGGGCTTTAGACAGACTATTAGAAGAATGAGCTGAGTAGAGAGAGAGAGAGAGAGGTAAAAATGGGAAAGAAAAGTTATGGGAGCAGAAGAAAAACAGAGGGGTTGTAAGGGGGAAGCTACAAAGTCAGGACACCCCCTCCAACTCCCCCCCCCCAAAAAAAAAAAAAACCCAAACAAATTGCAGCCACATAAATTAGAGGAGAGAGATAGAGAGCGATAGGAAGAGAGAGAGAGAGAGAGAGAGAGAGAGAAAGAGAGAGGTGACAACAGGAAAGAAGACAAATTGAAAGTTAGAAAATTGACTATTAGAAAATTGTGCAGAAAAACAAGAAATAGAGAGAGAAAGAGAGAGAGAGAGAGAAAGAGAACGTGAGAGAGAGAGAGAGAGAGAGAGAGAGGGGGGGGGAGAGTGAGGGGAG
Organism: Strongylocentrotus purpuratus; assembly: GCF_000002235.5. Taxonomy (NCBI): domain Eukaryota; kingdom Metazoa; phylum Echinodermata; class Echinoidea; order Camarodonta; family Strongylocentrotidae; genus Strongylocentrotus; species Strongylocentrotus purpuratus. Next base: position 21,810,604 of record NW_022145599.1, on the reverse strand, counting down.
GAGGATAAAAAGTATTAAAGAGGCACACACATACAACCAAAGGGAGAGAGAACCAGTAAGAAGAACAAGGTAAATGATTGATCTAATGAAGATGGGAACTTACCAGTGTAGTTTTCATGCTATATACTGGGATTGTATTATTGTTATACAGTAAATTGTATATCCCAAATTTGAAAATGAAATAATTCGGCCATCTCCTATCTCGAAATGCACATTTAAAATGTTCGCAATTAAAAACGAATGATGGGGAGAAGCAGAACATCAATCAAGCATTCTCTTCCAATCGTCATGCACGGATTAAAATGTGTCAAAGGAGTGCTGTAAATTGAACCATTCTTGGCTAGGGTTGGTGTTTATCACATTCTTAGAGGTAGAAGGTCTCTAAAGTCATGCTGAAGGATATGAGTTTTAAACGCCCTCATGAGATGATCTTCTCAGGTTTAATGTTTATTTTATGCCAACACACAGCTGAGAAGCAGAAGGGCGTTACAGCTTATGTTGAGTGATATGCATTAACGCTCCTCTGGTTGTCAAGCTCTAGATTATGTGCTGAAGTCTAACATCCATCATCTTCTCAGATGCAGCTGAGAGGCAGAAGCGCATTAATCTCACGTTTGAGGTACAGGTTAACGCCCTTCTTGCTGTCTTGGGATGGCGTACTACGGTCTCTAACGGTTTAAATTTCTAATCAAAGCCAGTGAAGCTTAGCTCCTCCTCTTACCCCAGTACATTTGGATTGGGACCGGATATTAGTGGAATAAGGTTACATCCCTTCTTTAACAATCTGTTGAGGTGAGCGTACGCTGGTATGCATATTTCATGCAATCAAAATGGAAATGCAGAAAGAGCTGGGGAGAAAGAGAGCGCTCTGACTGTGTTGTAAATGATGCATGGGGAATTAAGGCGGGAGAGAAGTGGATTTTAAGATGGGGTTTGAAGAGGGATATGAGGGAGGAAAAGATTCGGAGGACAGAGTGTGGGAGTAAGGGAGGGGGGAGAATTAAGGGAGAAAGATGTAAGGAGTGAGAGAAAGAGGGATATAACAGGAATAGAGAGAGAGAGAGGGGGAGGTGGGAGAAGGAGGAAGGGGAGGAGGGAGGGGAAGGGAGGAAGAATACAGTGATAGATTTACAGATTAATTTATCCATTACAAAAGAAGCAGGGCATTTATAGAGTTATATTATCCTTTCTTTACATCCTCCCTCCCTCCCCCTCTCTTTCTCTCTTTTCTATCTCTCTCTCTCCCTCTCTCTCTCCCCTCTCTTTCTCACTCCACTTTAAGGGAGGGGAGGAGGGAGGGGAGGGGGAAGGATACAGTCATAGATTTACAGATTAAATTATCCATTACAAAAGAAGCAGGGCATTTATAAGGGTATATTATCCTTTCTTTACATACTCTCTCCCTCCCTCCCTCTCTCTCCCCCTCTCTTTCTCACTCCACTTTATTAAAGAAAGAAGGACTTTTTAAAGTCACCCTCTATGTTATCCTTTGCCTCTAGCACCTACAATAGGCTACATGCTGTTTATCACGTGATCTTATCCTTGATTAGCTCACTGTCTCCCCCTCTCTCTCTCTTGAGAGTGAGACAGTTTCCTAAATATTTTCATAATCAGCGCTTCATCTTAATATCACCTACCACAAGACAACCGTGTTCAATTTCATTGGGAAGCTGTCGCCATGGTCATTAACGTTCCAATCATGAGATGATGTTTCAAGTGATCTTGTGTAAACAGCATTCCTCTATCTCGGCGAAGACAGCCACTCCCTTTCAAATCATAGAATTGTTTGAAGGAAGTTATAACATGGAGTTCTAGCATAGATCCTGCAGTTTGTGTGTTCTTGATTCTAGTTTTGAAACTGCCTTCAACTTAACTGTTCTAGATCAAGTGCTTAAATCATTCAATACGTTGGCACTTCCATGAAATGTATCGCAGAAGTCTTTTATCAGGTTATTTCATGCAAAATTGAAAAGACCCTTGATTTGATTTGATTTTCTTCTGCATTCATGTAAGTACACTTTTTTTTTTTATATAACAATAGTAATATAAAATAAAATAAGTATTTTTCTGACAGTTAATCATAAATAGGCAAATAACAATTGTTATTTTCAAAATGAAATGATAAACTGTCATAAATACTAAATTTCACCCAAATTATTCCAACTAATCATCATTCCTATATTTAAACTCAACCAACCATCAGAACAACTCTAATATTTTTCTTTTACATTACACAATTGCAATTCGCATCATCTTTAAGATGCCATCTCTAACACTCTATTATCAAGGGGGCAGGGGCTGTGTGTGTATCATTTTGCACGATAGAACTAGTCAGGGGTCACAAGATGCAAGGATGAGCCTCCAGTGGGGAGGGAGGTGGGAGAAAGGAATAATTGAAGCTTCACACGGTCCACAATGATTTCTGCGAGAAAATCACACCTTCGCGAACAGCTCCGATTATCCGTTACTGTTTATAAGTGGGCTGCTTGCATGGAGCCAGGCATAGTACGTCAGTGCCCTGATTGAGAATAATGGCTGACGTGTCTGAAGAGTATCGTGGGGGAGTGCCTGAAAATCATCTTCATGTTCTTTGTAATGTTCTAAAGCCTCGTTGAATAGAACGTTAATCTTTCAACTCATGAAAATATTCACACTATTGAACTATCATAACTATTCATTATTTGTATATTATTTTATTCTGTCTGGCTGCCTATCTGTCTATCTGTCTGTCTGTCTGTCTGTCTATCTAAAATTGAAACAAGACAGATCAGTTTTTAGTGAAACAATATTTTGCCATAGGGCTTCTTCGTGTTATTACCATCTCAGAACTTCATATCTATAGATGCACGTTTGTACGTACATGTACCTACCTGCCTACCTATCATTTTCCCTGTCCACATACATGTACCCTTGCATATCCATAATGTAAATTTATGTTGTTCTTGAGGAATCGGTGTCTTATCTTGTGCATACTATTATGTTCTCTGAAAGAAAAAGATGAACGTGAGCATCAGTTCAGTAAATCACTGACAGGAAAGAAGAGAGCAAGATAAAAAGAGAGAGAGAGAGAGGGGAGGAAAGAGAGAGAGAGAGAGAGGGTGAGAGAGAGAGAGACAGAGAGAGAGAAGAGGGAGGATAGTGCATAGAAAAAAATCTTTATGGCAACAAAAGACTTCACAAAGTTCAAAGTACCTCATGGAGGTCAGCAAGTTTTGTTCCATTTTCTCTGAAACAATTGTAACTACCCCTTGATTCCTAAAGTTCTCTTGCTTGTTTCTCGACCCTGAATTATCATCTCCCCTCCTGATCTCCTTCCATCCCCATCGCCTTCCTCTTCATCTTCCCTTTTATTTGTTGACTCTTTCATGTTTACTTATTTTGCGCCAGGCTCCAAAAAGAGAGAGAGAGCGAGAAAGATAGAGAAAGAGAGGGGAAAGGGAGAGGGAGAGGGTGAGAGAGGGAGAGGGAGACAGAGAGAGAGAGACAAAGAGAGAGACAAAGAAAGAGAGAGAGAGAGAGAGAGAGAGAGAGAGAGACAGAGACAGAGAAGAGGGAGGAGAGTGCATAGAAAAAAATCTTCATGGCAACAAAAGACTTCACAAAGTTTTACTCTACATGTAAGTACATCGTGGAGGTCAGCAAGTTTTGTTCCAATTTCTCTGAAACAATCGTAACTACATGTACACCTTGATTCCTATGAAAGTTCTCCACTTGTCTCTTGACCCTGAAACATCATCTCCCCTCCTGATCTCCTTCCATCCCCATCGCCTTCCTCTTCATCTTCCCTTTCGTTTGTTGCCTCTTTCATGTTTACTTATTTTGCGCCAGGCTTCCAGACTGAATGTGGCATTTGTTGATACAGCTTTCTCTGGCGATGAGCAGCGGTGTGCTTCTCCCCTCCTTGTGTCGACACTCGAGAGGGCATTTGCAATTCCACAAGCATTTATTCAGCCAAGCTGGACACATGCATTCCCAGGCTTTGCTAATGTTGTCATGTCACATCGATGTGTATGCCCCAAGAGAGCAGTGCGCACCTGTCCATTTTCTCCACACATGTTCTTGTCGTTGCTTTTTCTTCCTTGTTACTCCTTGTTTTTGATTGTTTCAAAAGATTTAAAAGCTTTTTCTATTTACATTCTCTGTCTTAACTTCATTTTATCTTTATTTCTTGTGTTTCAACTTGGTTTTGTTTTTTGTCGCTCTCTTTCTCTTGCTCTCTGTCCCTCACTTTCTTTTTTTTTCTTCTTCATTGTAAACTGAGGCTTTCAGTCTGTTTTGCCATTATTCTTTGTCTTTCTAACTCCTAATGAGAACAATGTATGGGCAGGACAGTTGGAATACAATTGCAAAGAATCTCTAGAAATTCCCTCAATCTTATTTTCAGTCCCCTATTTTCCTGTAGACATCGTGATCAGATTATGGAACTGTAATTTTCCCACATTTCAAAAGGTGCACGCCTATTGTTCATTGAAATGATGTCACATTTATGTATTTTTAAAATCTTCACAATCATGTTATTAGCATTTAATATGTAAAACGAGTTATGGCTTCATTATAACGTACAAGTACACATTTCACAGTGTCTCCAAATCAAGGTATTACATGAGTACACGTCAGATTTACAAGTAAAAAGTTCTATTATTTAGAATCAAGTTGAGTAATTTGACTTTGATAAAGTAGTTTTTCTCGTGATTTAAAGATACAGTTCCTACTAGTTATGCAGTTGCACTGTGAAAACAAATTCTGGAAGCAATTGAGAACTTATAAGGAAGTACACATGAGAGTTGATCTATACAGAAGGTTTGGCTTGATTGCGCTGAAGAGAAAGTGACACAGTCTTACCGAAAATCAACTTAATTACACACAGTAATTGGTATATGGGACTATTAATGCATGTTGCATTTCTGATTTTATATTTGGATATGAGGGCCACTAAAGAGCAATCCTTTTCTTCTTCAAGAAATTACGTAAGACAAATGGGAGAAAGCTCGCAAATTATTTTGTCATCTTTACCAGAACTCAAGTTTCTCTTCAAAGCAACTATGTACTGTACTCGTATGTGCATGAACCAAGAAATAATTTGTAGTGTTTGTAATTTGCTCTACATGTGATAGGTTTTTTTCATGAAACACCCAGCAGAAGTGATAAAGACTGAAGAGTTAAGCCATTGAACTGAATACCCTTAAAGATGGCAATGAGCCGAGTTGTAGGTCACTAGTTATTAAGAGTCCAGTTACATGATCCTCTAACCATACCAACCGATATACTGGGTTGACCTTGAGCAGTCACACTCTTAGCCTCATCAATTTTTCACCTTTTTCAACCAACACACCAACATGAAAATAATGGGAGAAGAAAAAAAAAACACGAAACAAAGTTACAAGTATAATCTCATGCTCCATCCACAGCAAATGCTGAGCACTGCCCCAGAACATGGAGGATATAGAGGCCGTTTCCATTTCAATTTTCATGCACTGGAATATATATTGATTGAAACGTTAGCATGAAATCATATATTTTTAAAGAACGCCTCCTGTGGAAGTAAAAAGCGCCCATGCACGCGAGCCGCCCCCCCCCCCCCCCCCCCCCTTGGAGCATCAGAGCTAGGTAGGTGTGTGGCACAGTTTCTCCCCCACCCACCCGGCTGCCTTCCACCTTTTCTTTCACCGCTTTTCCCCCTCGTACGCAACCGCTTATTGATTTCGGCAGTCCTTAATGCCATTATGGAGGTGCTACAGAGCAAATGCTGCCACAGAAAAGCGAAATCGGATCTTGAGTCAAGTATGTCGGTTCAGGTAAACCTCTGATGCCTTCTTTAGGCTCGTCTTATGATGTGTATATTTGTAGGGAAACTTAGGGAGACAGGGAGAAAGTGTGAAAGAGAGCAGAAGGCAGACAAAGAGAAAGAGAGAGAGAAAGAGAGAGAGAGAGAGAGAGAGAAAAGATATAAAGAGTGAGAGGAGCAAAGGAGAATGGAATGTTACTCTAAAGCAATAAAGGGAGAGAGAGGGAGATGGAGGTGAAGAAAGAGAGAGAGAGAAATTGAACCCACAATCATGAAAGAGTGAGAGAGAGAGAGAGAGAGAGAGAGCCGTGCACCAAAGAGATAAAGAGAGAGAGCGACTGTGCACACTTGTGATATAGAGAAAGTGAAAGAGAGAGCAAGAGAGAGAGAGAGAGAGAGCGAACGAGAAGAATAGAAAGAGGGATGAAGAGACAGGAAGAAAAATGAGAGGAAATAGAGCAAGAAGCAGTTTATAGAAAGTGATGCCTCTTTTATTATAGCAGACAATAGAAAATAAAAGAATGTTCCCCAAAACTTAGTTTTTAAAATTATAGACATAGACATGTCTTCAGGGGGTTCTGAAAGTCTATATACAAGTACATTTCCTGGGATCATGTTTCATAAGAAGCTTGAAACATAATGGTTTGATCAGACCAGAGCTTCATACTATGGCAGGTGAGTCCCCCAGAGCTCAATTCTTGACCGAAAATTGGTTCAGCGTCACCCTGCACTTGTTTACCGACATTCTTGGCACCATCTGACTGCAAATAAGATTGAGGGCATTTTATTTGAGATTTATTTTCAGCCCAAACACCATGGAAATATGTATCATATTTTGTTATTTTTAGTTGGTGCTTTAACCTGTATATTAAGCCCAAGAGAAAATCCACTTAAATCCATGCCCTACTTGTTTTTCTAATTTATATCAGAATCATCTAGGATGCACATTATTAGCATTGCATATATGCCGTTGGCAAGCAATTATTTATAGTCACCGAATCGCGAGAGCAACACGCTGCTCAAACATTCATGTGTATTAATAAAGCAGTATGCATCAAAAGCACATTGATACTACACATACATGTACAGACGAAGCAGCGCTCTAGTGTGCAGTAGAAACACTTGTCAGCCATGATACAGAACATAGGGTCTGAGATAGAAGACTATAAAGAGACTGAAGTCCATAGGCCCTGTAGTGCAGCTGCTCCTAACACAGCCAGGGACTGACAGAGCTATGCTTAGCTCAAGACTCTGCTGAATCGTGTTAAAGAGAAGGTTGAGTTCTGGGAAAAGGTGAAAAATAATTTGTGAGCGTTACTCATTCTTATTATGCAAGTGTGGAAGAACATCAGATTAGACATGTTCCCTGAATAGCATGGCTCTTCAAATGCCTTCATATTCTAAACATGCATGTAACATCGTAAAAATTGGGGGGGGGGGGCGGCTTTTTACGCCACATGTTCGTGTAGTCCCATATACATCTTTCTGTGTACAGTGTTTGTAACTTAACTAAGACTTGGCCAAATTTCTTATCATTTTGATGATTCCAGAACCTTGCAATACACACAAATTCTTATATGCTAGATGATCAACCTTTTCTGGTCCGTTCTACACTGTTTCTTTCACAATGCAATTGCATGACCAGAACTCAACTTCATCTTTAAGGTCAATTTAGAGTCTGTGCCTACAGGCTAGGCCTAGGCAGTGCCATTGATTAGGAGAGTTTGGTCACAACATGGCATATATTCTTTTGTTTTGTACTTGCCCAACAAAGCAATAGTCGCCATATTGTGACCAAGTCAAACCGGGTTGGTCAAACTCTGTGTATAGATGGCTCTGGGCCTAGGCATGACACGCCCCCTTGAAACAACAGGACATGTGGGTACATCCATGGACATGGAACATCCCCCACAACCACTGGCTCTTCAATTCTCATATTTCATCTCATATTTCATCTCATAGTGTAATTCATACCACACATGCTGGCACTGTCTCTTAATTGAAGCTAATCAACACGTCTCAGTGGCTGATCATATTTGTATTAGAAGCTAGTGGTGTAACGTGGTACCACAACAGGCTATATAGATACACTACAGGGCAGCTTTTCATGAAACTGTCATAAGTACAAGTTCACCGACATCCCTATTGAAATGTGTGTTCAATGGGATTTTGGCAAAGTTGTACTTACGACAGTTTTGTGAGACGCTGCCCAGGCATCCATCTTTATGTATGAATCTATAAACCGCCGTTGAGAGCCAATAGGGCATTGACTCTTAATACAGTTGTAGTAATTTTGCATACATGTACAATCACCAAAATGTTTCCATGTTTTGTATCGTATTTCTCTTCTTTGTAAATTTTGTCTGAGCCTTTATTGTACATGTGAGCAAATCAAATATCCATGTTGAATGACATTTAACAAATAAATACATTTGAATTTGAATTTATTAACAACAACACATCACAATAATGACAGTACAGTAATGGTTTTAAAACAATATTTTTAGACATACATCTGCATACTATTAAATGTACCAAAGATATACGTAAATATGTATATTACTTTATTTAAGTGAAGTTGTTAATGGGAACTAGAAGTTAGCACAAGTGCTAGTCGAGCCTAGTTCCATTCTTTGGCAAGATTTTTTTCTGTTAATTTGTTTTTACATATGAATGTAAAACTTGTTTGTTTTGTATTTACATATATACAACAAAATAATACAGTATCATATAACTTTTTTACATACTAAAATGAAAAGAAAGAAAAAAGAAAAAAGAAAAATATTATGAATTGAATTATGATTTATTAGTCAACACCCTTCTGACTCTCAATAGGTGATGTTAACATGGTTTTGTATTGTAATCCTATATATATAAATGTAATGTAGCTATTGTGATTCGTCATGCTTTTCTTGGATGCTTAGGTAAACTTAGAGTTGCATGTGTAGATGTTCAACTTTGTGTACAAGCTATTCCTTTCAGATTTTGCTTTAAATTATCAATGTTACCCAAAGAAGCAATAACTTTATTCTCTCATCCCCTCTCTTTATCTTAAATATCTCTTTCTCTCTCTCACTCTCTTTTTTCTTCTCTCTCTCTCTCTCTCTCTCTCTCTCTCTTACCCTTCTTTTTTCTTCTCTTTCTCTCTCTTACCCTCTTTTTCTTCTCTTTCTCTCTCCCTCCCACACACACACGCACCCACACTCTCACACTCCTGTCTCTTCTTCATTAGTTTTCCTCTGGTCCTTGTATCACCCAAGCTTGCCCAGTACAAACTGCCATTTTTCTCTTTCTCTCTTTCTTCTCTCTCTCTCTCTCTCTCTCTCTCTCTCTCTCTCTGCATGACCCTCTTAATCACTTTCTTCTCTTTCTCTCTTTCTTCTCTTTCTCTCTCTCTCTCTCTCTCTCTCCCTCCCTCCCTCTCTCTCTCTCTCTCTGCATGACCCTCTTAATCACTTTCTTCTCTTTCTCTCTTTCTTCTCTTTCTCTCTCTCTCTCTCTCCCTCTCTCTCTCTCTCTCTTTCTCTCTCTCTCTCTCTCTCTCTCTCTCTCTCTCTGCATGACCCTCTTAATCACTTTCTTCTCTTGTCTGTATATCCCTTCCTATCAGACTAATCTGACAAACGGCCCTCCTTCCTTCCTTTCCCCCTCGCAAGTTTGCATCACTCCCATCTACCATAGATATATCATCCAAACCGAAGACCATTATCCCGGTATGATTGCCTCCCATCAATTCCAGTTTGCCCAATAACCAGCGCAAGCCAGGACCAGACAGTCACGTTAATTTCTCCAAATTGGCCAGCAGGCTTTAAGCCTCACGTACAACTGTCATACCCCCCTTTCACACTGCTGAAATTCATCATATGGCTGTATGAAATCCATATATATTTCTCTTTTCTAATAGTCATACATTAAGTTATTGTACATGTACAGTGTATATCTTCTTTCTGGGGCTAGAAGGGCATTTACTGTGTATATTAAAATGTTATGAATTAACACACTTCGGGCTCCAAGCAGACGATATATTTATGCATGTTTGCGCATCATAATAGAACCACATAACATAGCTATACAAAGTCTTTTCTCATTTAAAAGTTGTATCATACAGAACCATATAACTGTGAGGGGCCCTTATACCATTTAACTGTAACTTGCCTCTTCAAAAATAGTTTCTTCATACATTTGTTCATACACATGTACGTTTCTTCTTGCGTTTCTTTATGTGATGTTATCCAATTTGTTCACACCCTTTTGCTATGCGACGATTCTTTATACGATGTTTCTGTATACTAGTGTTGTATACATTTTTTCTAGTCTGAACAAGCCATCCTTATACCATACAGCGCTTCATGGCATGGGCAAGGCTTTTTGCTTCAAGGCTGAAATAATACTGGGGTGCACATCATTTTTTTGACATTTTCCAACCAAATTGAAATGTTCAACTTGATATTGAGAATGACGAAGTCATCCGTGTCACCCATGCAACGTGCAATAGCGAGGGGCCAGATACTTTATTTGGGGGCTTGTTTGAGAAATGTCTTCTCTGTCCCTGTATGGGGTAAACAATTATTTTGTTTTATTTAATATATCATCTGCTGATCGAATGCAATTTTAAATAAATCCTTGTCGTAATGCTTTTTCTTGCCGTTGGCAGACATCATAAAATTCATTTTTGTCTGGCCCTCTTGAGCTGTATGGAGAAAGAGGTGAAATGTGAAATAAGCTAAATGTCTGTTGAACCAAGTGGCTTCAGTTTCTACTTGGTATCTTGTATAAATATGTTGTGTTTTTTTAAGAAACAAATCTATGTATCAAACTCTAAAAATGCATGTTTCCAGTTTATATGGAATCGATTGTTTGTTGTCTTTATTGATCGTTCATAAAGTATTAAGTGATTTTGTTTTCATTGTCTTTAAGATGAATAAATGTTTAGGTTGCCACAAATGCTAATGCTTTTCCACTTATATGCCACTATAATGAAAGATTGGGATATTTTCAAAATGCCATTTTTTTTCCAAATTTGTTTTTTTCAAAACTCTTAAACACATTTCAATTTAAAAAAGAAAGAAAAAATCTGTAGATAGGTGATACCAATTTGTGTATTTTGAGCTGCTTTTGTTATACATGCATTGATGAATTACTCCAAGAAAGAGTACCGTAGTTGTATACATGTACATCATCAAAATATCTAGTCATTGGAGAAACACCCTCATATTACCTGTTAGCAATTGACTATAAAAACATCAATTTTAATAACTGTTTTCTCTCCCTCTTTCATTTTTTCTTGATACAGTGTGCAGTTTTGTAGTCCATAAGCGCTGTCATGAATTTGTCACTTTCATGTGCCCAGGAATTGACCATGGGGCTGATACTGATGTAAGTACAAGACACTTTCACTTTCACTTCTAAGATGTTCAACAACTTTTTTTCTATAAGTACAACTTTATTAGGGCTGGGGGTGTTTCACAAAGATCCTAAGTCAAACTTAACTTCAAGTGGGACTTAAAACATTATGGAGAGCCATTTGTAGCCTCAAAATAAAATATATTCGAAAGCGACAATTCAAGTATTTTAGACTGTTATGAATTCCACATTAAGAACATGAAATATTTACTTGATAATTAAAAATACGGAAGATTTGAATCAACATTTTATGCCTTTAAAATAACTTTTACAAAAAGATGCTCATGGCTTTCCATAATTGTTAAGTCTAACTTAGAGATAAGTTCAACTTAGGATCTTTGTGAACCCCCCCCCCCCCCCTGATTGTACTGGATGTGGACAGTTCTGCTTTCATTTGGTACATCCAGTGATCTTGATGAATGGATCACAGTATTACATGTACATGGGTGAACCCCATAACTTTGTCATGAATTTGTTACTTAATATGCCCTGATGTAAGTACCAAACACTTGAAGACTGTATTCAGGCAAATCTTGATATTCAAACACTTTGATGGATATATTGTTGTATCCCAACAAATTTAAGTAGTGCTGTGAATTGTGATTGTTACAGTGTACATTGTAGGACCAGGCCTTATGGTTAAGCATCCTGAAGGGCCAGACAACAGTATATAGTCTTATTATGCACCAGCTGCTAATCAAATGTATAACAAGTCACCTGTTTAAGTGGTCATTTTAAATTGATGTTTTTGACCCCTGACTATACCATCAACATTTTGAAGTGATATTGTTGAGATGGGTTTTGATATATTGTGTTTACAATCATTAAAATATATACTTGTCCCTGTTGTAGTGCTTTTCCACAGATAGTTTCTGATCAATTAATGATATAATGAGATGTTTACTGAAATGAAATTGATAGTTAGTAGGAGACCAGCCTGTAGGTCCCGTGACCAATCTCTGGGAACAAAGGTTTGAAAGTGTTTTTGTGTTCCCTGATGAATACCGAACAATTTTGACTTGGGCTGCCCCCTTGAAAATCCCGGGCATTCTTGTGAGGGGTCAACAAAGGTCATACAGGGTAGAAATTCAAATATATTCAAATCGTGTCGATATGCATATCAAATTACTTGTCTGGTCATGAGGATTCTAAAAATGTATAGTTTGCTATACCTCCGACCTTAAATGAGGGCGCTGTGGTCAAAAACGTTGAAAGGTCAACACACTTTTGACTGGTGGTCAAATTCACCAACACAGTTAACCTTATCAAATTGCATATCAAATTACTCGTCTGGTCATGAGGATTCCAAAAATGTATATATTTTTATACCTCCGACCTTAAATGAGGGCGCTATGGTCAAAAAGGTTAATGCACTTTAGACTGGTGGTCAAATTCACCAACACAGTTAACATTGTCCGATTCTAATGATTTTAGTGTCTAATAATATGTTTACTGACATGGCAGATTCAACTATACAACTTTCAAAAGTAAAATTGCTTACCTTGACCATGAACATTCAAAATGGCTGCCTTTTCGTTGACAAAAATTTAACAACTTCTTATCCATGGGTTTGGGGGGAATTTCAAGGTTATGGCAACCACTTTTGATCTAAACGTTGCTTAGTTGAATTTGATACGTCAGAAAACATATTATTAGACACTAAAATCATTAGAATCGGACAATGTTAACTGTGTTGGTGAATTTGACCACCAGTCTAAAGTGCATTGACCTTTTTGACCATAACGCCCTCATTTAAGGTCGGAGGTATAAAAATATATACATTTTTGGAATCCTCATGACCAGACGAGTAATTTGATATGCAATTTGATAAGTTTAACTGTGTTGGTGAATTTGACCACCAGTCAAAAGTGTGTTGACCTTTCAACGTTTTTTACCATAGCGCCCTCATTTAAGGTCGGAGGTATAGCAAACTATACATTTTTAGAATCCGCATGACCAGACGATTAATTTGATATGCATATCGACACGATTTGAATATATTTGAATTTCTACCCTGTATGACCTTTGTTGACCCCTCACATAAATGCCCGGGATTTTCAAGGGGGCAGCCCAAGTCAAAATTGTTCGGTATTCATCAGGGAACACAAAAACACTTTCAAACCTTTGTTCCCAGAGATTGGTCACGGGACCTACAGGCTGGTCTCCTACTAAGTCCCTCCCTCCTTTTCCACAAGTTTCTCTTGGGTGTAGGGGCAAGTGTATTTGATTAATGTTGAGCTTACATAAGGAAAGACTCTAATAGTGCATTGACATTTCAACTGCAGACCGTTTTTGTTTTGTTTTTAAATCAAAACACATTTTAGATGCTGCTTGTAAGTATCGGCTTTCATGGTGATGTAGATATACAGTAGGGTTGCGGGTGCACCATGTGAGAGAGAGAGAGAGGGAGGATTGAGGGGTCCTGAAAAGGACTCTGTGTAATCTTTCTTGAGGGTGTGTAGTCCTGAAAAGAACTGTTGGTATCTAGTCTTGAAAAAGACTCTTGGTTATCTTTCTTAGCTTATACTTCTAAGGAGAACTATAGCGCTTGGAGAGGATGAGTGGCGGGAGTATTCAGGAGTATACCTCAGGACTATACCAACAGTCCTTTTCAGGACCCCTCAATCCTCCCTCTCTCTCTCTCACATGGTGCACCCGCAAGCCTACTGTATAAAACACATTTTGTTTGATTGCTTTAAAGTTTGGATGAAAGTTTGCTAAACCTAGCAACATGTTTATATGAACCCTGCATTCTGAACATTAATATACAATATAATGCTAAACTTTCTTTTTATTACCCTGCAGAAAAGAAAAAGTATCCATGATGAAGAACTTTTTATCAAAAAGCATAATCTTTGACTGTGATTCATGCTTATTTACTCTGTAAAAGTTAAGAAACCTAAAGTCACATTGTAAAACATGCATCTAGACTATTAAAGTAGTCTTTTTCAAAGTACATGTATAGCCCGAGAACGAACAGGAATATACAAGCAACAATAAAGATTGAAACAGAGAAGAATTATGCATTTCTTAAGAGAATAGATTGGGTAATGGTAGCATATCAAATGTATACTAATACAGGGCCCTATGAATGTCAATTATGTTGTTCCTATGTTCATATGTTGAAGATTGTTCATGTGCATATAAACAATTATCCTATATGGACAATAAAGAAATGAAATGAAAATGAAATGAAATCAAGCAACTTTTAACCGAATAAAAAAAGAGGCAGTTTAGTAGGAGAGGAGCCATCATAAGCACATTTAGAGCAGAAACACCATGAATACATCAAGCAAATGGTCCATTGCACAAGCGTTCATGTAAGAACTATTGCAGACATATTAAACAGATTGGTAATGTGTTCTCCATGCATACAAACATGCCCTGTCTGGCCAATCAAGGTTATATTGCAGTTTTAGATTGCTTATTTAAAGAGAAGTCTTTACGCTTAAAGGAAAAGGATTTATTTTTATTTTTAAAGCTTATCTGCTTTCATGTGGAAAACAAATTGCTGTGCAAGCTACTGAAAGTTTGCTTGCTCTTGCTTTTGTATGCCAAATCCAAAATCATTATGTGAAAATATACAACTGCAAGACCATTAATTTGAGTAATATGACCTAGTGTCACATATGTGATTATAGTGTAATTTAGTAGAGCCTCTCAAACAAACCAATTTACTCTCTGTAATTTCCTGATGATGTATTCACCTCTATTTGTTGCTGTATATTCCCATTGCCCTTTAAATCAGGTATCATAAAATTCAACTTTCATTTCGTCTGAGGTTTTTTATATATGTGACCAGCAATTACTTGTTAAATCATCTCATCCAATCATTTGGCAAGACATTAATCTACATTCATTTGGTGCCCTTGTAACACACTTCATTAAATTTGGATGTGATTGAACACTAGCTCTGTACATACATGTACATTGATGTACCATACATGCACGGATTTGAGTCAATTCACTTGTACAGTATTACTCCCCAGGGAGTGGAAAATGTGCATACATTGTGACACAATGTGTTGCGGATAAGCCTGAATCTAATGACCGGGGTAATAATATGTGCTGCGACTAGAAACAAAGTATTAGGCGCATTATAAATGTGAGATATAATTATTATTATTATTATACTGTATTGTACTGTCATTTGATGCATTTAAAAACAAAAACAAAACGTTGGCGGCATGTAACTTTTGTGAATCCTCGCGAAATTTGCAAAAGTTTCATGCCAGCAGAACTGTCATGTTTTACAGTAACCTGTTGTTAGTAGTGCATGCCTGAGGAGTGTTTGTATGGTCAGGAGGTTATGGGTTAATCCATGTGGAACATATCTGTAGGCTATCTTCAGTAGATCTGAACTCACTGCAGTGTTCAACCCATAGCTCATGCCTCAGTGCTGCAAGTGCTGTACCGGTAGTTGCTTCAGTTCACTTGAAATTGAAAATATTTCCATATAGCCCTTCATTCATAGAAGTACACAGAGCATGACAGGTCAAGCTGTGCGAAGAGTATATGTATGTGTTGCCAAGTTTTGTAGTTCAGTTCAGTTAAGACTCATTTCATCTCTAGTAGATCTTTATCAACATGCTCAGTATGTTAAAAAAAAAAACAGTGTCTTGATTATATCTTATATCTTGCCATTTTTTTGTGTTTTGTAATTCCTTTAACTTAGAATTAAATCCTTGCACAATTAATAAATGGTTCTTTAAAGGAGCATGGCATTTCCTGCAAATTAAGTTTTAACGTAATCATTGTTTGATTTAATTGTTTTAACTTCAGAAGAGCTTTTCTATTTCCTCTTAAAAACAAGTCTGATCAATGATTTTGTACAATGGCTATTGATGAATGTACAAACTTCCTGATAATCAGGATTGTCATTTTGTTGAAGTGAGGTGCTCAATTGATAGATGTACACTGTATTTACATGTATATTGGCCTGAGAACTGTACATTGTACATGTATAACTGGTTGAATGTCACTCGCTATAGCGATATAGTTGCTCTTATTCAACATGTCCACCTCCGTCTCTCGGTCTCGTCTTTGTTTGAATTAGTGTTTACTTGTAAGCACCTAACACCTATCTCTTGTTCAACATGTCCACTTCCCTCTCCCCATCTCGTCCTTGTTTGAATAAGTGTTTACTTGTAAGCACCTAACACCTATCTCTTATTCAACATGTCCACTTCCCTCTCCCCATCTCGTCCTTGTTTGAATAAGTGTTTGCTTGTAAGCACCTAACTCCTATATGAGACAATACAGACGAACAAATATGCTGTTGAATATTACCTTGGGCCCTGCTCACAGCTTGTAACTACAGCTTTATGAGCAGCTTAGCCTCAACTAAGCATTTCAAGGGTTTCAGGTCAAAGTTTGTTATTGCTTAATACACTACCAGTACTACTAATAAGGCCCGTCTTCACTATCTCGAGATTGCCAAATATCCAGCTATTTGAACTATCCCGATCGCAAACTATCCAGCTAATTGCGTCTTCATTAGACCGAAGTAGCAAATTAGCTGGATAGTTGGTCGGGATAATATCCCAAGATATCTCGGTCTAGTTTGCAAAATATCCCACTATTTCCGAACTAGCGGGATAGTTTGCGACCGTCTTCATTAGACCGAAGTACGGAGTCAAATATCCCGATCCCATCATGCACAACGATTTCCGGTTCGCACATGCGATCTATACCGCTCAGCGCGCTAGTACAACCACTGACCTCGAGTAAACACGGAAAACCGCAAACTAGACCGAGATATCTTGGGATATTATCCCGACCAACTATCCAGCTAATTTGCTACTTCGGTCTAATGAAGACGCAAATAAGCTGGATAGTTTGCGATCGGGATAGTTCAAATAGCTGGATATTTGGCAATCTCGAGATATAGACCTATAGACCAGTTTAGTAACATATTCAAATTTATGGATATTTCTTTCATGGGGACCTGGTGACAAGTTATTCCATTATCATGTTTTTTAATGAATGAACTTCAATACACAGAATCCAATCTGCATATATATATATTTTACTTGTTGCTATGCCGGGAAAGCCTCAGCAAGCTTTCAGCTTTTCAAGAGCATGCTTTGTTTAAAAAGTATGCATACAATTTGAATATGTAAGTAAACCGGTCTATTTATCATGTATCTATTCTGCATTGTGCTTTTGTGTCAACATGCATGTTGTTCATAAAGTATTGCTAATTTCATCACGAAAAGTGAGGATGGTGCTTTTCTAAGTGCAGGTTTTTAATCAAAATTAAAATACAAAAACACACAGCTGTGTCAAAGCCACAGGTGTGTGCGCTTTACCAAGTAATCTACAAAGAACTCTGTATTCTCTATGAATCAAGTTCTAGACTGCCATTTTGTTTAGAGTCTATGATAGACTTACTGTATTTGTAACAATAGTCAACCGGGGCATCCCACTGTCTGTTCGATTGGTCAACCAAAGCCTGTTACGAGTTAAGATATAACATACACAAAGAATATGTGGTGTAAACTTGAAAATTTACCTACCGAAAGAAGAATTGAATAAGTTTTCTTTGTAGTGATTTTGCAGTTTTGATCTTTTTGTCCAGAACCATGAACACAACATTATAAAAGTTTTCAGTGGTAGACTTTTCAACTAGATGCCATCCCCCTCTTTTTCTGGTATGTCAGTTCTATTGAATATGTATTTTTAGTCTATGTTGTAATTCATAGGGAAAACCCCAACGTTTTACCCCCCATTAGGATGACATCATTCATCAGGTATTTTTCCCCATCAGATCCTCAAAATGCTTTAAGACATAATGCTCCATATTCTATCAATTCACGAATATCACATTAATAACAAGAAAACTTGGACCGCAGACTACAACTGTAATTAACCCAATTTTGAACAAAAGCCTAAACCCAGCTTCGGGTTTATATGTTAGTATAATGGTTTGGGGGGATCGTTATGAATGGTTGGGATTTTGAAAGTAGGCTCCTGAATTGTGAAATGATATTGGCTAAAATGTATCATGAAAGAAAGAGGAATAATGAAGAAAAAAAAGAAGAAAAAAAAAGAAGAAAAAAAGACACAGGATCAAATATTTGTCCTGAAAACCTCAGAAAAACATCTTTTATAATTTTAAAACATATTTGTAACAATGGAAGCACTGTAAGGGTTAAAACCAGCTCCTAACACATGTGTCTTTCATGCGATGTCGCAGTATGACACACTTTAAGTCTGTTGTATACATTTGTACTTTTCTTGTCGTAAACATGTATGCAAAGTCATGTCCAGAAGGCCTGCTGTCCCCTCGGTACACCATACATATATACCCTATTCACACTGAAGGACATTTATACAAAACTCTTATAAAGCAACACTTAAAGAATTGAGGTGTAGTGAAAGGGGCATTCAGACTGGGTAACAATGTTGTATAAAGAAGCTACAACCTGTAATTTTTTAAATGGTCAGAAGGACAGCTGGCCATTTATCAGTCCACAGTCATGATAGCCCCCCCCCCCCCCCCCCCGATATTCAGATTACTTATAGAACAGGACCTTGATTCTTCTAACGTAACTTTTATTGTAACAATACTCATTTAACCATGGGATGTTTTGTTATTTGAATTCAACTATGGACACATTAATTACTTGTAATGATAATAATAGCTACATCTATATTGTGCACTATCCATCCAAGGGGATGCTTAAGAAACTTATAAAAAGTACATGTACTATTGATACCCTGACTTAGCCCAGCTGCCCTTGGGTGCTTAAAGCGTTCAAGGGGTAAATCCCTACCAGGTACACATTTACTACACAGTGCCAACAAATGATAATAATGACTAGATCAATTTATGTAGTGTACATGTACCTACTACATGATATATAGCACTGTGATGAAAAAAAATGTAGATTAATGTCTGGCCGAAGGATATTAGGATTAGTGCCGCGGTGGGACTCCAACCGCGAATCACTTAATCCACAGTCTGATGATGTATCCATTAGATCACGGCACACCTTATTGTGTACCTGTACTAGAATATATCCACATAGTTATCGCGCTTTACAAACGAACATTATTATTTATTACGATTTTCATATAGCTATACAATCAATGTTAGTGGTCTAAATGGGGGGTTGGTGGCCATGCATGGACATGCACCTGTCACACCCGGTGTAGCTAGATCTGTCAAGCTGTCACATATCATTTTAGATGGTGTCCTAGCTGCGTGTGCATTCTAGATGCTGATGAATCCTGCCCGGTGCATGCTGACTACTGAGCTTGCTAACAAATATTTTATCAGCCTTTGATGGTTGCTGATTGAAGATTTTATAGCTTGACTACCAACCAATTTGTCCATACATTGCATGCATGTGTGGGAGACATGAAGTGTTTACATGTGGTGTTTCATAAAGTATGTGCAATAGTGCACTGGTAAGGAAAGTGAGATAGATCAACGACAGATTTGAGGGGGCGCCAATGGCCTGTGCCCCGCCCTTTTGAAACCCAAGTGCTGAACTATAACAAAAAAGTGTGCCCCCAAATTAAAAATGATCATCTATTAACATTTATTTTCTTGTCGGAAACAATATTTCTGTAGATTTTCCCTTATTTTTTTAAAATCCTCAATCCGCCCTTTTGATAAATGGAGATTTCCCTCTGAAGTTGTGCTTCATGTGGAAGAAATTCAAATAAAACAGGGACCTTCAGATACATGAGTAGATTTGTAAATTCATACTGTGTACTACTAGGTAGGAAGCAGATCATGTAGGGGCAGGAAAATATACATTGTTAGAAATAGAAGTTAAAAATCAAATCCAATTCTTAGAAAATGGAGATTTGCATGGAATCAGTAACATCAGGTACATCCTCTTCATCCCTGGATTGGAGTTCAAAGCTCGCTACTGATCGATACGAGGATCCTATGGCGCTGCATGAACCAGGAAGTTATGCAGGGTGTGTACCGTTACCGAGGTAATCTCTACCATTCATCACATTAGATCCTTGGCTAAAAAAGGGATGGGATTACCTTGGGCCACATCAAAACATTCACAGACTAGTGACTTATCTAGTCTCCTGGCACAGACTCGAATTTGACACTTCGATATCAAAATTCTTGACTTGAGCTCAGCCTAACTCTGTTGGTTTTTGGGTGCATCGAAAAAAGAGCTACAGTAATAAATAATAATGACAGGAGGTTTTTGTCTAGCGCTCAAGTGTGTCATACTTGACACTCCTGGCGCTCCGCAATTATTACCCCAGCTTTAGCATGGCTGCCATTTCAGCCCTCTAGCATTTCAAGGGCCTTTGCTTTGAACTGCGTTCCCTGTATACTTGTAGTCTACTACCTGTATAGATGATACACTTTACTATGCATTATGACTGACAAGGATTTGTGTTTGCAAACTGTTCTCATCAATGGCATGACCCCCCCCCCCCCCCCCCCCCCAACTCTTGTTTTGGGTCTTATGGACTTCTTCTGAAAAAAGGATTTCCTGGTTGTGTGTATTAAGCCAAGGTAGGCTTTGGCTCGGTCTTCACCTGGCTTTGCATCCTGTGTTAATGTAATTGGATGTTGTGTACAGGACATTCATTCAATCTGTAGCAAAGTGCTGTACTGATTGAATCTCTGGAAGTAAGGATTTTTGGCTCACCTATTGCGATCGCTTGTTGTCTGTCGTCTGTTGTCCTGAAAGTTTTTACATTTTCAACTTCTTCTCAAAAATGCATGGCCGTATTTTTTTTCAAAACTTTGTAGAATCGTTACTATTTATCTTTATATTCTTGTTTATTTTAGATACATGAATCAGCCTTCTTTTCATCCCTCTATGATAAAGTCCATATACACATACATCCCTTCTGCTCTCTACCCTGGGCGCGTTATTTTTTTCTACGGCACAGATTGGGGTTAGGTGCGTGTTGAGCCTATGGGAAAGTTTAGGGTTAGGGTTAGGGTTAAATCAAGACCTCTTTTTAAAAAAAAGCCCCAATCTGTGCCGCAGAAAAAAATGACGCACCCTGGGCCTGTTGAAGATAGTGAACCCAATATCCTGCTTCCATTACTACTCATGTTCTTGGTCATACCACACTGTCATGTTCGATCCACAAGTTCTTCTTCGATCTCGTTCAACATGCACTCATTACCCTCCTTTTCTCTGCTTTAGTAGTATCTTGCTCTGCAATTCATCAGACCGTTTCCTATAACATGATGTGAACATGTAAGAGGGAGGGCATTGGCCTAGTTAGGAAATGGATCACATATTCAATACCGGTATATGGGGATAGGCAATTGGCCATTGATTGCCAATTTGGAAAAGAAAGTCTCGCAAGAAATAGCGAGGAACAGTCAACGACGACGACCGACGTGCTGCATGAAGTTAATGATCGGGGAACGACTTGAGCAGCTTAGAAGTAATTGCCTGATGCTTTTAGGTGGGGCAGACCCCATTAAAAATAGACAGTGAATGCTTTAACACTTGAAATGTCAAAGCCCTAAGGGTGATCGCTGTCAACCTTTCTTATACATAGGGCATGCAACCACATGGGTGGTAACAGAATTACTTTGCGCTAGTCAGAGGTGGATCCTGGATTTTCGGGGGGTGTGGGGGGGGGGGGGGGACAATTGTGTGAAAAATAATGAAATATCTGACGAGCAAGCTGAGATAGATTGTTACCACGTTGCTCAAGTGCATTTGCCATATTTCATTTGAAAGGGGAGGAGGAGGGAGATATATACCACAATTATTCAGGCATGATTTATTTGTGTGTACCTAAGGTATACACAAGTTAGTTTGATAAAGGGGCAGAGGCCGCTCGTGCCCCTCCCCCCTCCCCCCAATCCGCTAGCTCTGCAGTCTTGCTTGAAGTAGATTAGTGTTTGGTTTTCACTGATTGACCCAAGTTTTTTTTTCATTGACCCAAGTGCCAGAGGGTATCATAAAGAAAAGCATCTTTAATCCTGAATTCTTCATGATTAAAATGATGTCTCTAATATAATTTCCCTCATGATGTTCCTAATTTTCCAAACATTTTGTCCTTCTATTAAAAAAGAAAGAATCTCTTCGATATTATTCCTCAAAGAGGTCATTTTCAGACTGAACTATGTTTATTCTATAAATCAATCTTCAAGAATAAAGATCTTAATGTTTGTTCTCTTTTAAAGCATACCTTGCAAATTATGTTTAGCATTTACAAGTCTTTAATAGAGACATGTAATGCAGACATAAATGTCCTTTGGTAGTCATTCACCTTTCCATAAATATAAAAAGGAGGCTCAATATGCTGCTTTGTTTGATATAATGATTCTTTTTTTTATGTAGCTGAACTGATTTTGTATTGTTCATAGAAAAGGAAGTGGAAAATTATATTCAATCAAAATCAGTCAGATGTGTAAACTATATTCTTTTGTTTGGGAGATCGGTATGAGAATGACTCAGTTTGATGAAGCATCCTTTGTGATTCTCTTTTTGTAGTTCAATGCATTGCGACTTGGAATTTTCTTTCAAAGCCAAGAAATGAATGAAAAATCAATGTTGTGTGAAAGTATGAGGAAATGAAATAAAATGTTGTGGTAAGCTTGAGCTTCCTGAAGTTATGTTGTAATTGGGTCAAATCTCTAATCACTAATTTCTCAGTTATATGTTCTTGTCATAATCTTTGCAGATGTGTGCCTTAAATGAGATCTTATTTCACATTATGATACGATTTAAGTGAAATTTTGCCATGAAATTTGTGGGGGCTCCCATGGTGTTGAAAAGACCTGGAAAGTCATATGGGATATGACAAGAACTTCCCAGAGTCATGGAAATTGTAAGGGGAGGTGGAGGCCTTCATAAACAGGAAATAATATATATCGCTGCATAGTATTTTTACATGGCTTGGATGCTGCAACCCACACCAAAATGGTATTTACTGTATCTGGTCATGAAAAAATACAAAAATGGGTCATAGAAAGTCCTGGTAAGTCCTGGAATTTGGTTCTCAAATTTCTGTGGGAACTGAAATTATCATGTTTATTTATAAATTCAATTTTTAATTGACATTATTCTTCCTTAGGGGAGAACTAAATAAATACATTTATGGTAGTAGTAAACACATCCTTGTTATATATCCCTGATACTAGAGCCTGAGTGTCCTTTGTCTAACACATTGATCCAGGGACCAGGATGCATGAAATATGATATTCTGTATCATGTATAAATATGACTTCTGAAGTCAGCTCGGTTTATGTTTTCTTTGAAATGAATGAAGAGGCAAATAAAAAGAGCCTTCCCCACTTGGGAAAATGACACTTCCTGGTCATTTTATCTCATCCAATTCACATTGCAAAATTTATTTTGCATTATTCCATATCAATCTGACAGTTCTATATTTTGTTATAAATAGTTTTGAATATAAAATAGTAAATACATACATAACCTGATATGGAGCTCTAAAAAGATACCCCTTTTTTTTGGGGGGGGGGGAGGAGGTGTCATTTTCAAACTGCTATGAGATTTTAGCAAAATTCAGTCTCATCTTTGACTCTGAACATTCCATGCTGAAAGCTGTAAGCCTGAAACCCTTACACGAGATAATAATTCTTGAGTGTTTGAAATTTGTGAAAGTTTCATGTCGTGAGATAACTGAATCACAACCGATGTAACACTGTATTTTCGTGATTTTAAAATGTTTCTTGCCTAGAAAATAGCTTGCTTTCATGTACAATTTGTGAAAGTTTCATGTTTCCAAAAGTTTCTTGTATTACAAATTATTTCCTCCAACATACAGACTTAAAGGTATAGACCAATTTTAGAAATGCCCCCCCCCCCTCTCAAAAAATGAAATGAAAGCTCTTATTACCAATCATGTGAAAGTATATGTTTTGACTTATGCATGATGATACAAATTTTGGCGGGAAACCACCTACTAATTGATATATTTGGTAAATTATGATATCTAACCAGACTGGCTAGATATCGCATAGTCCCATATACATCTTTCTGTGTACAGTGCTTGTAACTTTACCAAGACTGGGCCAAATTTCTTATCATTTCGATGATTCCAGAACCTTGTAGTACACACCAATATTTACATGGTGGATGATCAACCTTTTCTGATCGAGTCCACAACATTTCTTTTACAATGCAATCGCATGACCAGAACTGATCTATATTTTTAATACTACTATGCTTGATAGCTTCCTCCTCAAAGAGACCGACTGAAACGTATTGTGAATGTGGAATATATTCGCTCTTAAACACATTTACACGTGTGTGGTGAGTTAGAAAAGCAATTGGACTTCCGACCATAAAGAACTAGCTTCCTGTCTCGCCACTGTACAGCCAACAAGTTGTATATTTGATGGAACGTTGCCAAAACATGTTATTTAACGATATCAAATGACTTCTGAATATTCTTTTTCAAAACTCTGCCAGTACTACATTTATGTGCAAAAATGTCATGTGCGTGTAGTAAACAAGTTTTCATTGTTTTGTTTATGGTTACAAAATAGTTGATTCAGAATATACTTTTGATAGATGCAATAGTGATGTTCAGCCTCAAATGAATGAAATATTACAGATGGATTGATTATTCAAAATTGTATTCATATATTTATGATTTACCATTGTTTATATGTTTTTTTTTTAATGTTTGCATGCATTTCACAATGAGGTAGTGTGGACATTCCAAAATTAAAAATAAAAAAATTAATACAATTATGTTCCGTAAGTGTTACATTGATCAGAGTAATGTATCTTATGTATTGATAAATTTAGCATTCATCGTTAACTAATTATTAATTACAATTTTTGGGTTGTACATGTTTATACAGACATTAATATGTTGTTCTTAAACTATATTTCCAATTGTTGGAAATGATGAGAACATTTATATGCATTTTCCTTTCTTACTTTTCTGCTGCTCTTTTTTCCTTCTCTATTACCAGTACACCAAAGTGCACGTGGAATGCATTTATTATTTTTGATTACATCTTTTTTTCTATCCATTTTGAGAATTTTTAATGGCTATGTTTTTCTCATAAAGACATGGTAGTTTAGCAGGATTTTGTGGATGTGAAATAAAGTTCAACAAGCACTTTCTGGTTTGATGACTCCCTTGAAACTTCTTCAGCTTAGGAGGTTATCCTGCCTTGCCACCTAGCACTCACAGATAATAAAGATGGACATTACGTGCATTTACTTAGCTTAAGTCTGGTGTCGTAAATCATATTCTATCGCCTATCTTGCCAGGAAGGTGCTTCTTTATTTATTTAAGTAGCTGTTTATCTTTTTACATTCTGTGGGTAGGGATTTCCGCCAAAGAATTTGAGTTTCAATAATGTCTTTGGACTATTAAAGATGAGCTGCATTTCTATTCTTATCCTAACCTATTAGTGGAACAATACAGGCTATTACCGTAGTCAGAATGTCACTCTTAAAAGTTTGCTTATATGACAAATTAAAAAAAACACATTAGCCGAGAAAGGGGTGGGGTGGGTTGGGGGAGGGGGAGGAGGGTACGTAAGGGATGATGATGATCTGAATTTTTTCTCCAAGCAAGCAAATAAACATGCAGACTGGAAAACAGTCTACTATAGTGGAATCAGAAAATTTAATATTTGAATAATAACTGTGACCAATTTTTTTTGGTATTGGGAGCTATGAATTAAAGCCCTTCTGGCTCAAAACAGACATATTAGCAGTAAAGAGAAATTCTTAACACAATGACGTTAAAAAAAGGGCAAGGAGTATTAAAGAATTACGTGCTGTACAGTGTATGTTGGTGAGGCCAGGCAAATTCATGAAAAACCACTTTCGGATAATATAAGCAATGAAGAGGAAAGATTAAGAGGCGGTCAAGAAATCTTATCAGTGGCTAGCCACTCGATGATAGTGTAAACAATGGACAGGACTATGCATCCTAATAAGGTGGTCAAGAAATCACTGCGAACTGGGGATAGTGGAAACACATCTGATCATGTACATGATCTGTCTACAAATGACAAGGGATAGTGAAAACAGTATTGATCAGTAATCCTGTTGGAAACAATTTTTGATAAAAATCATGCTATTGTGACAAGGGATAGTGATAATACATCTGATCACCAGTCATAAATGTATGTGTATGTCAATAACGTGAGAAAGTGGAAACACTTAAACCACACTCAGATGCATTGCGGTAAACCGTAGTGTTTTTCTGATAATAATGACATACATACACCTCATGTTTCTATATTTTCTAATGTAGAGCTCAACGAATGCACATAGAACCTTTATTGCAAGCAGTTGCCATACATTTAAACGTTCTAAACTATTAAACACGTTGTAGTTAATACCAGTTTATAGAGCTTGTCAAAAAATCCTCCTAAACACAGTATGGCAGAATCACCACCGGACAGAAATCCAAGCCTAACTATGGATAGTAGAAACGCCCCTCTCTTTGGTCTGTGTTATTATAGTAGCTCGCCTTCACATGGGCATTATCGAATGTAGCATCTATGTTGGACGGATTATAATGCCCCTATCGCAAACAACATCGCGCCTCATGCATCTTCTCTGCTCAAATTAATTGTGGCACTTAGATGAAAGCCAGGGAGGCTGTGTTTGCCATAAATAAAGAAACAGAACAAATGTCTGAGTTGAAGTTGGAAAAAGAAGCACTAATATGTTCATTGGAAAGATGTGAGAGAGAGTGATGTGTTTGTTGGTATAGGTACTTTTAAATTTGATCAGAGGTTGTTGTTTTTTCCAAGGCTTTTGTTTCATTATTAAGCAATCGCAGAAGAAAGCTCATATCATTCAAATTTAAAGATGAAGGATATGGGTACTTGGTGAGTTTGCTCATGAATCCTGCATCCTGATGAAGATTTATCACTGAATTGAACGCTATATGTCATCATACTGGAATGAATATGTTAACTTGTAATTTTATGATAGAAAAAGGGCAGTATGTTACAAAGTACATAATATTATGGGTTGTATGTACAGTGTACATGTATCTCTGTGCCAAAATATCAGATATATAATTTATTTACATCATAAACAAGAATATCCTTATTTATGGACTTTTAAAGTCTAATTGATATAGGTAGGGATTATAAATAGTAACTAGATTTGTAATACTTGTTTGGAACAAGTATAGGTGGGCTGATCCAACAAAAAATTGAGACAAAATAAAGGGTACATTTGAAATAGCTTTTTGTCTCAGCTACAACATATTCGGAGTTCAGCGTAAATGAAGCTAACACGACGTAGATATTGCTCGCGAAAGACGGGAATGTAGAATCAAGTTTTGAGAAAAAGTCATGTCCCATAGAGAATACACGCAAAATGTGAAAAAATTGGCATGCCTCCTTTAATCGCAAAAATACGCCATGATGCCTTTGTCAAAATGAAAAATTGTGACAATTGGATTTGTAGAGAATTGTCTCAGCTAGAACATATCAAAATTTTGAAGAAAATTAATCAATTTTTAGAAAGATACAATCAATTTTCCAAAAAAATGCTGACGTCATAATAGGCAAATTGAAATTTTGAGTTCGGAGGCCATTATGATGACGTTATGAGTTAATTGAGGGTCAAATGAGACATGAAATCATATCTCTGATTTATACTCGCTCAAAATATGAAAAAAAATTGGGGTCACCTTGCATCCTAAAGAGCTATAATGGATTTTGCATAGGCATGTTTTTGCCCATATATGCTATGTATTACAAGAGCTCGCGCGCATTGAAATTTATGTTAAACGGTCGATTATTCAATTATTTATAGTCATAAAGAGACAAACATGGTATCAATTTGTTTGTAAGAATATGTGGAATATTATGAAGGAAAAAAAATGTCGATTCTATGGTGTCTAATAGTTTTACGCGCGAAAACGCGCGCGCATGCGCGTGTGCGCGATTTTTAAAAAAATGCTTAGAATGGCCTAAAACGTATGCAAAATGATTTTGAGACGATTTTGAGCATTTCAAAATTTTGCGCGCGCATTGACGCGCGGACGTACGCGCACGCGCGCGTTATTTGACCTGAAATTGACC
Organism: Strongylocentrotus purpuratus; assembly: GCF_000002235.5. Classification (NCBI taxonomy): domain Eukaryota; kingdom Metazoa; phylum Echinodermata; class Echinoidea; order Camarodonta; family Strongylocentrotidae; genus Strongylocentrotus; species Strongylocentrotus purpuratus. The sequence goes on along the minus strand of NW_022145599.1, from coordinate 21,782,414 downwards.
GGACGGATATTGACCTCGATCATTATAAATATGAATGAGAAATACCTTTTGGTTATGAAGATATGATCATGAGTTGATTTTCGTAAAATTTTACAAAATGGCGCCTAGATGACGTCATCAGTGAAGGACAATGTTGAAAACGTTATTGTGCTTTGTACATATGCCTTTACATATGTGTGCCAAATTTCAAGGCATTTGATTGAGCCATTTTCAAGTTATCTTGCTAACAAAAAAGTGGTTAGAAATAAGAAAAATATTTAATAATAATAAATAAATAAAGGCAATTCTAACGAAATTATAAGGTGGTCTGTACGATATACAGCCCACCTGATAATGGTAGAAATAAATATAATGATGCCTGATTATTTAAAGAGAAGAAGAAATTGTGCATTCCAAAAAGCTTTAACATAGCCCCTTTTTGCCAGGAGTTATGATGTAATTTTTGGAGATTAAAAACTCAGATGGAAGTTTTCAGGGCCAGTACTGTACCATTGATTGATTTTTGATCGCTTTCCGTCCGGGGTAGCTTGGTAGCTGCATACATAATGCATGTGATGAATGTGATGAATACATCATCCTTGAATCAGCATCATGCTCTCAATCATGTCAAGCAAGCAAGGTGAAAACTACATTTATTATCATAAAATGCATTTTCTTTGAAACACATACATACCACTTCATGGCCAGTCTCTATGTACATTTCTGTGTTAATGCATACTCTTTGTTTATCAAGAGTCCTTTTCAGGACTTCCCAATCCTCCCTCTCTCTCACATGGTGCAACCGCAAGCCTACTGTAATATACTCTTTGTTGCAAGTATGAAATTTATTGAGATCATGCATCGGGAAATTATTGAAAAGTAATGTAATCACTATCGTGTAAGTGGGTTGACAAATTGGCAAGTTCTTATTGAGGGCGGTCTTTTTTTAAACTTTGCCTTTTTGCTGTTATAATATTAATAATAATAAATATAAAGCGCACTTATCTATAACTCAAGACGCTATACAAAACAAAATACACAAATCTCTCTCCAGAATTTTAACAACATAATATCATTTGTAACTCTGAGTAAATTAAAACTTTTCAATATGTTTCTGAAAGGTTTCTACTTTCTAAACATTGAATGTTTCAAATTAATTCAATTCAATACATCACAGGGTGCAAGTAATAATTCTTTTGCCAATATAGAAAATATTAAAATATGTACATGTATAACAAGATGTAATAGTATTCCCAATTATTGGCAATATATATAGGAATATTCCTTACATGTAGCATCCATTTATTATGTCAATTTACATTTGAAATGCATTAGAAAGGGAAATCAATTTGTCAGACATCAATTTGTTTGATGTTTACAATTGCACAAAATTAAATTGTATTTGAATGACAATTGACAAGCCCCATAAAACATTATCTATGATGATTGCAAGGTTATTTATAACTGCATCCCCGTTCTGAATACTTATTCTGTCTGTCACTTACTGCAGGGCCGGGTTCTGTTAGAAATGTTGTCATGGATTCCATTAATTTCCACTCTGAAGCTCTTGGACAGTGTTGCGAAGGTCATAGGGGAAGCATGATTGAACTGCTCCTACAGAGTATTCAAAAAAAGTACTTGAAAAATTGGTTGCATCACTTTTAATCAACGTTCTCTGTCACTAGCTGTAATATATTATCCTATATTTCTTCATCCTTTTCAGTTTCTCTTTGTATATACCCACCCCAATCAGTCTGTTCGAAATAAATTTCAATTTTAAACAAAAAGAAAAGAAGGACAAAGAACTTGGAACTACAGCATTTTTCTTCTGATGCAAGATCTCTCTCTCTCTCTCTCTCTCTCTCCCCCATCCCTCTGTCCCTCTCTCTCTCTCTCTCTCTCTCTCTCTCTCTCTTTCTTTCTCTATTGTATATTTGATAAAGATGTGGTGCAGTATGTATGCAACATCATATAGAACATATCTTTCTGGCAACACCCAATAGATATACAGTGTATCTCTGAGTTGCCTGTATGCCTTGTTATCTAGCAGCAGTAGATATGAACTTGTTGATATTCCAGACATGTACTCTGTACTTGAGTACAGGCTGACTTTCAAATCAATGGGTTTTTGTTCACCACAGGTTGTTCAACTCTCTCCCTCTCTCTCTCTCTCTCTCTCTCTCTCTCTCTCTCTCTCTCTCTCTTTATCTCATCCATCTCACATCTATCTTTTCTCACCATATTGGTCTCTTTTCTCACCATATTTCGTCCCTGTTTTCACGAAGTGACGGTAGAGCGCGCAACTAAAAGAAAGTTAGTTTTGAATAAATCGCTTTCAAAGTTTCAAACCATAATCTCAACCTCTTTAATGTATCAAAGGCAAATAAATTTTATATCCTTGGATAGAAAATATCTTAATGTTTAGTTCTATGTTTAAATATTTCCATAATTTCTTATATTTTGGGGGGAAATGAGCTGTAAACATTACCGTCACTTCGTGAAAACACGAAATTCAAGGACGCGCTGTGATTTTGTTTTCACGAAGTGACGGTACGTAGCCGCGCGCGTAAAACATATGGGATTTTTCTCTCGTGGATGGAATTCCCGAAATGGACACTAAATACGGCAAAACGTTTTGTTTAATTGATGTACAGATAAAATAATTCAAACTGTGAGAAAGAGTACATTTTCCCATTTCTGTAGCTGATTTTTCATTTCTCTGTGTGAACTGTTAACACAACCGTCATTTCGTGAAAACACAAATTGCATAGAACGCTTTGATTTTGTTTTCACGAAGTGACGGTACGTAGCCGCGCGCGTAAAACGTATGGGACTTTTCCCTTGTGGATGGAATTCTCGAAATGGACACTAAAAACGGCATTATGTTTTATTTAATTGATGTACAGATAAAATAATGCGAACTGAGAGATAGAGTACATTTTCCTCGTTTGGTAGCTATTTTTTTTTTATTGATAAGAATAAACTGAATGTCTCTGTATGAACTTTTAACTTAACCGTCATTTCGTGAAAACACAAATCACGCAGAACGCTTGTATTTTGTTTTCACGAAGTGACGGCTCGTAGCCGAGCGCGTATAAAACATATGGGATTTTTATTGTGTGAAGCAATTTCATGAGATAGACACTGAAATACGGCAAAACTACTTGTTTAATATATGTATGGATAAAATAAGAGCACCTTTTCTTCTTTGTATAATTATGATGTTGGATGTATGATGTCAGTTTTTGTTCACGAAGCTACGGCTCACAATAAATTAACTATCAATAGCACAGATGGATATTGGCACTAAGTGCTTTTAAAATGATTAATAAGCTATTCTCTTTAATCTTAGGCTAAAAATGGATATGTATTTAATATTATTTGAGGTTTAATTATCAGGTACATTGTATGTATAGGGACTAAAGATTGCACTAAAGTTATACTTTCCACCTAAGAACACGTTCAAGTAGTCCCCCCCCCCTCTCTCTCCCTCTCTCTCTCTCTCCCTCTCTCTCTCCCTCTCTCTCTCCCTCTCTCTCTCTCTCTCTCTCTTTACCCCCTCCATCTCCCCTTAATATCACACAAATTCTGCCATTTCTTGTTGAAATTCATGCGAGTGATATCAGGGCTTTTGCTACTCTATTACTATGAGGAATTTCTAAAATTTTAGAGAGGGGCCTAGCTAAATATATTTTTTCAGATAGGAAATAAAGCAAATATGTTAAGAAATATTTTTGAATGAAGGAAAAAGATTAAGTATTGATAATTGACCATAATCTGTAGTTAACTACTCAACTCTGCAATATAAACACAGAAAATGAATTTTGACTGAGCAGTTTTAATTCAAACATTTGGAACCAGAACAGCAAGTGGAAAATGGAGCATAAATTCAAAAATATTATATAATTCATACCAAACATATCATCATCAATTATCATCAATACTGTGTTGCATTTTAAAATGTACATTTAGGGTTTTGTGGAAAAGACTCATCAGTTATATACATCCACGGAATACGAAGGTTATTTCATTCATTATACAGTACTTGTAAATATGCTAAAATGTCTTTATCTAATTCTTTATTTACGACTTGGTTATCATGTTTATTCAGCAATCGTAGCGAGTAAATGCCACATGTGACATACAAAATGCTCGACAAACATGTACTACATGTACATGTATCATGAAGTTTTTCAATGGGAAAAATGACTAATATAATCATCATCGTTACTTTTTTGTTCATCACTGTTTTTCATAAATATCTTGTGAGTAGAGTATCAGAACCAAGTCAGTTTACACAATCTCTTTCTAAGGTATTTCAATGAAATTTAGTACACAGTCTCAAACGCTACAAAGTTTACCAATGCTTAAAGGTTGTCTTCACCCAGGTAAACACGTAATCTCTGACTAAACTATTATCAGCTAAACAATGCATGATAAACATGGAAATATCAATTTGACTAAACAATTTCATTTCTCATCAAACAGATACAATTCAAAACAGCAACATTATATTGTATGATCATTATAGGATAGTTTGAAGTACCAAATACAATTATGATGAGAATGACTATAGAAGTAATAAATTAAAACATTAAATGTGAACTAGTAACATTGTGTTTTGAGAGAAAAACCAATTGTTGAAATGTAACTTATATTCATGTTCTAATGAAGGCATCAACCCCTGTGAATACAAACATTTAAAGAAAATGGATAAACAAATTCTTCAATACAAAGATACAATATGAGGATTCATGGAACTGGAATCGAAAACTCTAATATGCATTACTGATCGAGGTAGGTATACCTGATAAATAGCAGTTCTGAGCTATACATTTGAATATTAAAGATTTATGTTTGCAGGAGTTCATTACAATACTGTAACAGAAAACTGACACCTGTACGACCATTCAGTTAATTGTTTCAGAACTCATGGAAAATGTTACCAGTTTGCTTTAAATCAATTCATTGATTTTATAATCAATCCATTTCATTGTAATTACTAGTACACACAATTACAATTATGAGTGGAGTTTGCTTCATTTATGATATTCAAAATGTTTAAAATCAAACAGTATAAAAGAGAGATTGAGGTATTGAAACATTGAAGCATTGCCAAAACTATCAATGTAATTGGTTCTAGTTTCTCAAGCATGCCCTTCAACACAAGTCCTTCAAGTTTCTTCACACATAATGTCATCCAAGCGATAGTGGTTGAAGCAGAGAAGATCCTTGATCTAGACTGCTTGAAAGTAAAAGGAAATAAGAGAAAGAAAAATCATAATAAAAAAAGTCCAAGTCAAAATCAATAAAAAATCATTATCAGAATTTCAATTATGAAAGGGAAACTTTACAGTGCATTATGATTGGGCAAAATTATTATGTGTAGTTTTGGTACCCAATTTTAGAGAGTCTCTTAATAACTTAAATACTTTATGTGGTATCACCTTAGTATTGGAATTTTTTTATAAGGATTTAAAAAAAAATAATGCTGACCTCGATAGGACCACTCATTCCCTTAACTAAGAGACCTAAGCATTAAAAACAATTAAGAATATCTTAAATTTTAACTATTGGGAAAAAATCAAGAAGGAAAAAAGATACCTTTTGACTCGCTCACAAGCATAGACAATGGGTCATCATCAGAATCGCAATCGGAGCCGTCAGGAGACTTTAAGGGTCACCATGCCAAGTCACACATGCAGCTCTGACTGTGTTCGGTGAATTGCTTCAACGGTTCCATACCGCTCCCACTCTTAGGTCACTATGCCGAGTCACATCTGCAGCTCTGTGTTCAGTGAATTATCAAGGACCCATCTTACCAGCATGTCGGTCCCTGTATCCAATCTAATTTTGTAGAATGAAAGAAATAATTACAAGTTATTTTCTTTCATTTTTTTGCAAGCAGAGGTAAGGAAATGAATCCAATATTATCTTTTGTACATCAAATTAATTAATAGGCATAACTGACCCCAAACAGAAGTTTTCAATTGCCCCCATTACCCCAAAATAGAATTTTCCAATTGCCCCTACCAAACAACAACTACCCCTATGCACATAAGCAGTGAGTGTGCTTTCGTACTTTGCTGCTAAAGTGTGATTTTCTTGAACAGATCATGAAACTATTCTCACCTGGATTTGTGTCTGGCCTGTGGCATTCTTGAAAAGTAGATGTACTTTCCCAGTGCTTCCTTCATATAAGAGCAAATTGTATCTACTGCATCTGAAACTAAGTGAAAGCAAAAACATCATCATAATTTCATTACCACTGAAGTGTAGGTAGTGAGACATGTACATCATCTGGTATGGTGCTTGCTTGGAAAATTCTTTAAAACACGAAGTGGAGTTGGGCAACATTTGCTGGTATCAAGAACAATTGTTTAAAATAATTTTCGTATAGGGTGAGGGACCAAGGGTACTAAAGTAAAGTGCTGCCTTTGAATATAACAGACACAGAGTACAGATAACGAGAGAAACTAAGCTAACCATGTGGACATTGTTCCCCAAAAGGTAGACTACTCATGATTACTTCAGTCTCAAAAAAAAAGTATTCCTTTTTCGGATGGTGCCATTTATTCATTTTCAGGGCAGGACCGTATCTAATTTTCAATTTTTAATTAAATGTTCATCCATGTCCTTCTTTGCTTGAAAGGCAAATCATTGAATTCCCTAACACTAACAGTTAACCAGGAGGGGCTACATCCCAGGTCATCTCAGCTCAGCATGATGATAATTTTCATAACTCCCTTTGCCCTTGGCCATGTTGATGTTGGCCTTGGGCTTGGAGCCCTGAAATTTCTTAAACCCCAGGCACGCGCGCCTTACAAGAAAGGTCTCAGTCTTGTCGAGATCCTGATCTACTCACCTCTAGATTCTAGATTGATGAGTAGTGGCTGACATAAACTGATAATTATAAAATGATGATCTAGAGTAACTAGATTTCTAGGCTCTAAATCAAATCTATAATTAGCTAAATAGTAAATTACTGAAAAAATAAAAGTAAAACTCTAGTCTCTAGAGTCTAGATGATCTACTCTCTAACTTTCTGTAAAACTTTGTTCAAATTTATAACTTAAGCAGATATAAAAAGAACCTTATAGCATTAATATTTGGTGTGGAGCAAAATAAGAAAGACTCTCCACTTAAGTTATTTAGTCTAGATGCATATTTGTTAAGTCTAATTTGATCTTTTTAGTTTTGGATCACATGATACTTCACTCCTTTATTCACTTACATGAAAATAAGTATATGGGGCGAAATGTGGAACGGCGGTGTATTTTTCACACATTTCTGTGCTCATGGACATATTTATGGCTTACAAAGAATCAGAATGAATCAAAAGAGCGTACCACATTAATTTACCCTAAAAAAATGTTTAAAAACTCACCTTTTCATGGTCTGTGACTGTTCCAAACTGCGAAATTTTCACTACCGTCACTTCGTGAAAATATTAAAAGCAGGAAAAGAGCAAACGATGTTTTCACGAATTGACGGCTGTTAAGCGCGTACTTGGCCGTCACTTCGTGAAAACAGAAAATCCTTTTGCTATGCATTTTCTTGTTTACGTCATCGTCATAGCGACATAATTAGACATTATTATGATCTGAAATTTTGTGAGGTTCAAGATGTTAGTGAATGATGTCCAAAAATGCAAAAAAATAAAAAGTGAAAATGTATGCGATTTTCCTCACTACCGTCACTTCGTGAAAACAGGGACGATTTGTCTCTTTTCTCACCATTTTTTTGGGTAAATAGTCTTCTCTTTATTCTCTCTCTGATTCCATCTCTCTTTCTCTCCTTTCTTTTTCCCTTTTCACCTTTCTCTTTTCCCTCCTTCCGTTTCTCCTTCTTTCTTTTCTCCAGATTATTTCCCCTCTCTGTCGTTTCTTCCTTCTCCATTCACCTTTGACCTACTTGTCCCACCATTTCTCTCTGTTGTTTATTTGATGTATAGACCTGTGAACATTGCTTGTCTGAAATCCTCTTGATTTCCTTGTTGGCATCCTTGCTTTCATCCTTGCTTTCATCCTTCAGTTTCTTTTTCAGTTTCTTAAATTCTGTATACAACTACCAGTATTTCTTCCTCGAGCTTGTTCCTCGCTATGTTTCTCTATTTTGTCCTTTACCTTTAAATTCACCTTCCTTTGAACTAAGTGTCTCAATTCTCTGTCATATTTCCCAATCAATTTCCTCTACGTATTCTGTTGCTCTTTCACATGTATCGTGACCTCCACTCAACAAACCTTCTGATTACTGAGCCCACCTGCACAGTTAATTGGTTGACTATTTCTGGAAAATCACTCCCACAGAAATAATTTATTGCTTGCGTCTTCTTTTCGAAGTTGTGTGCTAAGGGAGAGTTTGCTACATGTATGTATAGTTGACAGTTTTCAAGGTGGATGCAACAGTTGTAGTTTTTTTTCCTTTCAATTATGATAGATATAATAGTGTATAAAATATGTTTCATAGTTTGCATCCACTTTTAGAATTTTATCCTCAACAGTCGAATTGATTTCTTAATGCCCTGAGTAACTTGTTTAATACATGTAGCTATTGCTTTTTTAAACCCATCTTGTTTCGTTTGCCCCATTTTGATCTTTGAACAATGTGTGATGCTCCACTTTAAAAACCAAGTCCAAGGACACACTTGCGCTTTCACACAGCACCTAGCATCATAATGCATCCCTGACCGGCCTGCAGCTTCAGCTTCAGCCCAGTTTGATAAGCGCCCTTCTCCTGTATGCATGCATAACACAGTCTAATGCACTTCATCAATTCCGGTAGGGGGTGTGACACTCGGCTCTCGAGGAGCCCGTCGCCGCGACCCGAATGCATAATCGCGGAAAAGGCGCAGTTTTCTCTTTTCAAGGAAAAAAAAAATGTCCCTCAACCTTCTTTTGCCCCTCTCCCTATCCTAGTTCCTATTGTTTTTGGGCAAGTCCAACCAATGCATATGAACATGTTTATTTGTTGTCCCATACATTATCAAAAAATTAGGAAAATTAACATATTTTTAAATTGCAGGTATCATTTGTTTATCAAAGCTCTAGTAGGGTAGTCAACTTGAGGGAATTATTAGGTATTCTAGAAAATATGTTGGTAACATATGGGAAAATTACTAATTCATACACAGAAAATAATTAAATCTTTGTTGCCAATTTGAGATTTCAATGATTATTTTTGATTAAATCATTCCTGTTCATGAACGAACGGCACAATGTACTGCAACAGAATTAGACTCAAATTGTACAGCAATTTCTGCACCTTCTGCTCCTGTACAATAGCATTCAGGATCTAAAGATAAAAAATAAAACAGCACTATTCTGCTCTGGGTTAAAACAAGGAGTGTCTTTTTACCCCTGGAGTATTAGACCATTCCATGCATGCCCACTGAAATTTCAACACCTTTTTGTTTAGTGAAAGCCTAAAAGATTTTAAGTGTATGTAAAAGTATACAAGCTAATGCCCTTTTGGTATGATTTTTTCTCAGAGGAACAAACACTGAATCCAAAAGCAGATCTGAGAAGGTTTCTAAAGGTCATGATATACATGTACATGGAAATCTAAGCTGTTTTTATGTAGAATCTAGAAACAGTCATCCAACCCTTTCTGGCTTCATCAGCTCGAGTTTGGGGCAGGTTCAGGTGTTTTGCTGCAAGAGGGAGAGTAAGGAATTCTGAAAAAGATCTAGGTGACAGAAGAAAGGTCATTGGTTATCAAAAGGTTTTTTTGATGGAAAGTTAGAAAAGAGATGCTTTGAAAGAGTTGCATAGACAGGTTGTACCAACTCATTTCTTTTTTGATATTGGTTATTTAGCCTGCGCTGGAGCTAGTATCCTGTTTCACCCTTTTGTTTACATGGTGGTATTTTAGTCCGAGAGCATGAGAAATTCATAAGTGTTAAACTGTGCGTAGCTGTTGATAGCTAATAGGCAAGCTTCTCGTATGTCAGGGGGTGCGAGTGTTATTACGTTGAAGCCTTGCACGCAGGCTTTGTAGCCTGTTCACACTTGGGCAAATTTAAACAAAAGTCGTAGAAAGAAACGTGTAAAGAATCATTGTGTAGTAGTGAAAGTGGCACAGGCTTTTTAAAGAAAAAAGTATGATAGAAAGAAACATCTAACTAACTTTGAAGAGGTGGGTTGATATGACCAGGGCATGGCCATGATAAGCCTTCACCCAGTTGTATGGTTTTAGTTGAATAATAGTTAATACATTCATTTAAGAAGTGGATCCTGATTCTTTATAGAGTTTTTGTTCAAAGCGTGGCTGAGGCCAATGTTTTGCTATAAAGCATTTCTTAATACAATTTTTCAGACTTTAAAAAAAATGTACTTAACAAAGCTATACAATTTTTAGTTAAATTTATATATTAATTTCTTGTAGTGATAGTAAACTGGGTTTAAAGTATCTTCCTTTGAAATAAAATTAACATTGAATTTACCCGTTTTGAAGAAAAAGATGAGTCCAAAACTTGGAAGTATCATGGCGGCGAAAAATATTAATTTATGAGAAATTTGGATTTTTTTTTTTAAAACTGGATATTTGTAATTGGGATTTCTTCAAATCATAGCTGCAATTTTCCCCCGACTTCCTGAAAATTCTAATCCTTTCCCCCTATGCATACAGTGATTGTATAATAGATCTTAAAGACAATTGAATGACAATAGAAAATGTATTCACCTAAGCATGTACATGTAGGTCGTTAAAAGTGTTTGCTTACAAATAGTGAGAAGCACATAATTATCAGTTTTTCTCTTCAGCACTATTCAGATACAGTCATTTTGATTACTCAAACAACAACTGCCTTTAAACAACCTTTGCATATATGACGTCCAAATGAGCCAACAGAGAAAAAATCAATTCGGCAAAGCGAGGAATTATGAAGTGTCTTAAGGCTTGGAAGGTAAAGAGATAGCATGAGAGAGAGAGAGGAGAGAGAGAGAAAGAAAAAAAATCTGGGTTTAGGATCAATAATTTCTTCCTCCCCCTACGGTAGGATAACATTAATTTGGTTGAGAGAAGGCGAGTTGTGTAACGTTGCAGTCATTCATGCTTCTCCCTATAGATACAATATTTCCTTAACCGAAAATAGCTGCCTTCAGAATGTAATATGAATTTAGTTTGCCAGCAAATTGTAGAGATTGGCTCATTTTCTTATGAAATTAGTTATTATCTGAAGAGAAATTGATGTTAACTGAAACTATTTATGTTTGTGTACTGGTATATGTTTATATTACTTGTATAAGATTATTCCTCCTTCAACCCTTATGGGTGGTTTAAACATGGTTATTTCTATTTTTGTTTTCAGTACTTTCTTATGTGCTTTTTGGTACTTAGAGATATTTAAAGAAAAAGCTAGTTCTTGTTTATTAAAGGTAAAGACCAGTTATGGTCATGCGATTGCATTGTGAAAGAAACATTGTGGAATCGATAAAAGGTTGATCATCTAGCATATAAATATTGGTGTGTACTGCAAGGTTCTGGAATCATCAAAATGATAAGAAATTTGGCCCAGTCTTCATAAAGTTACAAGCACTGTACACAGAAAGATGTATATGGGACTATACGCACACGTGTGCAACACGTGCGTTTATCTCTCACAGACCATGTAGATAAACTAATTTACCAAATATATCAATTAGTAGGCGGTTTCCCGACAAAAATTTTATCATCATGTATTAGTCAAAACATATTCTTTCACATGATTGGTAATAAGAGCTTCCATTTAATTTTTTGAAATTGGGGCGTTTCCAATACTGGTCTTTACCTTTAAATTCAAGATTTGAATAATCAAGTATGAAAGGGGATGCCTCAGGTGACTTGATTGATGGAAGTTTGATACTTTCTGAAAGTACAAAGAAACCTTTCAGAGTTTAAAGAGCAAAATATGATTTTCATTTTCATTAAGATATTTATAATTCTACTACAGTATGTATAATCCTTAAATGGTAAATACCATCAGGACTAACAGAGTAATTTCAAAAGAAATTTCCTAGCATTGTTGGCGCCAATATAATCTTTCCTCCCAGTCCTGCCAATTATGGGACCGATTTTCAACATTCGTTTAATAAATTGATTAGTCCTTTAACATATTATGCGTGTCAAAGATTGCCCTTGATTTAACCAGGTGGTGTCATTGCTGTACTTGAATAATACTTGTTGATTTTAACCCATTGGAGCCCATCTGCGTGTGTATGATATATTGCCTTTGGTAACAGGAGTTGCCCTGTAGGCAAAGAGTTAATTGACAATAATACTACCATCATGTGTGTATTAAGTTTCGCTGACTATTGTTTGCTTGCTGTCGATCATTTGATGCTCAATATTCAATAACCCACAGTATGGTTTGAGTACATGTTAGACATGTCATGTCGCCCACTTTATCTACATAGATATACAGGCAGAAGTGGACATGTGGGTTTCATCAACTTTCACTCTGTCCCTTAACTTGCCATTTTTATTTATGTCATTTACAACGACCTTCAAATTGGCATTCACAATGTCATTCACATTGGCATTCACAATGGCATTCACATTGGCATTCACAATGGCATTCACAATGGCATTCACATTGTCATTCACATTGTAATTCATGTTGATATTCACATTGCCATTTACAATGTCATTCACATTGCCATTTACAATGTCATTCATGTTATCATTCACATTGGAATTCACATTGTCATTCATGTTGATATTCACATTGCCATTTACAATGTCATTCATGTTCTCATTCAGATTGGAATTCATGTTTGTCATTCACATAATTATTCAATCTATCATTTGACATTCTATTGGTATTGTATTCTATAGTATTGTCATTAATGTCATTCACATTCTACTAAGGTGAAATACACTCATACACTCACTGCATTCTATAGTACCATGAGCATTTCACTTCAAGCGTTTGATTATATCATGTGCAGTGGTCTGCGGTGCTCAAGATGATAGAAATTGGTAATGTGAGCCAAATGTAGGAATATGACTCACATATCGATTCAGGCTGGTGCGAATGTTGCACGTTTCATTGTTTATTGGTCTAGAAAATAAATCAAGACTATCGCATTTGGCTGTTGTGTCTAGGTGCATTATCAGAAGACTGTGGAATTGAAAGTCTAAAAGTGGGTTTTCTGTAGACTGCATACGTGCAATTTATGTGTACTTTACGTGTACATACATATTGTATTACATTTTACCTCTCTGTTGAATACACATTGACATTGTTCACTTGATAGCAAGTGAGTTGATGTAAAATCTGGCATTCCAATTATGATTTTAGGATATTGATACTCAATGTCATTTGCTTGATCATTAATAAGAAATATGTAAATCATTAAATTGATAATATATTTTCATTTGTATGCCCCTAATTCTACTAACGGTCTTGTTTCACATTTGAGATTTTTGAAAGGGCGAGTGAATTTTCATTTTCAAATACTACTACCGACTGTTATATTTTTTTCTTTTGAATATACGTGATTTCATATCTTATGTAGATCAGCTCATCGTCTATTTACAACCAGAAGGGCATTATCTCTATGGTAAAGTAAATAGATTAAACCCCTTCTGGCTTCAAACGGGCAATAGCTTCATTTGCACTGCAAGCAAAAACATTTGATATTTCTCACATCCCAGTGTTTCGTTGAAAGTTGCTAAGCAACTACAGGTAAACATGAGTAGAAACCCAAATCAAAAACCCCACCTCTGGAGTGTGTTTTTGTTAAACGCCGGCGGAAATTTCACCGTATTTTATCAGTGTAAATGCTCACTCTCTAAACATCTGATTCTGGTGTTTGTTCATGTTACTCTCCTTGCTTCCATGCTAATGCATGCAGGGCAGCAACAAGTGGCGCATACGCACAAGTCACACACAAAAACACAGAACTATTGAATTCTGACAGTTTCTCATAGGTTTTTTCCAGTAGTATAAATGACAATTAAAAAATTATTTAAAAACTATTTTTAATAATAATACATATATAATTTTTTTTTTTTTTTTTTTTTTTTAATGGTTCTCGGGTGTGTACATGGGTCTATTGTCACATTTTTAAACCTTAGAATACAAAAACAAAAAAACTTTGTAATGATCTTCTCTGAAAAAGATATTGTTTACAAATCAATTATCATTTGTTATATTTTGTGAAATTGTTAATTCGTTAATTTTCTCTTGAGTAAGAATGGCTACTCGGGCTAAAGAGGACTAAACCACAAAGGCCAAGGGTGATCAAGACGATCCCTTAGAAATGAGGCCAAGCCGGTTTCAATTTCAGGTTATTAATTCAAACTAGGATTTTAGCCACCAGCAATTTCATAAACGTGTGTAATACTAGCTGCGCCTCTCAGCTACTGCAGGCTATTGTTTTGTTTATATTGCTGTATTTAGATCAGAGCATCGAAGTGAGAAGTATAGTTGTCATAGTGGACATTATTTAATTATCAATTTTGACTGACTGAGTATAATTTCATTTTTGGAAGTGTACAGTGTGAGTCAAAAAAAAAGTTTACACCTAGAAAATTGCTAATTATTTAAAAAATCGTCTATGAACAGTAAATTGGTATACATCTTATGAAAGAGTGTTTTATCCCAAATCATTTGGTATTATTTTTGTGTAGTATGTGTTCACGCTTGGATGAACAGGAGGCATTGTTTGCGAGACTGCAAAAATCGACTTGCGCCAAAGTTGCTCATGTGGTGTTTAAATAAAACAATTGGGATTTGGGTATTAAATCGGTTTTTGCAGATCCATATAACATCCCTAACAAAATTAATCATGCCACACATATCAGATATCGAATATCGAATATCAACGAACATGTGTGTGCATGTGTGTGTACGTGTGTGACTTTGCTTCTACAAAAAGCATATGCAATGCAGTTCATTTGATACATTCAATTCATTCTATTAAATTGGTTTTTGCAGATCCAAATAACATCCCTAACAAAATTAATTATGCCACACATATTAGATATCGAATGTCAAATATAAACGAACATGTGTGTGTACGTGTGTGACCTTGCTTCTACAAAAAGCATATGCAATGCATTTCATTTGATACATTCAATTCATTCTCTCACTCCGCTAATCCCAACATAATACATGCTGTAGGCATCACTTTGGTGCAAGTCGATATTTGCACTCTCGCAAACAATGCCTCCTGATCTTCCAAGCGTGAACACATGCCACACAAAAATGATACCAAATGATTTGGGATAAAACACTCTTTCATAAGATGTATAATTATTTACTGTTCATAGATGATTTTTAAAATAATTAGAAATTTTCTAGGGGTAAACTTTTTTTTGACTCACGCGGCAGAGGGTGGATTTCATGTCTGACCTGCTAATCAAATCTGCCCTTAGCAAGCACGGATGCTTTATTCATACAGAGAGGGAGATTGTCATTTATTAAAACTAAAAATGATTTGGATCTCGAAACATACTGTGATCTAGAAATTATTGCTTCTGCATTGAATAATTCCAGTTTCTCATCCTTGTACGTATCTATAAAGAATAACATGTACAATCAAACAGACAACAGTGACAAATGCAACTTTTAAATAGAGTCATTTCACACTTTGTGCATGTTTCAAACATATTTTTAGGGAAAGTGGGTGTGAGGGAAACAGGACTGGCACGACCTGACACGTGCCAAAGCCCTGTAGATTTAGGCAAAGCAAATAGTTTATATTAGGGGTGATACCCTTTTAATGGGGCAAGATATAGTAGCAGTCAGTCGAACGGGAAACTCTGTCGTCATGAGGTACGTCATTTGGTCGACTTGATCGTCAGTGGGAAGTAGAGATGAGCCCAAATTACAGGGTTGTTATCCCCTGAAAGGCACGTAAGCATGTCTTATCAATCTAAATCTCGTCTCTGTGTCTACCAGCCTCACGTCCACTCATTCCCACTCATTCTTACTTTACCACCTCCCTGTCTTGGGATGAAATTACATTTTCCTTTAATTTTATTGGGGCTCTATTTTTTTAGTGTTTGTGAAAATTAGTGACTATTGTAAATGTTTGTTTTTGAAGCATCTATTGAAGATCGGGGAGAGCTGTACATATTAGTTCCCCCTTCATCCTCTTTCTATTTTTAATCACATTGAGACAGGATCCTATTAAGAACAAAGTGTACAGTTACAACAATCCTACATTTTGACATACATGTATTGTAAACGTTCTAATTTCTCAAACTTAATGCGCATTGAAACCTATGTATTAAGTTCATTTTTATGAAAGCAGTGACACAAGAGAAACAGAAATAAATTGGACCAATAATAACAAAGTTATGAATGTTTGAATTATGAGATGATTGATTCTATGAGAATTTCAAATTGGCAATTCTGTCAGTGGATTGACGTAGTCACGCACAAAGTCTCCCATTGGTTGTGTACCAAGATGTCATTCATTTCTGTTTTCTCCTTCTCTCCTTCCTTCTCCTTTGGTGCACTAATCAAGATGTACCATTGATATTTTGTTATTATAGGTACCCTGAAAAAAAACAATTCCTTAACAGAAGTCATATCTTTTGAGCAACAACAAAAAATTATGATTTAGTCATCTTGTGACAATACCAATTTATCCAATTTGAAGTTCCTATACATGTAATGATTAAAACTGTAAAAAAAATTATAACACTCTTACTTTCTGTCTGATTTCTTAAAATTTTTCTCAGGTCTGCTTCTTTGATTTGGCTGCTTTGTTTAAAGAATAATTATTATTATAAAAATTATTATTGCTTTTTTCCTGTATTTTCATTGCCTTTTACTTGTATTTTCCTACAGGATCCTCGAAACAAGCACAAGTTCAAAGTGAACAGTTATAACAGTCCTACATTCTGTGACCATTGTGGATCGTTGCTCTATGGCCTCTATCATCAGGGCATGAAATGTGGAGGTAAGGCAGGCATTTTATCAATTATTTTAGAGAGGAAAGATGATTGTTGATATGTTTGAAAATAAAGTGCTATTTCATCATGGTAGCATACATGCAGTTCTTACTTTATGCCTCAGTCACACCTTTGCGTATTTGGCTTGCGTATTGCTGCATATTTATGGCAAGCCATTTTAACATTTATTCCTATTTTTTGATATCAAGAATTCAATTCTTGATATCATGAATTACAATTGCTTTACAACAGAAAATCGTTTCTTGATATCAAGAAATAGGAATAAATGTTAGAACAGCTTGCCACAAAAACGCAGCAATACACAAGCCAAATACACAAAGGTGTGACTGAGGCATTACCGGTAGTTGTGATTGATTGAAGCAATGGCTACAACAGGAAAAGGGAGTGGGTGTGTGTGTGTGTGTTGTTGATGTGGGTGTGTGTGTTGTAGGTGTGGGTGTGGGTGTGTTTCCCTGTGTGTGTGTGTGTGTGTGTGTGTGTGTGTGTGTGTGCGGGAGTATGCGTGTGCATGTGAAAGAGAAAAGGGAGAGAGAGGGGTGGGGAGGGGATGAGGAAAAAAGGGAAGATGGAGACGTATTGTCTGTGTTGAGTGCCTAAAAGGAATGAGCTCTGTGTAGAAATGTATGGGTGCTTAATGCTGAAATTAGCAAATGAAATTGCATTATACATTTCCACTTTGCCCGACAGTAATGTAATTATTTTAATCATGCATGTGACCATGGTGGAGTGCTAATCAACAAAGTAATGTACACGTTCACTGCTAATATAAGCCTTGTTCGGATATGAAGCGTTAAACTACGGCAGTTTTCTTGTGATGACGCAAGTGCAACACGTATTAAATTTTTGTATCGTATAAGACATAGCTCAGTGAATATGCTTAGGACCTTTGTTGCGCTCAGTTGCCATTCGTGTTATGGAAGAAGAAAACAAACATGCTTGCAGTTACTGATTCATATCATGCTGTAGCCTTTGGTGTTATGAATGCACAGGTTGTCTTACACGAGATAAGAAGGTACCTGTAGTATGAATGTAGTATGAAGGTACCAGTAGACTGAATGGATATTCTGTAAACAAACTTTTGGTGGCATTAATTTTAAAGACCCTGTTGGAAGAGCAAAATGGAAAAGATGAATTATATCAACGGAAAGCCATAGATTACAATAATTTTAAGGAAATGCTATTTTAGTGTCTGTCAGAGGAGAATTAACAGATCTCTGAAAACTCGAAATCTAGAAATTAAAATTGGAAAACTATACAGGCAAAGCCAACATGTCCACATATTATGTTGTCACTTTAACTGCGGCAAAGTCGACCCCTGTTGACCCCTAATTTAACAAAACTAACTCGATTTTAAAAGATTAAGGATTGTATGTTTACCAGAAGAAATATTAATCTGTTTAGAGCTGGGAGGGCTACTTATATGAGTTAATCTACTTCTGGATATCAATAGATGATGTGCCCCACATCCATACCCTGTGGGTCCATTTTCATTGATTCTTTTTTTTTTTTTAATCATTTTTTTTTTTTCGCCATTCAATCTGGGTCAAAAATTCATCTCATCACTTCCAAGTAATATCGCAAATTATGGAGATCCATCATTAACGTTAAGGACTTTCAGCATGAACCCAAGTGAAAAACAACAAAACAACAAAAATCAATCTACCCTTATCCCGGAACCTGAAACCAGACATGCCATGATTGCACATCGCAGACTGTCAGTCGTGGGATCACGCTAAATCATATTTCGAATCCATTAGAGTCAGACCAATAACAAATTTACGGCGTAATCTTTGCCTCCTTAATGATCATGATGGATGTACGCGTTCATGGCTCATATCCCCCTCTCCCAGGTTGTAATATTTTAAAGTCATTCCCCAAAGTAATGGGATTTGGTGATATCGGTTCAGTTCAGTTGGGTAGGTAGGTAATATGGGATGGGTAGAATGCTCAGGAAGCTTTATCCTGTTTTTTGAGGAGATCTTCGGAGCAGTGGCATGAGTTTAGTATCATCAATGAAGAAAGAAATTCAGAAGAGACTGTTTCTTTCGCTGAGAGTCAGAAGGATGTTAACTTGATGTTAGAATATAGAAAAGCTTTTGGAAGCAATACGCTGTAGTGTTAGATATCTAACGGCCAGCATATCTTGAAGAACACTGAGGATGCCAGTTTTCAGGCACAGGCCTTAAATTAATCGACGGCCATCGACGGCCAGGCCGTCGATGCCCCTATGACTGGCCGCGGTGCCCTCCCAAAAAAAGATAAATTCACGGCCAAAAAGGCCGTGCCCTTTTTTTCAAACTGGCCGACGTGCCTTTTTTCCAACTGGACGTGCCCTTTTTTTTTTAAATTTGCGCACATAAAACCACCAATTGCGCTTAAAACTAGACGGCAAGGCGCAAGTGTTTTCCGTGAAAATGCGCCCATAAATTATTAGAACAGAAAAAATACACGAATCACGAACAGTTTGCCGC
Source organism: Strongylocentrotus purpuratus (assembly GCF_000002235.5). Lineage (NCBI taxonomy): Eukaryota > Metazoa > Echinodermata > Echinoidea > Camarodonta > Strongylocentrotidae > Strongylocentrotus > Strongylocentrotus purpuratus. Next base: position 21,763,053 of record NW_022145599.1, on the reverse strand, counting down.
CCACGAGCTCTCTTCTAGCTTCGTATTTAGTGCTTTAATAAGGCGCAAGTGCCGTGAAAATGCGCCCTTTGTTATTATATAGGCAATGCGCTAGCGCACGTACGTTCATGCGATCGCATGATATGCATATGGTGCATGTTGTTGACGCACGCACGTACGTACGTACAAATCAAAGGCCAGGGTGCAGGATCAAGAAAACAAATCGTCAAATGGAGAAATAAACAAGCATTCAAATAGTCATTAGAGATCTGTCGAGGTTTGTTTGTAGGTCTAGTTTATTATTTTATCTCAAATAGAATTTAGAATTATCTTATTAATAAGTTAAGAACACCTACGATGTTCTCGATCGTAATTACTCTCATTTTGCCACCAGCCGACCTCGCTTCAAAAAGCTACCCCGCCAGCCTCCCAAGACGAACGTTTCGAGTCCCGGTAAAATTACGCGCTGCGAGTCTCCGAGGGTGCATCGGTTTCGCTGGCAAACTTCCAGCCCGACAGCTTCCCACCAAAAGTGGCGAGAGTGTGTGTGCGAGGAACGATTTTGGTTTCGTGAATGCACGTTACGCAACTGAGCTGAGCGTGTCATTTTCAGCTGTCGAATGTCTATAAGGACATTTTTACATCTTATTTCATTAGTTAGGCCTATCTAGACCTTTCTATACAACAGTTAAAAAGATAATTTCTTCAAATTTGCTCCTACTACCGAGAGAGTGGCGGAAGGTTTGTGTGTGAGGTGCGATTTTGATTTGGGATACCCGGCCCGGTAAACTTGCCAAGTCCTTCTGACTTTCGATGTTTGTGAAATTGACAATTTATTTATTCATTTGCTCATCAATATTTTTAGTTACTTTAGAATACTGTTTAATGTGCAAGTTTAATGTTCTTAATCAATCTTTCCTGTTCATATTGTTAAGATTAAAAAGTTATTAAATTGATCGTTCGATCTATTCACATTATGAAATTAACAACTCTCTTTGAACTTATGATTAGATAAGGGGCCTATCTGTTTTTGGAAAATTGCCCCTTGCTCTGATAAATTCCTGTGGCAAAGGGCGACTTAAAAAAAAATTGCCCCTTGCTCCTGGCTGCTAAATCTAAGGCTTGCGGGCCGCCGCCTTGTTTGTATGTACCGTAGACCTCTATACATTCTGTGAAGAAGCTGGTGCTAAAAGTCATGGGAAATTGATCCCACACAAGTTTCATAAAATACACATGACATCTAACAAAAGTAGAAACAATTTTTTTGGCCTCGTACTCGATGCCCTTTTTGTAAAATATTTTGGCCTCGATGCCCTTTTTGTAAAAATATTTTGGCCTTGGTGCCCTTAAAAATATGAGGTACTCGAGGCCAAACTGGCCTTGCCCTAAAAATGACGAAATTTAAGGCCTGCAGGCAAAAACATGAATTTCAGATCCTTGCAAGTCTTTTCTTGCCATATGTCAGGCTTTTCTATGGCACAAAATAGCTCACTGCAGATGATTTTCAGACCCTCTCATAAATTCTGTCTGGCATCCATGGAATACAGTCTACGTTTGTTTGCAGAACCAATTTCTTGTCAATTTGCGTCATAATTTCTCCCTTACCAGTTTGCTACATGGATAGTGAACATGTATAATAACAAACACTGAAACGATAATAAAGGAGAGTGGAAATCCATTTGTTTAGGAATTAGGAGTCACATTAGGGCTTACTTTATTTTGGAGTTGAAACTACTCCAAGTAGTGGTTTAAATGACCCTATTCATAGTTGATTCCTTTATTCGTGAGTGTGGATGTCCGATCCTAAATGAGTCTCCTTAAAGAGTAGATTTTCACTCATGTTGCTCAAGCCTTGTTCAGATGTGCATCTGTAACCTACAAGTGGCGTTTTTTTATGATGATGTCAAGTGTATTATACACTTTCAGTTTCCTTTCTTATGACACAAAGCTCAGTGAATATGCAGACCTGCCAACCAGTACGATTTAGTCGTATTTCGTAAGATTTTTAGAAGCAAATACGACACTACGATTTTCCTCAATAAAATACAATTTAAAAAAAAAATATTTTGTTTGTGTTTTTGTTTGTGTGTGTGCCATTTTCAATGGCAAAATGTCCATTCTGTCCTGTAAAGTATCCTACAAGCATCTCACATCGGCAATTTGGGGATTTTCATTGGTTCATCAAACTCAACAGTCGTGACGAAATCATGCATATTCATCCAATGATCCATAAAAAAAATTCTTCCTGTATGTAGGAACTGTAAGAGGCATTGATCCGCATAACAGTCCGTGTTTATTTTTAAGAATACAACTTTTTGGAATAAAGAATACAGTTTTTGAACTCCAGAGGTTGGCAGGTCTGAATATATTAAGTTGCCATTTATTTCCACATTCAACAACAAAAAATCAGTGATTTTTCTCTTGAGTCATATCTGAACAAGCCTTTAGCTTGTACTCATAGAATTAATCGATTGAGTCCCATAAATCCAAATACTTTTTTCCTTATGTTTTGGTGATGCTTAGCAATAAATCATGCCAAATGTCTTGCTGCATATCAAATGTTTCAATGCCTTAGTTTTGGAATTGAAATTATGTGATCAATTAATCAGCAGAGCATTGGGCTTTGCTTGTATGTCCAAAAGAACAATGGCCATTTTCTTTTTTTTTGTGAAAAAAAATGTTTGGAGGCAAAGGATATTCATCAATTTGTCACATCATTTTTGCCAATCCACCTCTGGAGGCATAATCATAGTTCAGCCAACGAGACAGGCGTGATGAATATGGATCTAGGGCTTCGGCTATTTTACGGACAAATTTAATTCATCAATCAGATCAGTTTTATGCCATCTTTTGCCCATGATTCGTGTCCTCAAGCTCATTTGTGTTCTCTCTGTCCCTTCCTTTCCTTTTCTCTCTCTTTTTTCTCCTTTTTTCTCCTTTTTTTTCTCCTTTTTTTTCTCCTTTTTTCCCTTTTTTTTCTCCTTTTGTCTTTCTTTCTCTTTCTCCTAATTTTCCACACTTTGTCTTACTTTTCTTCTCACCCTTTCTCTCTTGTCACCTTTTCACCTGCTCTCTCTCTCTCTCTCTCTCTCTCTCTCTCTCTCTCTCTCTCTCCTCTCCCTCCCTCTCTCTCTCTCTCTCTCTCTCTCTCTCTCTAATCACATTCCCCACTGCCTTTTTATTTTGTCTTTACTTTCCCCATAATTCCTTCATAGATTTAATCTATTCACATAATCCCCTTCAACATGCCACAAGCTTATCAATATGTTGCGTTGTCAGTTTCTCCACCCAAATAACTTGGCATGTCATCCCAGTGTTAAAGCAGATCATAGATCAGAATCTCATGCTTCAAGCGAGAATGGTATTACCTTATAGCGTTTTACTTGTACTTGAAGTGAATGCCTTCTGAATATCATCAGATAATACTACATATGTTCAGAGCAAGAAGGGCATTCACTCTGTGTTAAAGTGTATGAGTTAACACCCTTCTGGCTCCAAACAGATATTGTTTGAAATATGGCTTGCACATGGAGTTTTATCAATCATATTATATAGAATAACGTAGCATTAAACAGTACTAGGCCCTATGTTTGCAGATTGATCTGTTTCCTTTTTTTAAACCCATATATACATACTTTTACAAAGATTTAACACCCTCCTGGCCCTCAACAGATGGTCATAGAGAATAGGGATTATTCTCTTTTTCGACGACAGTAATTGATTAGTGAAAATGGAAGATAACTTCATGCACCTAATTTTGAGTAGTTTTTGTATAAAATGAGCAAATATCTTTAAATTTACAGACACTTAAACGTGAATGAATTTCTGCTTAATGTGTTTAGCATAATAGACGCCCTTCTGCCAGCCGCACAATGGTATGAAAGAATGTGATATACTTATTTTGTATATTTACATTTCCAGTCCATTGCAGGCCTTAGCAGGTGCATTTATAAGGGGTAGTCATGTTGCAACTCAGTAGATAATGAAGTACATGGGAGCATGCTGAGTGCCGAAACGCACCCCATGTTTATGATATCCGTGTGTGCATGTAATGCCCTAGAGTTGTAACATATCCCAGAATACAAGTTTTATCAGGCACCTTCCCATAGCCGGCCCCAATGGTGATTGCACAGATATCAAGTGCAGTGCACAACCCCTTTGACATGCTATCTACAAGCCAGTTCAGTGAGCCCACAATGTTTTGTTTGCCTGTCATTTAAGAGTGTCGGCTGTGGGTACAGGCCCGGGATGGCATCTTCGCGGTCCGTGAAAGACGAGGAAACACCGATAAACAGTTGACAGCACGCTGGGTTGTGTTGCTTGTACTGACCTTTTAACATCATGTGTGCCACCTTTTAGGCGCAGATCTCTGCGGCTCTGAAGATAAAGGTGTTGCATTCATTAAAGGGTGAAATGGGTCGGAATAAATGGTTTTCAATGAAGAAAAAAATCATTAATTCCTGTGATTTTCAAGAGTAACAATATGTATAGCAACTTTCCCATGAGATACAAAGTGCTTATATTAAGTCAAACCTGTTTATGAGCACTCAAGGGAAGCAATATAAATGGTCTTTTTAGTATAAATACCTTGAGTACAGGTTTCATTTAGAAACATTGATTAAGAGAAACCAAAATGATGGTCTTTGTAAACAGCAGGTTTTCATATAAAGATGGTCACTAAAGTATTCTTCACTGTAGTAGAAAGAAGTCCATATATAGGGTTGATGTCATTCTACTAGATTTCAGTGTTAATTATTGAAATCTGTGATTTATATCCCCTTCGCATTATGTTGTTTTATGTTTGATTTATTTCAATACCGTGATAAAAAAAAAAACCTACTTTCAGTCTTACTTCCACATAATGTGTGCATCATTTCCACTTTATTGGAGCTTTCCTACCATACAGTCATTAGTAATATATCTTGGCACATTGTGTGCAACATCTCCACCTTCCAGGTTTATTGCTACCATATATATGGTGACCTTTATTTACCATTATCATTCCCTCACACAATGTGTGCATCATACTGGCAGTATTCCTACTGTATGGTCATCAGAGTCATACAGTCAAACAATATGTGCACCATCTTAACCCCTTGGAGTATTCCTACCATACGGTTATCATGGATCATCAGCATATACCCATACACAATATGTGCACCATCTCCACTCCCTGCTAGGTTTCAAACCATATGGTCACCTTGAAGCTTATGGAAAATTGATCACAGTACCATTTGGCATTCTAGCATCAGGTATCCAATAATAAATTCTGGTATTAGGTAACAAACTGTTCTTGTGAATTGATATCTGTGAAAAGACAAGACCAAATTTAAACAGGGATCATTTAACCTTTTTTTCACCAGTGCCTAACCTGATTCTAACCGCCCACACCACGCCGTCTTCTATTATAATGAAATAGTAGAATCGAGCTCCGAGTGAAATCAGGTTTTTGTATTGGTCCGCTAGCTATGACTTTCACTCGGGGGAGGGGTTAGTTCAAATAGACCACCGATTTAAAATAAAGTCAAAGAATAAAAGCGCTGGGACACGATATAATATTTAAGGTGTCATATATGTTTATTTATCAATCACTGACCTGTATCAACTACTCTTCTAACAGTATTTATTATCAAACAATGTCATGGAAATAGTATCAATAATCCAGAAGATCTCTGTCTTCTCTTCAACATACATTCATATCAAAATATACCTTAAGCTAAAATATACTTTAAAAGCCTTAACTTGTTAATCTAAATAAATGGGACATTAAGGGTTGGGGAGAGGGAGGTTAGTTAGAAAGTGTTAGTACCGTGGCCACTTACATACAGCGCGGTAGACTATTCGCGATTCGAGTGGATGTACCGATTCGGCCGTTGCAGACGAGATGAAGAGATGGACAACGATGCTACGGGTATGGGAACAGGAAAGATGACGACGTCGAAGACGGGAACGGAATCGGGAACACAGTTGCGGGATCAGGACGACAGGATCAAATTCAGGAACTCAGGATCAAAATCAGGAACACAGCATCAAATTGGCATAGGGTTAATGGTACCTATTTACCGACGTATCTGCAATCAATGTTCCTCCTATCAATGTTCCTCCTTATGAATCAGTTCCTGACACTTTCAGATTAGGTTCCCTTGAAGTATGTTGTATAATTAGTTGAATATTCCCGACTTGGTGATTGAAGTGACTTGGCTTTCTTGAACAACGCTGTACTTCGATAACTTTGTGAGTCCAGAACTTGTTGATTTTCACATGCAGCAATTAGTTGTTAGTTCAGGGACAGCTTGAGGGAGATGGGAGGACAGGGGTACAGGGAGAGGAGACCAAGTCGGGGTGGAGCCAAGTGATCAAAATATCCATGCAAACTACTTTTATACCTCATTAAACATTCATACTTGACTTTTCCTCCGATCATCTTATTGGTCATTACTTTAAAAAGGGGGAAGGGGTCTAATCTAAAACTCTACTCTTATTGGTTCAAGGTCACCACTCATGGCCCAAGACACAGTCCTATGAGGTGATCTTCAAAGAGCATATTTCTAAGAATAGTCACAAAGCATGAATGACCACAAAGAGCCCTTCTGATATCTAAATCCCCTTTCATAGAGCTTAATCTCTATTATTACAGATTTATGAATGGCATTAAAGTCTAGTATTGTATCGAACAGGATGGATTAATACTGTGAATGGCAATAGGGTCATAAAGGCTATACCCCAGCATGGGAACATAATAGCTTCAATAGATAGCTTCAACTAGACATGCCAGCACATTTTATAAATACATCTATAACAAATTAAGACAAAGAAAGATACAGCAGAAAGAGACAAAGATAAAGATAGAGAGAGAGAGAGAGAGAAAGAGAGAGAGAGAGAGAGAGAGAGAGAGAGAATACAACAAGAAGAGAGAAGGACTACATGAGCAATATTCCACCATGTTACACCTTCCCCTCTGCCACCAGAATGGCGTCCGCGCCATTCCCAATAATAATTCTAAAATTATGCAATAGTAATTTTGAATTGATATTGAACACCAATAAAACAATAGCTGTACATAATATCACAAATCTTTCATGACACCTACTAAGACACCTTATTTTACTAGTGACCTTGCTTAAAATTTTGTTTATCAAATACAAAATATATACTTAGAATATAAGAAAGTATACACAGAAAACACACCAGTACAAATGATTACAATCCAAAATAATTTCTGCCACAATCCACATGTGTGAATTGGTGTGATATCTTCCACTCAGATTAATTATACTTCAATTATTACTCGTTTTACTACAACAGCAATTTCAAATCAAACATGGTTTAAAATCAAAATGCAAAAAATTCAATTAAGTTTTAATATAATAATTATCAGAAATCTGACCATCAGCTTATGTGACTCTGGTATAACAAGTAACAAGTTAAAACAACCCAAACAAAACAAACGTAACTATATTTAAGTTCGCCTTAATATTAAATACAACATAAGCACACTATAAGTGCCATGAGATACAAATACGGTAAACTCATCATTTCTTCCAAACTACAATCAAATTTGAATAAAAAGTGAAATGTAAAATGGTCTTTGACATCGATCTCTCTTTTCCAGAACTGCCCTTATAATTTCATTATACTAATCTATGGAATATTCAATCATATTCCTAATCTTCTAACTCAAATGTGAACAAAACAAAATAAATTTGGCTAACTTTTAAAAGTAACCTATTCACTAAATTCATGTGAAACTAGGGTATCCTTTAGGCGCCCTTCAATGATATCAATCATTTAATGTGCATTAATAAAACAAAATAAATAATAATGGCCGCAGTATATTGGACATTATTTATGAAAGAAATGATCAACTGATAGATCAACCAACAAAATAATGACAAAGTCTAAAACTTTAAATCAAACCAATCTGGTTTGGTTGGCATAGTGAGACATGCTCCAGCCATGTTCAGACAATAAATCAACAAAGTAAAGTATCTATATTAATACAATATATAGCTAAATATCATGTTATTCAGAGGAATAGCAATTTATAAATAAAAAAACTTCATTCTCCCAAGTTTTTGTCATTAACAATATCATAACAAGTCCTATCTCCCATTAATGAAATCAGGTTGTATCCTATATGTAGGCACAATTTCTGATCCAAAAAAGAAGGCTAACTGTTCTCTTACTATGGGAAAAGATGACATTATCGGAATCATCGATATCAACATCACGCTCACAACAATCTCAACTGGTGAAAACAAAACAAACACAAACTTCAAAAGCAGCATCATCAGCAGTCCATACAACATCATACAATTGTATTTATTCCCAACAATTGGTTGGACAATTTGACTTTGATAATACGTTAACCGATCAGGTTTACGAGAACATCTTTTTGACTGTCTCGGTGGACAGTCCTCCTCTTCAACAGAGGCGGTCTCTTGCTCGTCACCTGAAGGGACAGGGGAGGGGTCAACTTCTACAGGGGCATCATTTATTACATTATCCTCAGTCGCAATATCATCTGTATTTACAGAAGTAACAGAACCATCATCTCTTATGTCAGAACCTGTGCAATCTGGAATCGACTGGCCTAATTGAAATTCAAAATCAGCACTATTTTCCAGTACACTTGTCTCTATTGGAACATTCCAAGCTGTGACACTTTCATCTCTCTCATTTACGTCGTAATGCTGTGTTTGGTCATTGTTTGAAGATTGAGTAACCTCATTCTTAGATACATTTGCACGTCTAGGCTGTGGAATTATCTTCGGGAGAAAGTTACAAGGTAGAAGCAAATTGCGATGTAAGACACGGGTCTTAGTCCTAGAGCCTTCAGATCGAACCTTGAACACAGGTATATCTACATTGGGTTGCTCTACAACAATATGAGGATCCTTGCCCCATATATCACCTAACTTGTTCTTTCCCTTCACACCCTTGATCTTAACTAAAACTCTGTCTCCTACTTGAATTTTGTTCTCTTTCAACTTCTGGTCATACCTTCCTTTGTTTTTAGCTCCTACTTGGCCATTTCTCTCAGACGTGATCTTGTAAGCATAGCCTAGTCTATCTCGAAGTCTCGTTACATACTCAGGGGCACTTGAATTGTCATTATCATCCCTAGCATCTAGTCCTAAATACATATCTATGGGTAGGCGGGGGTGTCTGCCATACATGAGGTAGAAGGGTGAGAAGCCGGTTACACTATGTTTTGTACAATTGTATGCATGGACTAATGGAGCTACATAAGACTTCCAGTCGGATTTCTTGTCCTCCGTCAGAGTGCCTAGCATACTAAGTAGGGTGCGATTCATCCTCTCACAACTGCCATTACCTTGTGGATGGTAAGGAGTGGTCCTAGATTTATGAATTCCTACTAATTTACAAAGTTGTGCGATTACATTGGACTCAAAGTTTCGGCCCTGATCTGAATGTAACCGTTCTGGGAAACCATAATGTACAAGGAAATGATCAAATAAGGCCTTAGCAGTAGTGTTCGCAGTTTGGTTCTTTGTTGGAATGGCTGTTGAATATCTTGTGAAATGATCGGTGATCACTAAGATATTACCATATCCTCCTTTCGACTCTTCAAGGGATAAGAAGTCCATGCAAACAAGCTCAAGGGGCCTACTTGTCTTAATGTTGACCAATGGTGCTGTGTTAGTAGAATTCCGTACTCCTTTCCTCCTAACACAACGGCCACAGGTGCTAACATAATGTTGGACGTCCCTTCCAAGATGGGGCCAGTAGAATCTGTCCCGGACAAGTTCGGTTGTCCTCTCGACACCCAAATGCCCTATCTCGTCGTGCAAAGATTGCAAAACTAATGCACAATATTTCCTAGGCAGTACGAGTTGTAAGAATTCCTTACCTTCGACTATTCTCCTACGATAGAGTACCCCATTCTTTAGCACTAACTTATCCCATTCTCTAAGCACGATTTGAACATCCTTACTTTCTTCTCTTCTTCGATTAATCAATGGACAGACATCTTGTTTGACATAATCTATCACCCTACTGATAACTGGATCCATACCTTGTTCCTTAGTCCAATCTGGCGGTCCACTAGTAAATAGATTATCAGATGCCCTATCTTCCAGTCCTACATCACCAACTACAGTTACAGAATGCTGCCCTACATTTTCTACAAAGGGACTGTTTTCTACATCTACATTAAGGGCATAGTCTACTACTGCCTCAAAGGTTTCTTTAGAGCATGTAGTGTCAGGAGGGGTATCTGAAGGGGGCACATTAGAGGGGCGTCTAGAGAGAGCATCAGCATCAATATTCATCTTGCCTGATCTGTATGTGAGGGTAAGGTCATAATTGGCCAGGGCTGCTAACCACCTATGCCCTGTGGCATCTAGTTTAGCTGTTGTGAGAACATAAGTCAGCGGGTTATTGTCAGTTCGAACATGAGTCTTGTTACCATACAGAAAATCATGGAACTTTTCAGTCACAGCCCATTTTAATGCAAGGAATTCTAACTTGTGGGCAGTACAATTTCTCTCACTCTTGTTCAATGTACGACTCGCATACGCAATCACTCTCTCCCTACCTTCTTCATCCAACTGGTACAGTGCCGCTCCCAATCCAGTGGTGCTAGCATCTGTATGTAATAGGAAAGGCTTGGAGAAATCCACGTACTGAAGGACAGGGGCACTGATCAATTTATTCTTTACTTCTAAGAATGCTTCATCATGTCTTCTAGTCCAAATCCAGGGAGGGGAATGAGACGGGGACCTATTTACTTTACCTTTACGTTTCTTAGGGTCATCTAGGAGATCGAGCATAGGGCTCATTATTTTAGATAGATTGGGGATGAATTTCCTATAGTAACTGGCTAGGCCAAGGAAAGATCGAAGTTCTTTAACGTTCTTAGGGGTGGGCCAACTTCTAACTGATTCAGTCTTGTCGGGGTCAGTACCTATGCCCTCTGATGTGAGGATGTGCCCAAGGTACTTCACTCTGGTCTGTAGGAGCTTGCATTTTGAGGCCTTCAACTTGAACCCATGGTCCGATAGACGTTGGATTACAGCTTCTAGCCTCACAACATGCTCTTCCATCGTCTTGCTGTAGATGATAATATCATCTAAGTAGACGACGCACACAGTGTGATTGAGTTCGCCAAGACATTTCTCCATCGCGCGCTGGAAAGTACTAGGCGCGTTACAGAGACCAAATGGCATACGATTGCACTCCCACAATCCAAGAGGAGGGGGGAGCACAAAAGCAGTCTTTTGTTTGTCACGTTCGTCTATTTCTAGTTGCCAGTAACCTGACTTGAGATCAAGAGAACTGAACCACCTAGCACCCTGCATCATCTGTAGAGTTTCATCAATTCTAGGCAAAGCATAAGAATCCCTTACTGTACGTTGATTAAGTTTACGAAAGTCAATACAGAACCTTAAAGATCCATCCTTCTTCCTAACCAACACTACAGGACTGGCATAAGGTGAAAATGACTCCCTAATCACACCGGCCTCATGCATTGAACGTACATGTTCACGCACCTCTGCATACATGGCTGGGGGTATACGACGATATCTTTCTCGGAATGGCTGGTGATCTGTTAGGGGAATGTTATGTGTCACTATGTTACTACGTCCCAAGTCAGTATCAGACTGGCTAAAGGCATGTGGATAGTTTCTAAGGATATTCCTCACCTTATCTACATCTTCACTTGAAGCAGGAGACTCTGAGAAATCTAACCCTTCTATACTCAATCCACCCGTCCTATTAGCATCACATGAATCTACATGCTGCTGACTAGTCTGAATTGGACCTTCAACATTACACAAGAACACTTCACCCACAACATCATTACTGTATAACCATAAAGGCTTATCAGTTTGGTTCCGTACTAGAACTGGCAATTTACCGGATTTCTGTCGTTCTGCATCTATTGTAATAGTATTGCTGTCAATGACTAAGCCAGCTGGTAATCTATTGTATCTACGAGGCTCTAACATCACATCATAAGGTCTACCTGAAACGGGGAGTGGGACCTTACCTTCTATTACCATAGCATGGTTAGCGGGGATCCTAACAGCCTTCTTCGAAGCATTCCTCACTACACCTATCCTACCATCTGATCTAGACTGAATTTGCCTCTGCATACAAGCATACACTGATCGCCATGTTGGATGCACACTATTACTATGAACAAAGTCAGGCCCATATTGGGTCTTGCCTCTATCAATACATGTATCTATAATGTTAGTCCCTACACATAAGGGTACCCTCTTATTATAAGAAGTATCTGGAACCACTAACACAGGGACATCTATTTCAGACGAAGAGGGGAGAGAGCCAGGAAAAAGGATAGAAAGCTCTACATAACCTAGATAGGTGACAGGTAAACCATTAGCTCCTTCAACCTTAAGCAAGTCATCAATGCTATGAAGAGAACTTTTGGGAAGATGAAAGTTGTAGAAAGAGTGAGAAATAGTACTGATCTGGGACCCAGAATCTAAAAGACATTTGCTTTGTTGACCATTTATAATGGCCACCGCTTCAGTTGCCTTGCCAACCATTCTATCTAAGAGTGGTCTTGATAGGGGACTTCTCGATTTAGCCCTTTGACTATTTGAAGATAGACCTACTGCCCGTCCCTTGGCAGAGGTCTGCCTTCGTTTAAAGGTACCTGCATATGTTGGGGAGGAGCAAAAGACTGATGAGGATGCTGTGAAAAGTGAGAAGGAGGAGAAGGATAGTGATGAGAAGGAAAGTGAGGAGGAGGAGAGCATTCTCGAGCTAAGTGCCCTGGTTGACCACATTTGTAGCATGGTCCCCTTGGACCACGAGAACGAATAGGTCTGTTAGGGTTCTCCCTACTACCATAACTACTGCTACTACTTCTATTACTACTAGCGATTTCCATCGCTTTTAGTTTCTCTTTTATCTCACTAAGTTCCTTTGCTAGTTCTGATCTATTGTCTGGGTTAGTTACTGTGCTCGCATGGGCACCTATTCTATTTTGACGGGAACGGAGAGGGGAGGCATGAAACTTCTCAAAGTCTTCATGTTCTTGTTCAGCCTGCCTAGCTACCCTAATTAATTCATCAAATGACCTGACTAGGTCATATTTGTGCCGTATGGCTTGTTTCAACATTTCATTGGACATCCCCTTCCAAAAGACAACTCTAAGGGTCTCATCTTTGGCCATGGGAGAGATTCCCTTCCGAAGTTCAACTTTATCTATGGCAAGTTGGAGTCTAGCGCTATAAGCGGTGACCGACTCCTCTGTTCCTTGTCTACTGGAATATAACTGCTGGAGTAGTACCGCACCAGACTCTACCGTGCCATAAAATCCGTCAATCTTCTCTACGATCTCTTCCACACTGGAGTCGATATTCATGTTCATGACTATCTGTCCAGCCTCCCCTCTGAGAGAACGCCTAACTAACCTAGCTAAGGCCTGGTGACTGCAGCTTTCATCTGTTTGGAGGCATTTGATTTCGTGCCTCCAAACTTCGAAAGGTACCTCACCACCCTTGGGTTTCGGATCCCCAGAAAATATAGAGAGTTTAAACGGATTCTGAATAACAGTTTGGGACCTAACTACAGCGGGAGTAACATCAATAGATTCCATTTTTAGTTTGAGAACGAGATTGGATGTGGGTATTTCTAATACCTCAACTACATTGTCATTCAATGTTTGTTTATTTAGTTCCGTTATTGCACGTAAAGCAAGGGTACTACTAGCGAAAGCACAGTGAGCATTACCGGTGCTCTCGCCGGTTAAAGAATCTTTGCCAAAGTTTAAGTGGGACACTTCCCCAATCTTCTCTAAAAATTCTCTGAGACTGCCCTCAGTAGTTGAAGGACTCAATCCCTTCACCAGAACAACACAATCTCCCTTAACAGAAGCCATTGTTGAAAAAAGTAAGGAGAGAAAAAAAAAGTATGAAAGAAAAATAAAGAGGTAGAAGAGGAATAGATCTTAGGAAAAACAACTATAGTATAAGATTATTAAAGCTACAGCAGAAAAAAAAACAGTCTAGTCCCTATCTGCGATATTGACTACGGTATATGTAAACAAAAATAGTGACTTAACAAAATCGTATAAACCAACGCTAAACGGAAAATATAAAACTCTGCCAATCACTAGCAAGCAAATCTGTTTCAGCAACACATACACTCAAGTCCAGTCACCCAAAATATTCAACCATTCGTCAGATAATGTGGTGATATAAGATGATCAGAATGTAATTTCTTCCCAAATAAATAGAGAACAATGTTAGCATCTAATGAGAAAATGATTTGCAATATATCATAATGGGATAAGAACCAAATGATATATCATTGATTTCCGAACCAATTAACTATTCCTCTGCATACATTAAATATAATAACACAAATACAATAATATAAAATATTGTCAACAAAAAGGAAACAAGGTCACTATTAGGGAATGTACGTAATAGCTAAACTTCATGCCCAAGCGCTGAACTTGACCAGGAAAATCATACCAGTCTTTCTGGAAACATGCAATTATTAATATTTAAAAAAAGTTTCTTATGAATTTGGAGAGCTTTTAAATCGTGCTGATAACGCGAAGGTCGTGGGTTCCGTCTAACCGCCCACACCACGCCGTCTTCTATTATAATGAAATAGTAGAATCGAGCTCCGAGTGAAATCAGGTTTTTGTATTGGTCCGCTAGCTATGACTTTCACTCGGGGGAGGGGTTAGTTCAAATAGACCACCGATTTAAAATAAAGTCAAAGAATAAAAGCGCTGGGACACGATATAATATTTAAGGTGTCATATATGTTTATTTATCAATCACTGACCTGTATCAACTACTCTTCTAACAGTATTTATTATCAAACAATGTCATGGAAATAGTATCAATAATCCAGAAGATCTCTGTCTTCTCTTCAACATACATTCATATCAAAATATACCTTAAGCTAAAATATACTTTAAAAGCCTTAACTTGTTAATCTAAATAAATGGGACATTAAGGGTTGGGGAGAGGGAGGTTAGTTAGAAAGTGTTAGTACCGTGGCCACTTACATACAGCGCGGTAGACTATTCGCGATTCGAGTGGATGTACCGATTCGGCCGTTGCAGACGAGATGAAGAGATGGACAACGATGCTACGGGTATGGGAACAGGAAAGATGACGACGTCGAAGACGGGAACGGAATCGGGAACACAGTTGCGGGATCAGGACGACAGGATCAAATTCAGGAACTCAGGATCAAAATCAGGAACACAGCATCAAATTGGCATAGGGTTAATGGTACCTATTTACCGACGTATCTGCAATCAATGTTCCTCCTATCAATGTTCCTCCTTATGAATCAGTTCCTGACACTTTCAGATTAGGTTCCCTTGAAGTATGTTGTATAATTAGTTGAATATTCCCGACTTGGTGATTGAAGTGACTTGGCTTTCTTGAACAACGCTGTACTTCGATAACTTTGTGAGTCCAGAACTTGTTGATTTTCACATGCAGCAATTAGTTGTTAGTTCAGGGACAGCTTGAGGGAGATGGGAGGACAGGGGTACAGGGAGAGGAGACCAAGTCGGGGTGGAGCCAAGTGATCAAAATATCCATGCAAACTACTTTTATACCTCATTAAACATTCATACTTGACTTTTCCTCCGATCATCTTATTGGTCATTACTTTAAAAAGGGGGAAGGGGTCTAATCTAAAACTCTACTCTTATTGGTTCAAGGTCACCACTCATGGCCCAAGACACAGTCCTATGAGGTGATCTTCAAAGAGCATATTTCTAAGAATAGTCACAAAGCATGAATGACCACAAAGAGCCCTTCTGATATCTAAATCCCCTTTCATAGAGCTTAATCTCTATTATTACAGATTTATGAATGGCATTAAAGTCTAGTATTGTATCGAACAGGATGGATTAATACTGTGAATGGCAATAGGGTCATAAAGGCTATACCCCAGCATGGGAACATAATAGCTTCAATAGATAGCTTCAACTAGACATGCCAGCACATTTTATAAATACATCTATAACAAATTAAGACAAAGAAAGATACAGCAGAAAGAGACAAAGATAAAGATAGAGAGAGAGAGAGAGAGAAAGAGAGAGAGAGAGAGAGAGAGAGAGAGAGAGAATACAACAAGAAGAGAGAAGGACTACATGAGCAATATTCCACCATGTTACATGATGATCATGTACGGGTCAATGGGGAGGGGGTGTTATGAATGGACCAATTTAAACAAAAATCTCTTTCAATTATATATACAGTTTAGGTGGTGAAGGTGCTTACCAACAAGTGCATTTGGGAGGTAAATAAACTAAAACAGCGAGGCCAAAAGTGGCTGGAGGGCCAAAAAATACTTTCCCACTAGACGCACCATCACTTCAAGTGGTATTCATTATATGAAGGCATACACTTTAGGTTCAGATCAGTCAGTCTTAGTGTAAGGAGTTCACATCTTACACAGATAGCTAGAGTGACTTGTTTTTGTATGCCGTGTACATTGTGTGTATATTATGTTTACTAAGAAGTGTGTAAGGGGATATATAACAATGAAAAAAAGAGATTTTATTTGATTTCTTTTATCTATTCTCAATTTCTAGACTACAATTTTGGGATGGTGAAATCAGCATGTCCCCATATCTCTCCTTGTAATTCTGATTTATCATTTGGTTTCCCCCATCTCTCTCTCTATCCCCCCCCCCCTGTTTCTCTTTCTCTCTCATTCCCCCTCTGTATTACACTCTCTCCTTTTTTTTAGGAATTGTGCTTGTCTTTCTTACATGTATTTTGTAATCATATTCCATAGGGTTACTCTTCTAATTTCTGATTCTCCTCCCTCCTTCTCTCCCTCTCTCCCTCCCTCCCCTCCCTCCCCCTCCCTCCCCATCCCTCCCTCCCCATCCCTCCCTCTCCATCTCTCTCTCTCTCTCTCTCTCTCTCTCTTCTTAAGTTATCTCCTCAGCTATTTATATAATTTCCAATCCATTTATCCATCTTTGCCACAAGGTATCCTCGTATAATGGGATTCCACTCCGATCATCTCTTGTCTATTCGAGTCAGCAGACATCCCCTTATTATTACTTCTCAAAATTGACTTATCACATCAATATGAAAATTGTATCTTTGTTTGCATGTGATATGTGTACCAAGCCTCAGGTAATGTTCATAATCTTCCATCCAATCTCTGTTCTCCTTTCTTTATGTTTTTTGTTAGGGCTAAAATAATGAGAAAAATATGTATTGTGATAACAAGATATGATAAAAATTGGCATTGGGGGAGAGGGGGGGGGGGGGTGACAGGCTATTCCTGCACTTATTATAGTGTAATGGAAAAGCTTATTTGTTGCTTCATTTTTGTTTATGAAACACCAAGTACTGTTTGTAAACCCAACATGAAGAATTTTGCTCTATGTTTATCACTTTGAGTGAAGATCAATAATTATTCTTGTATACCTGAAAGAATATTTTTTTAAAGATCACTAAGATTTCACTGTTCAGAACCAGAAGGGTGTGATAAATTATAGTACTCGACCCTTTCTTGCTTCAAAGAGACAAATTCAATCTAGCATAAGGAATTAACATTTAGTTCACTTCAGAACCAAGAGTATTCTGTCGGTTTAGAAGGTTGCATTTTGCATGAGCTCCTTTTGTTGTATAATAAATGAGATTCATGAAAAGTCCCCGGTCTTAAAGGGCATGTTTGAATTGAATAAATAGAGAAAAATTAAACGAAAAAACAGTGAAAGTATCATCAAAATCAGACAAAAGCTAAGAAAGTTAAGGAATTTTTAATTTTTGCATAATGTGATGAATTTCACGTGATTCATATCACTATTTTATGAATATATGCGAAACTTGAAGATTCTGTAACTTTCTTATTTTTCATCCAAACTTGATAAAAAATTTACAGTTTTGTTTGTTTCATTTTTCTTATTTTTTCTTCTTTTCAATTCAACTTGCAAATGGGCTGGACTTACCCCTTTAACCTCTGTATAAGTTTCATGCACTGTTTAAAGCATATTTTGGTCTCTGCACTGAAGATTAATCGGAACATGGAACACGAAACAGTCATTGTGCAGGTCACGTCTTGTATAACTGGGTCACGTTGTGCTCGAGGTGGAGACTAATGTAGCAGGACAGGTTAGGGATAGTCTATAGTCCCAGACTCTAATTTGACAATCAAACACAATTCCATCAGACAGGAATACTTTATATAGCTCAGTGAGCTCATCTGTTCACACCCTTATCTGAAGCAGCTTTAAGTACATTGCCTACGGAGTGCAGAGGACTATGTAGTCCCTGTAGTCTCACGGGTCAGACACGCTGTTACGCTCTGCTACCGACAAGGGTCTGTGCCTGCAGACTAGGGCCTGGGGGTTGGTCAATCGCATCATGTATGGCTGTCACATGACCAATTTGGCTTTTGATGGTGGTCCTATGTGGGGCACCCACCTGGCACTGGATGATGTGAATGGTGATCAGTGAAAAAGATGGAAGTGGGTAGCGTATGTGACTCGCATCACAGCATGGTTTCCTGGCATAGATTGAGATTTCGTGCTTTTATTCAGTAACGTGCTTGAGATGGTACAGTAATGGGTCCCATGTGTGTTAAGAAGTCATGCATTTTGATTTGACTGAACTGAAGCTTTTTGTCACTGTAGTCCTTCTTACAAAGGAAGTTGTAGTCTTTCACTTATACCAGCAACGTTTTGGGGCAGTTTAGGCTCTCTCTATTTCTGTCTCTGTCTCTGTGTCTCTCTCTGTAACTCTCCCTCTAAATTTCCCTTCCTTCACACCCCCCCCCCCCCTCCCCTCCTGCTCTTCTCTTTCCCTCAATTCTCCTCTCCTTTCCTCTCCGCTCCTCACCCGTTCTCTCTCTTCTTCCATCCTCTTTTCTTTCTCTTTTCACTCTCTTTCTCCTCTTACTTAATCACTTTCCATTCTCCTTTTCTCCAATTTCTTGCAGATCATCTCTTTTTCTCATCTCTCTCTCTCTCTCTCTCTCTCTCTCTCTCTCTCTCTCTCTCTCTCTTGCTCTCCTTCTCCTTCACCCTCTCTCTCTCTCTCTCTCCTTCTCCTTCTCCTTCTCTCTCAATCTCTCTCAATTCTATTTCAATTCTATCTCAATTCTATCTCCCACTATTAAACTGTGTCAAAAATTTAAAAGAAGTCAAATGTAAATTTTGCTCTTCCATTTCAAACACTTTTGTTTGCATCACACGGAAATAGAAAAATATCTAGAAATTTCTATTCTCGCAATATAGCTAGAACACTATTTCAATATGAAGCATTTCACCTTGTATCTAATAACGGTCTTCTCTACGGTGAGCATTTAAATGTTTGCAAGCCACTTTGGGAATATGGAAATAGCACCTATAATTACTCCCTGGGATATTGCTTCTGTAGGGGTCCCGCTTTTCTTGTCCTTAATGGTGGAATTATAATTGATCCGTGCCATAATTTCAGCTTAGAATTGGAAAAGCAATATTTGAGATGTCTGTGTAAGCAAGAGAGAGAGGGAGACAGAGAGAGGGATAGGGAAATAGAGAGAGAGAGAGAGAGAGAGAGGGGGAGAGGGAGAGAGGTAGGAAAGACATCAGTAGAAGAAAAGATAGGGAAAGAGACTGAGAGATGGAGAGAGAAAGAGGAAGAGAGAGACATCAATGATCAGACTGAAGCCATGAGAAGACTGTTGTGATTTGTGAAGGTGGTTATTTAAAGAGACGGATCAAGCAGTGGAAGTATTAAAAAAAAAGTGGTGTTTTAGTATTCACAAGAGTAGTAATTACATTAAAATTTTGTAGTTCAGTATTTATTTGCGTGTGTGTATGTGTGAGAGAGAGACAGAGAAAGAGAGATATTTTTATAGAGACAGACAGTCAGAGAGGAAGAGAGAGACAGACCCAGACACAGGGAGGAGGAGGAGAGAGAGAGAGAAAGAGAAAGAAAGAAAGAAAGAAAGAAAGAAAGAAAGAAAGAAAGAAAAAGAGAGAGAGAGAAAGAAAGAAAGAAAGAAAGAAAGAAAGAAAGAAAGAAAGAAAGAAAGAAAGAAAGAAAGAAAGAAAGAAAGAAAGAAAGAAAGAAAGAAAGAAAGAAAGAAAGAAAGAAAGAAAGAAAGAGAGAGAGAGAGAGAAAGAGAGAGATAGACACAGACATAGAAAAATATATAGAATAGAATAGAAAGAGACAAGGAGAGACACTGTTGATTAATGTCCCACCAACACCTATGCCCATGATCTAAACATGGTCTAAACAAATGAAGCCCAAGTAATCCAAACAGTCCAAGTACTTCAAGCAAATAGAATTCAATCATTTGAGAAGAAGAAGAAGTTTCCCAGATACGCAAGAATCTCCTCTGGGTGACCGGTACCAAGTTCAACCAGCCAGAGTTAAGCACATCTTCTGAAGGAAAAGAGGGATAAGGAGACATTATCAAGTGCTTTAATGACCGCTAAGACAAATATTTTGAAAATTTATTTGAATATCGTCAGACTTGTGTCTACCACGAGGGTATGTTGAAGACGAGGACCATTTTACCAAATTTTTTCCTCGATGAGAAGGAATTTGATGGGCAATTGAAGAAGAAATGCGCAGGACTGGGTTTATCATTGGTGTTGGTGTATTCTATGAGAAATGATGCAAAAAATATACTCATAGTTGATGTGGACTCCAACAATCTCTGATAAGTAAGCAAAAACAGAAGAAGAAAAAAAAATGGTGGCCCAACCCCATGCCCCCATGATCCCCCCCCCCTCCCCCTAGACTCACACACATATACCTATGGATAGAACTTTCATTGTGATGGTTATTTTTCCTGGCCAAGATACCAGCAAAACATTAACAAGTGGTATCATTCAAGAAGATGGGGTATTGTCTCTGGGTTAAGTACTTGGGCAAGGCTAGATCAAGTTTGCAATAGAAAAGGGTTTTATGGTAAATGGCTGGTAGCATTGACTTGTTGTGGATAAAAAAAACTTACATTTCAAGGCAAAGTGACCTGTAGTAATTCTGATTTGTCATGGAGTAAATGGTTGTTTTATATAACCAGTCCAACGTTATGAAACTAAGAGAAATGGAAAGGAAAATGATATTCAAAAAAAAAAAAAGCTCACGACAAGATCTCATGTAATGTACTGGTAATATGGTTTACCTCAATTTTTTCAAATCTCTCTTCAATCTTAACTTTACTATTTTTTTAACTTTCTCCAAAAATCGTAGGGCAGATATATGTCCCAGTACAGCTCTTGAAGGTCACGTCTTGCATTCTTGATTTTCAGCATGTCCATTTCTCACCTCCTCCAAACCCATTCTTTCCTTGAACCGATTCCCCGCCCGACTGGACAATCGGTTGTCGTCTGGGTCCACTTCTGTCGAGGGGGGTGAAGCGCAAATTGACCTTTCGGCCATCGATCGAGTGCCTTGTTTTGTAATTCGTGATGGATGGATGGCCGTTTTTACGAGATACCTTCCACTGCTTTTGGATCTTCGAGTTGGCAGGCGCGATGACTTCTTGATTGGAGTAATTTCTTGTGTGAAATGGAAAGCAGACTTGATTACGACTACAGCTTAACAGATTTTCATTGTCATGTAGTGTCCTATACATTACCAGGTATTGCGGAGTTACGAACATAACTTGTCGTTGAGACGTACATGTATCATTTCACTTTGTGTTTGGTCTGATCGTAGCTCTAGTAGAGCTTTTATCTTGGTACAATGATTAAAAATACTAACATCTTAGATGTAGTCGGTAATATATCTAGGACAAAATAACTTGGACTTGTCCATGTTCCGATGCCATTTGTTGTTTTGGTTGCTGCCTCAACACAAATGGAAATGTGTTCACTGCAGTATCAGATTGTACATGTTGGATCTTTATCGGGTTTATGAATCAGAACCAGAAACTACAGTAGTGTATTTAATTGTATTCTTTCAAAATGCTTTATGTAGCAAACATAATTTTTCAAGGATACCCCCCCCCCTCCCCTCCCTCAACATTTAAATTTTGCCTATTAACCTGTTGAAGGTAACACACAGACAGGTGCTGTGAGAAATACAGAGAGTTAGATTCAACTTTTAACAAGCTTTTTGCGATGTTAATAAACTGAATACGCTGTTGATATACTGAACCTTGATATTTCAAGATAATTATATCAGCCAGAATGGCATTTAATTCAACAATTTTTCACAGAGTTGATGGTATTATGGCTCTCAACAGATGATTTATTATTTTTTTATCAGCAGTTATCATATCAGTATTGAGAGAAGGGCTGTCGATAAGTTATCAGGCATTACAGTCGGTTTAAACACGGCGGAGCCAAATTTCAAAGACCGACAGCGGATTGTAATTTTCTCCCCATTAGCAAATTGCAATTAAGAGCAAGGCAATCAATGCTTTAGTATATCTTGCTTTTCGGAAAGCCCCTCGATTCGGCTCAACGAACGTCAGTCTGCTATTTCTTGTATGCTTGTCTGGCTTCGATACACCGAGCTTGCAATTATCCAGACGTAATGCATATTAATTTTAGATTTTAATGTGGTTGAATTGGAGCGGACGTATCTACAACCATTGAGAGCTTTATGACACCCTGCCATTTTCATGCTAGAATTCTCTTTCAAGTTTTCTGTATTTTGATTGATGGTTTCCACTAATGGACAAAGCGTCCATTTGGCGCTAGAAAGGCATTGCTTCCTACTAAATGACACAAGAATGAACGTCCTTCTGGCTCTTAACAGAGGACAGAAGGCCATTGTTGACAATGGTACACCATGTATACCCGCATTTGGAATTGGCTTTGATGGCAGGAGACTGATGGCTACTCAAACCATTTCATGCAGTTTTGATCTTTATACTGGCATTTCTATGAATCCAATTATGATGTCTTTGTAGCCCATCAATCTGTGATGTAGATGATAGTTTGGTTGCATTGAACTGACATGATTATGCTGTCTGAAGAAGAAGGTTTACTCTGTGTTATAAGTATACCCATTAGGCCTGAAAAAGAAGATGTTGTATTGCCCCCTTTAGGTGCCAAAACATGGGTCAATCAGTCGGAAGTCTTTTTTTGTTCAATCTCCCCCCCCCCCCCCCCCTTTTGACTGACATTTCTCAGTTTTTAATGCTGTATACTACATATTTTGTTATTCATTAAACATTTTTTCTCTAAAAAACAGTTTAACAAAAAAAAAAAAAAAATGTGGTGATATTTATTCTGTTATTATTAAAGATAACCCAATTGGCAGTGTGTTCCATAATTTTAAGAATAGGGACCATTTCTTCATTGTCTTAATAGAAGGATATGTTCTATCATATATATATATATATATATATATATATATATTCTATAGTTTAATTTACATTCCAATAAATTTCCTTGAAATAAGAGCCGAGACCAAAACCACAAAACCACCTTTGTATCCTGTCCGTCTGTCTATGTTTCTGTTTGTTTGTTGGAATGTCTTTGTGTCACTTGAATGACACAATAGGAGATATCCCCAAACCAGATAGGGCCCGTGGACTGATGAAATTAGTTATTACAACTCGATATAGAAGGGGAAAACTGGTTTCATTATAGAGTCAAGCCCTTCACCTTGATTCTGGCAAGGACTTCCGTATTCAGATTGCCTCTCGCCTCGTCCTACGATCCGGTCTGTAATTATATTTCTTCCTCTGGCACCGGCATTGCCTCCTCTCTCCTGGTGTTTATTTTTGTATTTTCCATGTTTTGGCGTTAAAGAATGGAAATAACCTTATGTCTAAGGCATGATCTTGGTTGTACCGTACCATATAAGGCTTGTTTTTATTTCGAACAGGAGTGATATAAGAGATATGATGTGAATTTCTTGATATTGTCTAATTCAATTTTTGTCATTGATTACAAAAGCATATGAATCAATGCACTTCTGGCCCCCAACAGAATATGTCTTCTTGGGAATTCCCCAGCTTGTGGTTGCGGTTGGGCTTGTGGTTATTTCAAACAGGAACAAAATTAAAGATTTGATGCAATTCCTGGATGTTTTTTATTTGATTGTTTTTTCATTGATAACAAGATCATTCCGTGCTTGATCACATCTATTCTTTGCATTGTACTTTTGCGGTGTAACAAGCCATCATGAAGTGTCCCCTAAAGAAAAAACACTGTGTTATAGGAATCCCCTATGGATAGTGGTTTGTTGTATTGTCATAGAAAATTGTATTGAATTGAGTCATTTCAAAAGGGAAAATGCAATCATGGTTCGTGGTGTGTCGTACCGGCACGATGTAGAAGCCGGAAATTGATGCAATGCTGTCTTTAGGGAATATCCCTTGTAGTAGTGCGGTAATGTGCAGTGAAAAGAGAGAGACAGACTAATTAAGGAACATACAGTATTCATAGAAGATAGGAAAGGTACAAGAGATGAAGAAAGAACGACAAGAGATTAAGAAGAGGTAGAGAGAAAGAGAAAGAGAGAGAGAAAGAGAAAGAGAAAGAGAGAGAGAAAGAGAAAGGGAGAGAGAAAGAGAAAGATACAGAGTGAGATTAGGGATACATAAAGAGTGAGAGAAAATAAAAGAGAGAGAGAGAGAGAGAGAGAGAGAGGGGGGGGGGGGTTAATGTATTTGACAGGGCAATTATGGTAACAAAATAGAGAGTTGCAACTGAAAAAGTGATAAACAAATCTGATCCTCGCAATTACTAAAAAAATATAGTATACAGATTGAAGATCCTGTTTCCATAGTAACCACTGGCCCAATTAAATTGTCATATTTGGACATAACCTGACATCTCAAAGTGTTTGATTTTATTGCAACCGTAGCCACCCCATTTGACGACAAACCTCAAATATCATTGACTCTATACAGTGTACATAGTTATTTCTGTCTCCGGCACCGAAAGGGTTAACCCGACATGTTTGTAGCCTTGGAGAGAAATCAGGAGGCAGTGCACAAGGTAACATGGTAATTACTATCTTGCAATGGGAAGGAGCTCGGACTGGGGCAGACTCCAATCAGTGATCAATGTTAGACGACGAGTGTGTGTGTGGTGTTCAGATTTCTCAAAGTTAATTACCGTGGACAGATTCATGTCTCCTAAATGCCCTTTTATGGGACTAAATGACTGAAATGTTGCTTGTTTTTAAAGGGAATGGTCAGTTCTGGCTGAATGACCCAGGTGCTGGCACCTAAAGAGCAATACAACACCTTTTAAAAAAGGCCTAATATTGGTTACAAAATCAAGATAGTTGTACTGACTCATGTGCATTATACACGCTATCCTATATTCATAATTATGCTCAGCTTTTTGGGGTGTGATTAATCATCCATTCGATAAGTTGTTAATAGTCTTATGGTCTAAAGAAATGTTCTATTGCATTATGAAAACTGCAGAATAACTTCAAAATGTCAGTTTTTCTTGAAATGCTATGAAATAATATCATTAATCTATAATGAACACTCAGATAGCTTTAAACATTGCATATTTGCATTTGCAAAATAATGGTAGGCTAACATCTATTCCGACAGCCATTTTGACAGCGGGTTGAGGTAGGAAAAGGACAACGGAAATAAGAAGTCTTAACCAATCACCACCACTGACAAGAAAGCCAGAGAAAAATATCATTCAGGCCCAAGAGAACATGTTGCTTTAGACACGGAAGGGCTTCTTCTATCTAACATTTATTTATGTTGTTAGGAAATGATCTCTAAGAATAAGGAATACATGTCTTGAACATAGTGGACATTGTAGTGCTGGAAACGACCTTTCTATGTGCAAGAAAAGTGCATTGGGAGTATCAAAATGCCTTGGTTAATTTCGAAAAATAAATGCACCCACTATAACGTGAATGCAATGTGGCACCTATATATGTTCTCATGGTTACAGCATGCAGAGCATGTCAAAATACTTTCTACAGAGGACGCATGTTTCATGTATCAAGTGTGAGGGGTTAGATGTAGACTGACTTCACATCTTCATGAGATGTGTGTATAGGCTTGTATAGTGGTCAGAGACTGAGATGGGGGTTGGGCACCATTCCAGTGTGTCTAGAGTTACACATGTATCAAGTGTGAGGGGTTAGACGGACTTCACATCTTCATGAGATGTGTGTATAGGCTTGTATAGTGGTCAGAGACTGAGATGGGGCACCATTCCAGTGTGTCTAGAGAGGGAGGGTAGTAGTGTTGTGATGACGTGTGAAGCATTGCGTTCGTCTTTGTGCTGGGGATGTGCATTCATCATGCGGGCGTCCCGATATCGAGGGTGAATTAGAGAAGGGGAAGTATCTCACGCACACCCCGATGGCAGTTTCATGTGATGCAGGTCACGTTTACGGATTGTGGTTGGCGCAGTGGGAGAGAGAAGAGAGAGGGAGGGTGACGGAGGGAGGGAAGACGGAGAGAGAGAGACAGAGAGACAGAGAGAGTAGAATGTTGGAAATAGACATGACGAAAAGTGGATGGAAAGATGGATGGAAACAGAAGAGATAGAGAGAGAGAGAGAGAGAGAGAGAGAGAGAGAGCGCAAGAGAAGGAAAGTAGGAGAATGTGAGAGAGTGTTGCACATTGAAAGATGGCAAGAGAAAGTGTGACAGATTAAAAAAGCCTGATGTAAAGGAGTGATAGAACCAAAGGAGAAACATCAGATGGAAAAAATCCTGATATTAATGAGTGATAGATAGACAAAAACAATGATAGAAAAGAGAACACTATAAACAAAACATTTATAAGCTATAGATGCAACAGAGACAGAGAGAGAGAGAGAGAGATAGAAATAAGAAAAACAGATATTAATGATCTATAGATGGGAGGGAAAATAAACAAACAAATATGAATGAGGGATAGGATAGAAAAGGAGAGATGGAAAGAAAAATAAACAATCATAAATGATCTGGCAATGAATGTAAGACAGAGAGAAGAAGATGTGCTCCCATACTGATATAAAGCAGGAAATGAAACTGTTTAGAAAGAGCCAGAAAACAAATTTTGAGCACTGCCGCTAGCACCCTAAGAGATATAGGTTTATATCAGGACAGACATTTGTGGGGGCTTTAATACCGCAAAAGTCTACAAGTGGAAGCCAGATAAGGGCTTAATTTTCTCTCGATCCCAGCTCATCGGTTACCAGGCACCTATATTATTCTGGAATAAGAAACGTGTTTTTAATGTTGAATTCTTTCAGTAGCTGTTTATAAATCTCATATTTTCTTCTTCTGTGAAAACGGATTAGTGTGTTTATCAGATTTATGTTTTCATGGCAAAATAAATATGGATACAATTATTATTATTATGCCATCTGATATATTTCTACATTTTATCTTGAGGGGTATGAAAGTCAAATATAGATAGCAATATATCTAATTACCACATCGAAGTAGAACACTATCGCTAATACAAAAGAGGCAATTTCAAAAGCTCTATCCATAACCTAATGAAATGTGCCAACATGACAATGATGTATTATACAATCTTAACAGGATTTCTATAGGATATATTATGCATTCGAATATGGAAATTATGGTAATTACCCCTTGTGTTGACTTTTAGGAAGTCTTTGCAATTGTGTTTGAGTAACAAAATGCCCGTCAGATAAATGTGTTTCTGATAATAAAAAATAATAACAAAATTTCAAATGCAATCTTGAAATTGTTATGGTATGCAGGCTGATGGTATGCATCTGCCTTGAAATGCTTTTAAAAATTATTACAATGGATTTACTTCATAAAGGCCTACACTAGTGTGCTAACTACAAGAATGGAAGCAATTGCTGTGGGCATGAGTGTTGCCAATTTACCAATGGCTTGAAAGGGCATACAGGATTTATGATTTATAGAAGGAAAAAAATCCATCAGCCTAAGATCTTCTAAATATATGGGGATACAGAGTTTGTCAAATTAGAAGCAGGATGAGCTGCTCGCCCACTAATTATTAAACGAAGCCTGGGCGCAGCTCCCTGTCCATTTTAATTCTGTAATGGAGTACTTCTGATAATGGACCACCCTTTTTAGAAATAGGTCGTGGTATCTGACATCTTTTATTACAGGGTGCACCAACAACAAAAAATCTTGTTTATAGCCTTATTTCTGTACCATTTTGATGCATGCTTCAATTTTATTTCTTTAATAGAGTATTTCTGGCAATGAATTAAAAGAATAGATCTTGCTATCATGTATCTGTTAGTATAGGATGCAACAAGAGAAAAACACTCCCTTTGTATATACTGATTTCCAAACCTTATGTTTTATTTTGATTTCATTTTTCTTTTCTTGGTGCAGTGTGTTCATAAGCTGATTTTCGTTATGATGATGAAGTTAATAGCTTATGAAAATAGAGTGCATGTAGGAAAGTAGAAAAAATATGCGTACACGTAGAAAGGATGTAAATTAGTAGGAATTCTGTTCATCCTGATCAAAGGGATTTCATTTCAAGAAATGTATTATTAAAAAAAAAGGAAAATTAATTTAAAGGAATTGTTATTGAGAGGAGATGAGATCTATTCTAGAATGGGATGTGGTAATTACGAGGTAGTAAAGAGAGAAAGAGTGGGAGGGAAGGGGGATGGAGGTAGAGAGGGAGAGAGGGGAGAAAGAGAGAGGGAGAGGGGTGGAGGGGAAGAGAGGGAGGGGAGAGAGGGGGGTGGAGAGACTTGGGAAAGGGGATTTTAAGAAAAAAAATAATAGAAATCAAGATAAGACAGGGCATCATGAACCATCACAGTAGTTACAGATGTAGCTTCTGTGCCGTTTCGCCACCATGCTTAATTTGCAATTCAATTACTTGTTGCTCACCAGCGCAATAACAAAACTTTTTCCTGGATGGCTAGGCTTAATGCAACCGTAAAGGCCACAGAATCGGATCTCCGTGCTACTTCTCGTATTGCAGCTCCTCCTATTTTTTGCCCCTTTCCCGCTTTCATAACCGCCCTACTTTCCCGGTTTCATAACCGCTCCCCTTTCCATATCTACTTATAGTGTGACTTATGTACATGTATCCCTTTGATCCAGTCAACGTAATTCTTTTGTAATAAATAATAGGGAAGGAAATGAAAAAAGAATGTAATAAAATGACAGAATTGCTGATCATGAATATTGCAAATTTATTTTTAAATGAGATTTTGAGGGAAATACTAATGATTGACCGTCTATATCCTAGGGTAGGCCAAAAACAGAAGTGCCACGATTTGGCTAATGTAATCAGGCTCTAGACAAGCAAGTCTCTCTATTTTCAGCAAGTAGTTTGATGGGTGGCTTTTTATAAATATAGTTAAGTTTTATTCCATTATTCTCAGTAAAATATAAATTTAGGATACTGAATATCCACATACCTTCACAAATTTACATTCATAAACTAATTCTTCATTATGAATTAGAAGTTTTTAAAGTGGTTGTATTGCAAAGATTAATACCCTTTACCTGGCCATTCAATTCAAGAAATGAGCAGTGACTGTACTTTGCTTTCTAACCAAACTCCACATCTAAACAACATGAATTTGATATTGCTACCGTCTTGTAAACTGCAGAAGCAAATACTCTCCAACATTTGTGGTTTGAAGAAAGAGGAACTTCAAGTGGAGGAATGAAGAGCGAGCATTTGCCAAGCAGCTGTATGCATGCGTGATAGGATGAGTGTAGGGAGTGGGGTGGGGCGCAGAAGCAAACATGTTTGTCGTTGTCGGGGAAATCCTCTGCCATTCATCTTCTGCGAGCTCTCGTGGCACGATCAATTTAGCGACAGATGTTTAAATTGACCTCTCCTTATGTACATCGTAGATGTCGGAGGCTTAAACAAATGGCAGAAAGCCGGGAATCATTTGTGAAGCGGAGCCCGCCCGCTCGCCAACGACGACGGCTCAACCATGAATGTTTGACCTGAAAACTCCCAATGGACGTTACCTAGTTTGCACAAGGTCCCCCCTTAGTGGCTCATGTTTGACGTAGAAGTTTCTCTCGTGTCTCTGTGCTGTCATGTTTTCTTGGCATTTCTTGCTTGATATTTTACGGTTCATTCGTTGTTTTGTTAGGGAGAAATATATGCAGTGTTTCTATAATTGCCTGTATACGCTTACTTTTTATCCATTCGATCGTAATATATATAGGATGGGTTGACATTTAGACTTTGTGCTAAAGTCAATAGTGAACCTAGAGTATCACTAGCATAGCAAGACACTTGTTGATCTACTGGGGAATAACATCACTGTCAAAATATTATCAGTGAAACAGATACAAATAAGCCAACTTATTATATTTTGGAATAGAGAAGAAAGGATATGCTGGCTATACATTTTATGAATGGGGTGGTTTAATTAAGCAAAAAATTTGTCATGCAAATCTCATGTAAAGGCAAATGAATAAACTCTCTGTAGGAAGTGGACATGAAAGGATTGCAAGCAGGCAGCAGTGTAAACTGACCTCCAAAGCCTGGAGCGCCACATGTCCAGGTGCTTTTCAAAGATGTTTTAGGTTGACATGTCCTGAATAAGATAGGTCCAGCTATGGGATTGGGTTATAACATCAGCTCTGTTCACACTTGCCTTGCATTCGAAAACTTTATGACGTCTAAATATGTTGACTCCTCTTATTTAGCACAGACTTAATGCCTTATGGTTTTCAATAGATGATACAGTGCAACCTCTGTATAAAGACCATTCAAGGATGACATCAAAAGCGGTCTTTATGTGCAGGTTAATATTAATTCTAGGAAATAAGTTGTGCAACAACAAGTGAGATTAAACGCAGGTGCATGTAACACATGTTTGACATGTCTTGTATGTGAACTGACCTTTAGAGGTTGGTCACCTGCTTAGCATCATTTAGCCTTGCTTCTAGGATCTTTTATTATCATTAAGATAAGTTTAAGGAAGTCTGAATACAAAGACTATGCTTGGCCATCTCCTTCCTGTAGGAAAGAAGATTTTTAAGGGTGAATAGTCTATACATTTCAGACATTCTCTTAGAGGACAAGCATATATAATGTGGGAATAGTCTTTGTTTTTCAAATTCTCTTGACTTAATTTTCATAGAGAGAGAGGAAACATCATTCTGTCTGGATGCAAGGCTATACACTAATCAGTGTATCTGATGGTAGGGGTATACAACACTCAGAATGAATTGCATTACTCCAAACAATTGGACAGAGAGCAATTTGGCAAATGACATTGCTCTGTCCTGCCATCAATTTTGTGCACAGATAACAAGGTATCTCCTTGTTTCGCCGAGATCGAAGCTGAGCCTACAGTTGATAACATACCTTAAAGGTACAATCCTCAGTATGCCCAGTTTTCATTTCGTCTGAAGGTTGTTGACTCCTGTCATTGAACACAGACTTAAAGGCATCGTTTAACAATGTTAAATCTGAGATGCATGGTCCTACGTGTTATCAGTGACTGTGATATGGTGTAATATTGCAGCCCTAAAAAAATTGCGCTTCAAAATGGTCATGAAGTGCCTCAAAAAAGTAAAAATCTTTGACTGACCGTTTTTACCATACTCTAAAACTGTAGGAGCATCATATCCATATCAAATGTATTCCGATATTCAAAGTTTCTTAGAAAATGAAACTAATTTAATATTCCATAGGTGGTTTGAATTTGCAAGAGCTGAATATGTTGTTGTACCCAATGTGGGGGAGGACAGGAAGCAATGGTTGAGAAGTTGTTGTGCCGGGGAGGATATAACTTTCCATGAAATCTGTCATTTATCTTGATACATGGTCTGCTATTTTTGCGACCTGCCCACGTGATTCAAAGAAACAGTTCACAGTAGAATTAGAGCCATACGTGTATGTATCAGCCCTCATCACTGTGTGTACACATCATCAGACTCCCAATGGGATATGCCTTCAGAGAGAAAGGGGAGTGAGAGAGAGAAAGAGGGAGGGGAGGAGAAGGGGAGGGAGGGAGGGAGGGATAGCTGGAAGGGGGGAGATAAAGAGAGCAAGTGGGAGGAAGATGAGAAAGAGATAAAGGGAGAAAGGGCAGAAGGAGTTTGAAGAGAAATAGAATTAGAGAAAGAAAATTAGGAGGGATTGATAGAGGGGTAGAAAATCATGAAAATTAACAGTGAATTACAGAGCAAATGGGATAGAACTTCGCAAGAAACGTCACAGAGTTGCAAATTTGTGTTTGATTGATCGCAATGTTAAAGTTCATAACTTTATTATTTTTTGATCGGATTGTGCTCAAACTTTCACGGAACTGTTCCTCCCATTTTTCTGCCCACATTAAAACCAACTTCATATCAGGATGGACCTCTCCTTTAAAGGCACCTTGTCTTTATGTACATGTTACTCTGGTACATATTCTAATGAGCTCTATTCAGGGGACACCAAACTCTGTGGTCTTTCTATACATTTAGTTGCTAAAGTGAATATCACGGTAATAAGATGAATAAATGTAATGAATCACCTATACAAACGTACCCACTGCGCTTAGATAAGAACTCTTTTTCCTACTTGAGCTTGAAGGGCAAAAGATATCAATATAGAAGAAAAAAAGACCCCCAAACTATGTTTTGAGAGCAGTTTCCTTTGTGTGATGCATCAGAGAGGAGGGGGGGGGGGCAAGAAGAAAGAAAATCTCTTTCTAAGTAGAAGTGATAATAGATTTTATTGATCAATATGCCTGAATCCATCTCATCAAAATAGTGGCATGACGGATAAGTTTCTCTATATCTCCCTGGAGCGCCATGGTGTTTGATATTCCATAGTCACTGGCATAGATCAGACGGGAGGCCCGCTTCCCCCTCGTCATTTCTCTCTCTCTCTCTCTCTCTGCAAATGTGCTGATCTTCTTTCTTCCTCCGATGTGTGGAAAGAGAGCGATGAGGCATGTTAATAACTCTTTAGGGGTTTCCTTGATCATCGCATCTCATTTAGGAGTGATAATGGAAATGGGTGGATGGCACACCATTGATCATGGGGCTGAAGGTTGGATTAAGAGGGGAGTGTTCCATCAAACCAGATTAGTTTTTGTTAAGCTTCATGCCCACATTATGCAGTATAAGCCGCCTAAAGAGAAATTGCAGCGGCAAAATAAATAACATAAGCGTAGTGCACCATTTCTTTTAGCACTCGGAATATAAATAGTTTTATCGACCAGAATTTGAGGGAAACCGTTTAAAGAATCTTCCTATAAGGAATTATATGCCTGTGATGATGGTGATGATGATGAGGATGATGGTGATGGAAATGGTTATGATGATGATGATGGTGGTGTTGATAATGGTGATGACAAAGATGGTGATAATGGTAATGATGATTATGAGAATGATTGATTTGCATGATGATAATGGTAATAATGAAATTAGTGAATGAAGATAATGATAATGATAAAACAACATGATTTAAGGTAAAAAAACAATTTGAATTGGTAAATTTATGACAGACTGCCCCCCCCCCCCCTCCCCAAAATCCTTTGGATTAAATGTGCCATGTAACATGTTTCAATTTATTTTGATATTAATTGTCAAAATGTTAAAGCAACTTGCAGTAGAAAATGTCACAGCCATAAATACAAAATAGTTGTGTAATCTTTTGAAGTATTGAGTGCTATCTTTGTAAGATGTGAACACAGTCAGTGAAATACAGTATCACAGCCATTATACAAAGTAGTTGTGTTCACATCCATGATAGAACTGTGTGTAATCTCTAGAAGTATTGAGTGCTATCTTAGTAAGATGTGAACACAGTCAGTCAAACACAGTTCCCACATATATGTCAAATCAAACTTGGGATCAGGAATGTACCCTCCATAGTCATGTATATGTACATGTTCATCTGAACCATTTTCGCCCAAGAAAACTAAATACTAAATCCTGACGCTAATATTAATTCTAATGCTAAATCTCTATCCTAATAAAACCCCTAACATTATTGGGACAAATAAACAGTGAAATATAGGTCTATAGACGTTAAAGCCCCCCTAGAACTTATAAAACTGACTGAACGACTGCAGAATACCCCATCACACAAATATCCATAACTCTGACCTTGACCCTAATCTTAAAGCCCACTGCACTACTTACAGCTACTCGCGCCCTTTATATAACAAACAATGCATAATCGGTGACCACTTTTTCTAATGTTAATTGAGAGCTGATTTGATGAGAAAACCACCTGTCCAGTGACATTGCAGGGTGGTCTAATCCCTTCTGTACACTAGTACAGATGGGCTTTAACCCTAATAGAATCAGCAGTTATTTGTGTTATCACATATATGTACAATTCAACAAAAAAAACATTAGTGCAGGCAACTGATGGCATAGTCATCATACCTCTTCATTAAACAAAAAACAAGGTTTTTTTAAAAATATGTTGTAGATCAATGTTTTAGATCAATATGTACTTCATGGGCATTGTCATTATCTTGTTGGATTTATGGCTTTGTTTCATTTGAGAAGTTTGTTGAGAGGAAAGAGAGAAGCCAGAAGAGATTATAGAGAGCAGTAACCGTCTTAAAGCTTTTTTATAGGTCATATGAAAACATATCACCATCAACCATTACAATCCCATAATCATCTCTTACTCCATAATCGGTTGATTAATTGACTTGCTAATTTGTTTAGCAGTCAGTGAATGATTGATCTGATAATAAGCTAAGTGGTTAATTTGATCTAGGGTGACAGTGAAACATATTTTCCTATATATGGGACCATTAATCTAATTTACCCATTACTAACAGGTGTTACCATCAAAGTATTAATGTTATCCAATTAATAAGGTATTATCTCTTATTTTATGGTTATTATTATTTTGTTGTTGGTTATTGAATCATCATTAAAGTTTTTATATTGTTGCTATGAGCCCCAAAAGTTATCAAATGTATACATGGAACATTTGGCGATGATAATAGCATGTTTGATTGATGTTTTGATGGCCGTTACTATAACTATGGAAAGCGTAACAATAGAATTAATGTCTTTATCATAATTGAAAGAGGTGAATGTACTGCTTACATAAAGCCAGTGTTTGGTTATTTTGTTCATTCTTTTTATATCATTTTATTATTTATAAGTGAAGTCTTTTATAACTCATATATGGAAAATAGATTAGCATATTTTATTGGGCAAAAAACGGTAACGATTACGTTGAAAACATTCACGTAAAAGTGCAAGGCCCTTCTTAATCATTACTGGATCAAATCTTTATTTTTGATAAATTAGTCATTATTTAATTACCCTTTCCCTTCCTTGGTATGGATGAAGTCAAATGTATAATAATAGTTATAATGGTTATCATAATAATGATAATAATCATGTATTTTTTCTTCTATTCCATTCCAGCATGTGACATGAACGTACACAAACGATGTCAGAAGTCAGTGCCAAATTTATGTGGGGCGGATCACACAGAGAGACGAGGTCGTATCAGGCTCAAAGCAGAGGTCACCGAAAACAAACTAAAAGTCACAGGTCAGGAAAATGTTCATCATGACATACCAACTATCTGCTTTAACACCATAAGGGCTATTTGGCCAATTCAATATTCATGCCTTTTGGCATCATGCCAAGTACCTGTTGCTGTCCTGGGTGGAGAGTGGCACAACGATATAATGTGCGTGCTTTAGGGCAGAGCAATCTATACAGAGAGTTTGGCCAACCTGGTTTGAGATGGACACAATATGGCGACTACTGCTTTGTTGGGCAAACGCAAAACAAACGAATATGCGCCATGTTGTGACCCAGTGAAACCAAGTTGGCCAAACTCTGTGTATAGATGGCTCTGCCTTGGGGCATTCTTACCACATGTTGGATTCAACAGGCCTAAAAATCTGATTTAAATCGGTTTCCCGAATTTTTTTTTTTTCCCCCGATTTTTTTCCCGATTTAAAAAAAAAAAGAAGATTTCCCCATATTTTCTCTAATCTTCCCTATTTTGCCCTATTTTTTCCCAATTTTCTTACTCAAAAGGGGGGAATGTTGTTAGATGCCATTTTCCCCCGCAAATCTTCTTCTCTTTTTTTTACTCAAGGGGGGTGATAGTGAGCACTAAATAAAAAACCTATTTTTTATTTAGTGCTCACTATCACCCCTGATTCAAACTATTTTGACAGTTGAGAAAAGTCCAAAGTCCAAACACCTCTACATAAATAAAGACATGTAAATCCTTTCTTTTATCCCAGTTAAGACTCAAATATCAGTACTCATCTATGAGCATCTTCCTTATCGCACTTTGCCGTCTCCCAGAACAGTTATCTCTTCATCATGCCCATCTCTTTCATCCGTTTCTGAAGATCTTGATCATGTCAGCCTGTTGTATGTATCGCTGGCCAAGTTCATTCAACTCTGCCAAGAGTTTATTTTTGGCAGGAATTAATATGTGTGTATGAGACTCATGCCAACCACCGCCGGAACCAGAGCATGCAATTTCGGATGTTGAACATGTAGGGGTGGGTGAGTCAGTGAGAGAGGAAGAGAGAGAGGGGGACAGAGGTGGGAGGAGAGTAGAGAGGGGAAGGGAAAGAGGGAGGAAGGTGGAGTGGGTGAGAGAGAGAGAGAGAGAGAGAGAGAGAGAAATAAGATACATACGGTGGGAAATATATAATCTATAACATATTCAAGATATGAGGGAGGGAGGGAGAAAAAAAGAAAATAAAGAGGAGAGGAGAAGAGAAAAGGGAGAGGGAAAGAGAGAGAAAAAGAGAAACAGAGAATGAGGAAGAGAGATAGAGAGAGGGGGGAGGGGATCCTGAGGTTAAAATTCTAGTGGTTATACAGACAGGATGCTGTTCAATACCTATGGGAGTACATGAGCTTGAGCTAGGATTGCACTTGAATTAAAGCCATTTTCTCCAATGTCAAACAATGTTATTTATGTCAGTGAGGAGGTGGATTCACAAAGGTAAGAGAAAAACACAAGCTGTAGGCAGAGAGACTCCTGGGGATAAAAATTTGTAGTAGGTCCATGGTGAGAGAAAGAGAGAGAGTAGAGTGAGAGTGAGAGAGAGAGATGTGTTATTGCCTGATTGTCTCTTTCAGCCTTTCAATACTCCATTAATATGCAAATAGTTTAAAATGACGGAGAATGCAGTAGAAATTTTTAGCAGGAAACAATCGATTACACTATGACGGTGTTAGATGGGGTATACAGTAACTCCTATTCAGCTTTAATGTAAGACCTCATCCATTATGAAGATCTATGGATTATTTTATCCGGTTCTGGGGACCTGGGGAAATCATTAATATATTATAAATTATTAATGGAAAGCAGTCCAGACCAATACTTGATGAAACATCCTGAAGGGTGGTACGTGCAATAGACAATGTTTGAAGAATATGGCTTATCATAAAGATCATTATCAGTACATTATCTGTACATAAAAGCAAATTGCCAAGTGGCAGGTTTATAATCCTCATTTATCAATTACAATAAACTTTGTTGTATTCCCGCCAAATGATACCTGCTAGTAATGATATTGATATCAACAATAATCCCATAGATCATTGATCATCATTACGCAGCTTTTGTCCCATTCGAAGCTTATCACTTTGCCAGCTTGCTTAGGCATCGATCATAAGCCTATCATGTGTCTCGCTGCACTTTTCATTTTCAATTTGGTTAATTCTGCGGTTGCTCCTTCATAGTCAGGATTAAAACATGGAAGGGAGGTCAAGTGGAAGATACGAACTGACACAGTTTGGATCGCCACGACAACAATTCAATTCCATTGAAACGAATGATGAAAGGATTTCCATAATCACATAGTGACACAATATTTGTATCATTGACATTTACCCCAAGCTTTATTTCATCATAGAAATCATGCTAATGGTTAAGGTTATAGTTGTAATAGGATTTTAGGTAGGGTTTATGGTTAGGAAAATACCTTTCTTCCTCCCATCAGATAATAATTCTGCCTACAGTAGTCTAGACTATGGCTTTAAAAAATACCATTAGTTTTCTTAGGTAAACATACAGGGCTGCGGTATCCTTTTATCTCAATGAACTTTGTTAACACACAGGAAATATGCATATTTCAGCCCCAGGATAATATTCAGTAATGTATTTTAGAGCACTTAAGTGCTATACAAATGTATTCAGAAAAGAGTAATTACTTAATTGAAGATGATGTCATGACATAGAAACAAATAGCTTAAAAATCTATTATAAATGATTAATGGCTGGAAACAGATGTAAATAATGTGTTAATGATAGATTTTGTTTGTTTTTAAATGAAGAGAATTAATACAATGCTCTATGTTTTGAGTGATGATCTTAAATCCTATTAAAACAGTTTTTAAAAATTATTACCTTAATTGAAGGAAAAGAATAACAATCAAATCAGTACAAAGTTAAAACAGGTATTTGATGAGAATCGTTAACAAGACATCTGTGCTTCTCTACCTTAAATGATGACATAACGAGGCACATTTTTATATTGCAATAAATTATTACATGACAATCAGGGTGGTGATAAAATGTAATAACCTCCCAATATAACATGTGACATTTATTGCAACATTTGTTGCATGTACATCAAACAGTTATGTGTTTATATTGATTTGATGTTGCAGTCTCTAGTTTCCTTTAAGGAATCTGATACTTTGTAGATGAAGATAGACTGGCTTGAATAAATGCAGATTGGTGACATTGTCTTCATTCATCAGAATATAAGACCCCGTTCTCACTCACTTTGAAAGTGGTCTTAGTTAGACCGCTCCAGACCGCTCCAGACCGCTCCAGAGGAACGGGTCTTGAGGAACGGTTTGCGAGCGTTCACACTCCGAGCAGTTTTTATGGCTCAAACCGCTCCACGAGTCAAAGTGGTCTTGTTGCTTTGGCAGCTCAGGTAGGCGGGTCAATTTTTTCGCTCGCGGAATACAAACCGTATGTACCGTACTATATGTTTCGCACCGAAGGTCACTAGCTCACTTCCGTTCAAAGTACGCTTTCCGTTCACATTGCACGTTAGAGCGCTCTGGAGCGCTCTTAATAAGACCCGATCCTCAAGACCACCTCGGAAGGTGGACTTTTGGAGCGGTCCAGAAGTCCGCTTCCTGGACCACTCCAGAAGTCCGCTTCCTGGACCACTTTGAGCGTTCTCACTCACCTATGAACCGCTCCTGAGGAGCGGGTCTTAGTTAGAGCGCTCCAGAGCGCTCCAACGAAGTGAGTGAGAACGGGGTCTAGGATGGACATGGAGGTATAAATAGGACATATTTTGTTAACAGATGGTTTAAAGTGCTATGTTTTGCACTAGTCATGTTCATATCTACACATGTATTTTCAGAATGATGATGATTATCATCTTTAATTTCTACCTATTTCTTTCTATTGTTCATACCTCTATGTGTTCACATTATATTCTGTACATAAAGCTTTCCCTCTAGGCTGCAAATCAATTGGAAAATAAATTACTACTGATAAATCTTGGATCCACTGTTATACCTTTATTAAACCCTAACCATCCATCTCGATTGAGTAACTAACCCTATTCCTGTATCTGCAAATCTTGCTTGTGCATGGGATCACCTTCAGTTCTCATAATTTTGAAGTAATAATCTGTGATTATTCTCTTCTTACTGAAACACAACCCCACACCACCCTAGAAATAAAAACTTGCATATCAAGTTGACAGGGCTTCCCTCAGTCATGGTGCGAAAAAAGTTGGTGATACTGTAAATCCTGGGTAAAAATGCAAGATTGCTTTCCAGGGAAATCCAACCTCGGTGAGTTAAGCGCCTCCTATAAACTTACCGTATCGCTTTTTGAAACGAGGAGCTTGCATGGCCGTCTATGCGGCTGTGATGATGGAGAGCGAGGGATGGGGGAAAGTGGTGTTTTTTTCCCCCGGTTGTCACAACCTGTAATGGATTCCAAATTGGAAATGGACTTCTAATGACAGTAGTGTAGAGCTCACCTCACAGTCATTGCTGTAAAGTGATGCGTCCTGTGTCTATCCCTGCCAACATGTAACCTTTGACCTTGTTGGTAGGGATATTTAGCTACATGGAACAGTAATAGTCTTGCAGTTTATAGTTGCAGATTTATTTTGTCCATTCATAAAGCAATATTTTGTACATACTGAAACCACCTAACTTATCCCCTCTCTCTCTCTCTCTCTCTGCATCTCTGCGTCTCTGTTTGTCTGTCCGTCTCTATTTAGGAGAGTAGAGATGTGTACCGGTAATACAGTATTTTAGGGGAGCCCAACAATAGAATTAAATATGTTCTGTAGAACTATGATTTATGTTAAGAAAATTATTGTGGAACATAAATTGATTATAATTGGTCCTTCCAAATATACCTCAAGCATTGTCTCTTGTGGTTTATATATTATGGACCTATTATGGGCGATAACAAAATCAATTTCTGGTTTTACCCAAAATAAAAGAAGAAAAAAAAGAGCAAATTGTATATGTTCCATTTCTATTTTTCTAATTAAGGAGAAATCACCTTTTTTCCAGATTATTTTAACACATCATTTAATAGTCACACCTCTTCAATTTATTTTTCATCAATTACCAAACTGAAGGTCACCTTCAAGCAAGTAGCGGTACAATGCACAAGCAGCTTTCCGTTGCAGGGGCGTAAATAATGAAATGGAATAGAAAGGGGTACACGGAGAGGTGCCATTCAATCTAAGTCGTTGGTTGACTCATACTTCTTAATGCATGCCAAATTGGTAATGGACTTTTAATGATGGAAGTGTGTTGGATGCTGGGATATATTAGCTGCGTATTTGTTACCGTGTCTTTTTCGCTAGTGTGGCGCTCGGGTGTAGGCCCTGCCCTCTTTTGTTATATGTTGTCCAGGGTGATGAGCAAGCAGTGACATTGATCATTTAGTGGCTTTTAGCGCTTAGAGACTTCGGTGGTAAGCGCTTTATAAGTAACGTTTTTATTATTTATTATTATTATTATTATTATTATTTAGCATCGTCTTTCATGCTGTTGTAAAGTCTCTTTTCTTTCAATTCAAAGTTTAATGATACCTGGAATTTGGCTGGAAATCACTAACATTTTAATTGAGAATACCAAAATAAAATGCTGGGACAAAGAAAAAGAACAGATATATGAGATCCTTGCAAGGAAACTTTTGATTATAATATTACCTCTCATTTCCTTAATTTTCTTTCACTCTAGCAGAAGAAAAAGGAACATATTTCAGAATTGTTCTCTTTTTATTATTTGTGAACTAGACTTAAAGAAATCTGGCAAAGTGGTTTTATGGGGGATTACCCCCAAATTACAGGTCTACATAGATTTAACGCTCCCTTGAGTTATCAAGATGCATGGACTTGTAAATGAGATTGAAAATATGAAACTTAATGTTCGGGTACAACGACAGTGATACTTTGCAAACATATGTAATATAAGACTTTAGGAGCCATCTCAATACTACTCCCTGGGTATGAGCCCTAGCTAGCATTTTGGGGTCAGCTATGTTATATTGGATCTTTTTCAATTACACTTAAGTGTGCTAAGCTTTCACTAAGGAATTAACTTACGTAGCCAAATGTTTTGGTACTATTATCTCCATGCACGTCATGCTTTTTTCTGCGTCTTAAAGTCCACCT
Organism: Strongylocentrotus purpuratus; assembly: GCF_000002235.5. Lineage (NCBI taxonomy): Eukaryota > Metazoa > Echinodermata > Echinoidea > Camarodonta > Strongylocentrotidae > Strongylocentrotus > Strongylocentrotus purpuratus. The sequence goes on along the minus strand of NW_022145599.1, from coordinate 21,721,616 downwards.
GTTGATCAAGTGAGTCTTATAGTGTGGAGAACAGAAATAAAAACTTTTTTGTCTACACCCCCCCCCCCCCCATTTTTGTAAAGGGGAGATTGCACATCTTGCATTATTTTAACTTGTTGCATCATGACAACATTGATGCATCACCTACTGGTATGTATGTAACTGGGCAAATTGGAATTAAGTCGAGAAGCCCTAGCTCTTGTTTTAGTGTCAACTGTAGTGTAATGGCTCTTTTCAATCACACTAAAATGTGCCAAACATGAAAAACATGGAACGTCATCCCACTTTACATCTGAGAAATAAATTGTTTTGCCACTTTCAAAACATCCCTAAAAACATACTTCATCCCTCAGTAATATTATGTGATATTCTTTTTAATCAGTCTATGTATTTTTTTTGTTATCTCAAAATTCTTTGATAATATAGTTGCTCTGGTGCCTTTTGTTTTTTTAGCTCCCTTAAATAATCATTTATTATTATTATTGTTTTGTTATTTTTGTTATTTTATTATTAGAAATAGTGTTATTGGTGTTGTTATTATTATTGGTGTTGTTATTATTATTGTTGTTATTATTGTAATTGTTATTTTTAATATAGGTATCCAGATATGTTATTATTTGCATGTTGACCTTTACAAACAGACTTAATTTACGAACTGAATGTACAAAATATAGATCATTTTGAAAGCTACCCCAACACCACCCTGTTCCAAATTGGAATTGGTTCGATGTACATCTAATAGCTTGTCTGCTGAGAGCCAGAAGGGCCCTATCTCCATGTTAACATACAGGAATGAACGACCCTCTGTCTCTCATGATACCATTTGACCGAACGCTCATCACCAACAATGTCCTTTTCCCAGATCCCTACCTTCTCTTTAAAGATAAAGTTGAGTTCTGGTCATGCAATTGCATTGTAAAAAAAATGTTGCGGAATCGATCAGAAAAGGCTGATCATCTAGCATATAAGTATTGGTGCGTACTGCAAGGTTCTGGAATCATCATAATGATGAGAAATTTGGCCCAGTCTTGGTAAAGTTACAAGCACTGTACACAGAAAGATGTATATGGGACTACACAAACATATGCATTTTTATGATGTTACATGTCGTATTTAGAATATTAAGGCATTTGAAGAGCCATGCTTTTCAGGCAACATCTTTTATCTGATGTTCTTCCCCACTTGTATAATAACAATGATAACGCTCACAAATTATTTTTCACCTCTTCCCAAAACTGAACCTTCTCTTTAAATTCAAACGTCATTACCTAAGGTAGAGGCCTGGGCTGGAGATATACGAGAGCAATTTAGCAATGCCATTAGGTTGTATGGGAGTAATCAGGCTCAAGCACAGAGATCTCAAGAAAGGAAAAATCCTTTATTTGATTCCAGTCTCTCTGAAACCCCTAGTAATCTAATGTGATTTATAGATGTGAATAACAGTCTGCAGCAAGTCTTCATCACAGCCCTTTGTATTTTATGCACTTTATGCACGTAAAGTGACGCGCTATTCAATTTTTAAATCTTTTTTTAGTCTTTCCCTTTATCATTTCATCTCCATCACTTGCTCTTTCACTGTCTGTCTCGTTCTCTATGTCTCATTCTCTCTGTGTCTGTCTCTCTGTGTGTCTCTTGTCTCTCTCTCTCTCTCTGTCTCTGTCTCTGTCTTTTTCACGGTCTCTGTCTCTTTCACTGTCTCTGTCTCGTTCTCTCTCTGTGTCTGTCTCTCTCTCTCTCTCTCTCTCTCTCTCTCTGTCTGTCTCTTTCACTGTCTCTGTCTCTTTCTTTGTTTCTCTTTCACGGTCTTGTTATCAGTGTCTCTATCTTGCACTCCCCTTCTTTCTATCTCTCAAACTTAAACTCTCTCTCTCTCTCTCTACTCCTCTACTCTCCTCCCTTCTGCTTCTCTCTCTCTCTCTCTCTCTCTCTCTCTCTCTCTCTTTACATATTTCTGTCTTTCAATTTTAGTATCATGGTATGCTAAAAGAGCATGAATAGTATAAAATGGTGATAAGAAAATGATAAATGTGTATCCCCCCAGAAATGTCACCCCCACCACCCTCTAGCCCCATACAACCAACAAACACACACTCCCACTTACCAGGAGATGCGAAGTAGAGATAATTCTTTTAAAGCTCTAATGTCAAGAAATAACTATCAAATTTATTACATTTTGATATTTCATTTAGCTAGATAAGTATCCATATTTCATCCTAAGTGGTGAAGCCATAGAAATGAAAACAAAAATCAAAGAAGATCATAGCTATTAATAAGTAGAGGAGATTGTTGTGAAGTGCTGCTTTATTGCAAGCAGGTCGACATGCGGTAAAACTGCCCCGTTTCTAGCTGTAGTTTCCTGTGGGGGTACCAATATTGCGCTCAATCATGGAGTAATAATGTTCCCAGACGATATGGCTGCAAATGTGATTGCTGTCTGATCTGCAATGAATGAGGGCATGGTGTGGTAAACCAAGGAATCTTTTGTCTGTTGACAACCAGAAGGGCACTGATTAATATGATTTTAAACAGCGTTTTTAAAACGCCCCTATGGCTCTAAGCAGACATATATTGAATTGATTTGATAGGGTACGATTGATATGATTTAACACAGCTTTGATGTCCTTACGGCTATGTGCAGACATGTGTGCAATAGCTGTGAACGGGTTATATGTTTTTGGAGCATCCTTGAGGATATACATATTTTAACACCCCTTATGGCTCTGAGCAGATATATATTGAATTGATTTGATAAGGTACTGCATGTGTGTGTCAAAGGGTTATGTGTTTGCAGTATGAATAAGGTTTTAGTGTAGTACACAAACACATATTTCATCTGTTGAGGTTGTGATATAACACCCCTTCTGGCTCTGAATATATGACATTTATTTGCATTTACATATATTTATATGAGATTTATTTTTATTTACATATGTTTGTATGACATTTACTTTTAGTTACATTTACATACATTTATATGATCTTCCTTTTTATTTACACTCACATGCATTTATATGACATTTATTTACATTTACATACATTTATATGACATTTTTTGTTTGTTTACATTTACATACATGTATATTACATTTATTTGTATTTATATGTATATGTGAATGTGTGTATGCTGTAAGGGTTACAGGGTATGAACCAAAATGAATTCCGGCATGGTGTTGCTAATGGAGGCATATTCTGTCTGTTGTGAAGTAGACAAGAAATTAACCATGCGTTAAAGTAAAGGATCTAACACCATTCTGGCTCTTAACATGAAATATTTAGTTTTATTGAAATGATTTGTTATGTGAGCTGTGTGCTGTTGGCTGGGTGTGAGCTAGGATGAACGGTCGTTAGTGTCCTTAATGAACACATATTTTCTTTGTAGAGAACCACAACATCATTCACTTTGTGTTAAAGTGTATGGTTAAATGCCCTTCTTTCTCTCAACAAATGATGTTTAGTTCAACAGATTTTGGTATGGGATTATATTTATGCTGTAATTGTGAAAGGGTAATGTGTGTGAACGTAGGCATCTCACCAAATATAAGTAGGCCAAGTACAATATTCGTTGAGAGCTAGTAAAACACCCCCTACATGTATCCCTCTATTGAGCTCCTAAATTACTGTTCTTCTAGGCATTTAGTTTTCTTCTTTTGAAGGCCATTTTTCCATCTTTGCTTTTGTTCAAATTTTGATTTAGTGGCAATAATTGAATTTAGAATTAAAATGGCCTTAATCAAAAGATGTATACTTTAATTACTTAAATACTAATAGCTTTGATGGATTTCCTGCCCTTGAAATGCATACACACCCTACACTCCTAGTCGTGATATATGCTCGTACATGTAAAGCCGATTTTTCTTGTATGGGTTTGGGGAAAGCTTGATGATTTGCTACAGCACGAACGCTAACAAAACAGCACAGTTTATTCAGTACTCCCGGCTTCCTCACACAAAGATCCATTCAAATATTTTCCCTGAAAGCTCCCTCATGTAACGAAGCTATAAGAGTCAATATGATGATAATTAAGGATTGTCACAAGGCGGGTTTTCCGCTTTTTGTTTAACGCTCTCCCTCTCTCTCGTTCGTGTAATAATGGGGTCCTCCATTTGAGGGTTGTCAAATGCTGCCATGCTGTTTACCCTAGGGGTTTGTGAGAGAGTGGAGATAGAAGGAGCAAGAGAAAGGGAGAGAGAGAGAGGGGGAAAGGGAGATAGAGAATAGGAGAGAGAAAATGAGAGAAAATATATATGAGAGTTGGGGAGAGAAAGAGAGAGAGGGAAGAATATGAGAGAGAATATGAGAGTGGGGAAGAGAGAGAAAATGAGAGGAAATATGAGAGTGGGGGAGAGAGAGAGGGGGAGGAGGGAGGGAGAGAGACAGAGGGAGGGGGAAGAAAAGTAGGTAAATGTTTAATTACTTGGATTTGCTTTGTGCACCAGGTAAACAGAGCGTTGCCTAATGAGAAAACGTCAGTTTAAATGGCAGGTACGAGGCCGAGCGTCATGTTAAGGAAAGTTGGTTTACAGGTTGGGAATATGGAAGTGGCGAATTTGAAATGTGCAAATGTAAATAAAGCGATTGGGAGGGGAGAGCATGAATAACACAGAGACAAGGATAGCACATCAATGAGTTAAAGCTTATCTGCCATAGTTTACAGGAGGGATTAGACCACCCTACAAGGTCACAGGACAGGTGGTATTATCTCATCAACTCAGCTCTCAGTTAACATAAGAAAAAGAGGATCATGGGGGACCAATGGTCACCGATTAGGCATTGTTTGTTATATAGAGGGCGCAAGTAGCTACAAGCAGTGCCCCTTTAAGGAGAGGGATAATCATAAGCAGAAAGAGTTTGGAAAGGATTTAGGACTATATCGAAAGAGTAAAAGAAAGACATAAAATTGAGGATAGATGGGGTTAAAAAAATGAAAGTGATAAAGTGAGGAAGGTAAGAAGAGAGAGAAAGATGGAGAAAAGGTCCTCATTTCCACCACAAGTATATAACTCACCTTAATTTGAATTAGAATCTCAGAAAGTAGTGAGATATTTTTTCTCATCCAAAATAGTTGCATTCTGATCATGGCTTCAAACTAATTCTTTTAATGATAATAATAGTAATAATGATATTGGATATTTATAGCGCACGTACGTATCCATCAAGCATTGTGCTCAAGGCGCTCCAACTATTAATGAATACCGGTATTCCTATTTATGTATGTGAATTCTATGGTTGCATAGAGAAATTGTATCACTGAAAAGATCAATAAAGACCAAGGAACAGCTTTGAACATTACAATAGTTGCTACATTTCATTATGTTATATATTGGAGAAGAGAGTAAAAGAGCCATAAATAGCCATGTTAGTGGCCTGTGAGAGGGATGAGAGGGATGAGAGGAAAAATGAAAAGAAGAAACAGTGTGTTAAAGGTACTATGTCCCTTTTGCAGCCAACCTCAAATTCTGTAGAACTTTGCAGGAATTACTAATATGTTATGTATGTCCTTTCTGTGAAATTTAAACGTTAGCAGTGTCCTCATATTCAAATTATGCAAGGAAACCCGTTTACTTGCTAGACTTCACTGTCAGACACTATTAAGTGACTGACTGGCTTTTTTTTCTTCTTTGGTAATAACATACATGAAAAGAGTTGTAAAGGGTACATAAGCATTTGTCTACATCAATAACCCACTTCTTGTGATGGCCAAGATTAAACTGATTGAATCTTTGCGCAGCATAAAACGTATGACCATTCGGTACAATTGTCTGAAAATCAAGACTATTACTTTTGGGCTCTATAGCCCTAAAGTCGATTTGACAACTAATAGTCGTTATTTTCCCACTTCAAGACATTTTCAAGCCCCACCTTTTTGAGGGAAGTTCTAAATTAGTATTATATTTCAAATGCAGTTGGAATTTAACTTTTTCATTTTTTTGGCCTGCAAATGGGACATAGTACCTTTAAAGTGAAGGTTGAGTTCTTGGAAGAGGTGAAAAATAATTTGTGAACGTTATCATTGTATTATGCAAGTGTGGAAGAACATCACATTGAAAAATGTTCCCTGAAAAGCATGGCTCTTCAAATTAATGCTTTCATATTCTAAATATGGCATGTAACAACACAAAAATCGGGACAGATTTTTATGGCACATATGTTCATGTAGTCCATATACATATTTCAATGTACAGTGCTCGTAACTTTAACAAGACTGGGCCAAATTTCTTATCATTTTGATAATTCCAGAACCTTGCAACTTACACTCCAATGCTTATAGGCATGATCAACCTTTTTTGATTGATTCCACAAGGTTTCTTTCACAATGCAATTGCACGATCAGAACTTTATCTTTAAGTCAAGGTATAAAAATCAACAGGTTCCATTCAGTGAGGGCAGCAGAGGATCGAAGCAGGGAAAGAGAGAAGTAGAAAGAGAGTGGATGAGAGAGAACACAAGAGGGTCATAATATGTACTGGAGAATTGATGTAGTAGGTATGAGACAAGGCTGTTGTATAACTTGAGACACGCCATCGACTGCGCATTGACATAATTGCACTCTGTCTTGTGGATTGACGTCATACTCTACTCCTACTCCGCCAGTCACTAAAGGAACAAGTGGGAAGAAAGAAAGAGAATAAAGAAAGAAAGAAAGAGATAGAGAGAGGGAGAGAGAGAAATAGATAAACAGAAAAAGAGAGTGAAAATATTGAAAGAGATAGGACAAGAGAAAGGGAGAGTAAGATCAGGCCAAGAAAAAAGTTATCAAGATATTTTTAAATACATATTTAGACTTCATACATGGAGATGTATGTTAGAGAGATGAGTTGATAATAACCCCAAAAGATGCAAGTTATGGAGATGGGCTCTAGAGGGATTGATAGAGAGAAAGAGGGGGGGGGGCAGAGAAGAGAAGTGAGGTGAGGTATTGAGTTACAGTGATGTAAAATATATTATAAGTTATATCAAACTTCATGTTGGATTTTTTCCCCCACAATTTGTCTGCCAAGAGGGAAAAGGGTATTAACTCATATTAGACAGGTTTAGCATGCAACCTTCCTGTTGGGTATATATTGGTACTGCATAGTCAATATCTACTTATATATTTAATTTCTTAAGAAGGAAGCCATTAGAGAGATAGATAGGGGGTAGAGAGATGTATCAGTAGATAGCAATTTGCATGGTTATGTGAAAGAGAAGGATGGATAGGACAGAAAGAGAGAGATACACTCAAAGAAAGGACCAGGACAAAGTTGGGGGAATAGAGGAAGATAACAGCAGATTTATAAGGGGGAAAAGCATTTTTTTTTAAATCTAAAACAATATGTTTAAAAAAGATGTAGGAATTTTATGAATTGGAATGGGTAAGAGCATGTATACAATTATTTTTGAAAATTAGATAAAATTAAAAGAAAGATAGCAAGACAGAAAGAGAGAAAAAGAAAGAGAGACAGTGTGTGTGTATGTGTGTGTGTGTTTTGGGGAGTTGAGAGTGAGGGATGGAGGAAGAGCAAGAGAGAGAGAGAGAGAGAGAGAAAGGGTGAGATACTTGAACACGTAGGGAGATAGTAATAGATGAGATAAGTGTAGAGTTGAGAGCATGTGGGAGGATGCGGATGTATAAATAGCTCACAATGAGGCTGTGATATATAGAGATGGACTTCATTCTAAAGTGGGAGATGCCTGTTTTGAGTGCGCCTGCCAGAGACGGAGCCTGCCCGTTCGTCTTAAGGGTAGAGGCATCTTCTTCGTCTTAATGGAGACATGAATGATAATAGAGGCAGTGGTTGGTGTGGGATTGGGTATTACTGAATGTAGATGTAATGTAGAAATATTGAGCCTTGAAGTTGCTAAAGCATGTTGTAATATTTGATTGATTTTTTTATTTGATTTATTTATTTCTTATGATCTTTTTCTGAAGTTACAAAACTAATAACAACATAATCATGAAAATAAACAAATTATATAATGAATACATCATAAACGTAAAATAATTACATTGCAATACTAGCATAAAACAATCATGAAAAATTATTGCCCTGTAATCTACTGTGTGGCAAATCCTTCATAGTAATACAAGTAATACAAATAGATGGTAAAGATAAATGGGGTATATGGCTAAATGCATGTTTTAAAAAAATTCTTGTACACTACACTTTTCTCTTTCCCCTCTCCCCCTCTCTTCTCTCTTATGGAATGCATGACAAAGCGTATTATCTGTTTATCTACCTAAACCTGGGTCAAGAGAAGCAACTGAGAAGTAAATGCCTTGTCCAAGAACAGGATTTAACTGATTGAAAATCAAGTGAATTAACCAACTAAACTCAACAACCTTCTCTTTTGCTTTTCTTCCCCGCTCCACATTAATGCATTTCTCTCCTTGACAGTATAACTCATGTCTCAGACACCAGCGTAATCCAAAGTTAAATTTGACCAACAAAGTGTCTAGCAATCGGACAGCTGATGTTGTACATCATCATCAACTTGTTTGCACAGTTTGATAAAAACCACAAGAATACTTCAAGAAGCTCATCATCCCTCACTCGGCCGGCCGGCTGTTGTTAGCCTAATGCAGACATTAATCTTTCTCTTCAGAACCAGACGGATGATGATTCTGTTTTAAAGTAGATGAGTTAACACAGGCCTGATAAAAACCCGATTTAAATCGGTTTCTCAATTTTTTTTGGATTTTTTCCAGATTTTTTTTTTCTTCCCGATTTAAAAAAAAAAAAAATCAGATTTTTTTCTTCTTCCCTATTTCCTGATTCTCCCCTTATTTTCTCTATTCTTCCCTATTTTGCCCTATTTTTTTCCCCAATTTTCTTACTCGAAAGGGGGGAATGTTGTTAGATGCCATTTTTTCCCCGCGAATCCTCTTCTTTTTTTTAGTGCTCACTATCACCCCTGTAACACCATTCTTGCTCCAAACAGATGAATAGTGTAAGTGCAAATAAGACTTGGGTATTTGACAAGAAATGAACCTACGTTATCTTACTCCAAAATTGTCACCAATTTTACAAACAAATGTATGCCCACTATAGAAATGCCAGTTTGCACTACATGCAAGCTTTGAATTGAAAGTGTTGATGACTCTTGCATTATGTGGTACCCATTTATACACCTGGGTTGAGAGAGATGCCTTTCAGTTGAAATACCTTGCTTAATGGCATGAATGCAGCATCGGTGCACAAACCCATGAATTTGCAAATCCATCAATGAAGCGAAACATTCTGTTGAGTTGCAAGCGCGTTATCTGTTACCCATTTATAGCCCTGGATAGAGAGAGGCAATGTGTATGAAATGCTTTGCATAAAAAAAGAGGAGTGCAGCATCAAGATACAACTGATACTGACTAGTGCATTATCCAGTACCCATTTGTACACGTGGGTAGAGACTCGAGAGAGAGGCAAGGTTTTTGAAATACCTTGCTAAACAACAGGATTGCATCAAACCTATGATTCTTCACGTCTTAGGGCAACAGCCCACTTATTGACCTTTGTGAAAATGTCACTATCTTCCCCAAACTTGTTGCTCCACATGACAGCGTGCCCAAGCTCTTCTCAAAGACATCCAATTTCATGGCTGCTCTATCTCCAGGTAGATCGTGACTAAACATGCCATCCAACCGTTACGAGTCGGTGCACCTCGGAAGTCAGAATGCATGTTGCATACATTATTGGTCATGTTACAATCTTGAACAAACCCAGGGTAGGAACTGATCCCGAGCTCCGGTAACACAACTACATTTCAAGAGAAACATGTTGTATGCTATTCTGAAAATTGTTGATTATGGCGTTGCTCGGTGGTTTGTATGAGCAAAATGTAAAGAAACTCACAAAACATTGCTGGAAATCACATTTACTGCAACCTTTTGTTGCACGGCTTGAAATGCTGTTGGAACAGTTTTCTTGATAAAGTTTAAAAATGATCAAAATATTCCTTGAGTTGTGCAAAACCCATCCATGTTGTGTCATCCCTATAGAAGAAAAAGAAAGTATTATACAAATATATTGCTTGCTCTTTTGATCCCCTGCTTTGAGTTATTAGATTGATTGATGCGAACTCCTTCCTTACGCTTATCTTTTATCACTGTACTAAAAGAAGACACAATCATGATTTTTGTCAAGTGCCTTTGTTAACTTTTTTTTTCTTTTTTTCTTTAAGCCATTTTTATTCACAATGTTTGTATAGTTGTGCATACACCATCATTGTCCTTGTATGAAATGAAATTGGTATTCTCTTTGAGCTCAGAACCCCTTCTTAATCCCTAGAAACTAACTGTAGAAATATTGCAATTTGTTGTGCAAATGATATCCTTTACATTCTGAACAATAATGAATGAACGTTCTCCTTGAACATCTCTTTCACAATCTTTGGAACATACCCTGAAGAACATAACTTCTCATTTGTACAAACACTACCATTCTGATTACTTTCGAACAATGGCATCACATCCTCCCTGTCTATCTTTACAAGATTCCATATGCTGTGACGACGATGTAGCCTGCTATTTTGGGCCCTTCCTCTGTCTGTTCTCCTTGGAACTGTTTGTTCTCCTTCACATCCTATCCTTAGTGACATTCATTTTGTATGAAGACTGGCAGAGGAATTAACCTGTCAAGCAAGACACACTTGTAAGCTTAGAATCCAGCTCATGCTAATACTCATGTCACAGTGGTTGGGGGGGGGGGGGGGTTGTAAAGTGACATTTAAGCAGCTTAACAAAAGTTAATAGTGAAGAAAAAAAAAACATATCCAGGACCTCGTCACATGAAAAGTTTTAATTAAAGGCCAATCCAACCTTTGTTACAAGTTCATGTGTATGGAAGCAGAAAAATAAGTTTGGATCTCGAATTCAGATGGCTTTATAATATAATATAGATATTTGAAAGGAACTCCAAATTGGCTATATGTCTCAACAATATGTATGGGTAGCTCACACCACTACAATTTTTTAGGTTCATCCAGATTTTTGCACACACAGCTATACATGTACAAGTATATCGTTTTGACCTTCATTTTTTTCTTTCTCTCTCTTATACTCCTCTTATACTTTATGTTTTTATTTTCTTCTTTGTATCCTTTGTGTCTTACATTCTCCCTCTTCCTTTTCTCTCTTTCTCATTCTGTTTTTTCCTCTGCATGCTTATTTCTATCTTCCCTCTCTTCCATCTTTCTTGTTTCTCTTTCTCTCCCTCCCCCCCCCCCCCCCCCCTTCTCTCTCTCTCTCTCTCCGGTTTACCTATCTCTCTCTCTCTCATATTGGTCTCCTTGTTTTCCTTTTATTCTTTGCCATTCTTTTATCTCCAAATCTCTTGCTTCATATCTGCCTTCGTGATCACTTATTCTGTCTCTCTCAATTGCAGCACACCATTCTATATGCAAAGAATAAACAAGTAGTTTCTTTTGATACCCTGGGGCTCATCAATTCCAGATTCCCTTTCTCATGAATAAATTTTAAATGTCTGTGCATTTGAAAGCCTCCCATGCAGGAGAACTTGAAATGTCATCGAGAAATTTTCAATTAGCAGGGATTTGCATTCGGTGATTGTTTCCTTATAGACAGATAACATATGCATGGGTTTGCTACAAAACAACTGATGAGCAATATGGGGATTAAGTGTTGTATTTTATTGTATTGGTGGGTTGTGTGGTTTTAAAAGTAGTAGACTGAAGATTTGAAGGGCAGGTGAACCGAGAAATGGAATAATAACAATATCTTTGAAAAATGTCTAAAGAATGTAAAGGTGAAGGGTGATTTTTCTTTGAGAGAAAATATGTTCAAATAAGTCATCGTTGCCCTTTTCTTTTTTCCTCCAGGTCTCTCTCTTCATTAGTTTAGTTCTCTATCCTCTCTTGCCCATGCTTTCATCTCTTTCCTTTTCCGCAGTCTTAACTTTTAATTTTTTTCACTTTTTCATTTGTACCGTCCAATTACCTTTTCTCCCTTTTCTCTCTCTCTCTCTCTCTCTCTCTCTCTCTCTCTCTCTTCCCTCTCTTCCCTCTCTTCCCCCTCTCCCCCTCTCTCTCTCTCTCTCTCTCTTTCTTTCTCTCATCCTCACTTTTCGACCTGTTGACTTACTTCATCCAATCCCAAGCCCTTGCTGTTTTGGAGACTTTTCTCTTCAAGAGTCATTTGCGTTCATTAATATTTTTCATTAAGCTTACAAGCTCCCTCAATATTCAGATTCTTATTTTCTTGGTTATTGCAATGCAGTACCTAAGCTTTGATATATTCCTCCAGACAAAATTACTGCCTAATTTCTTCTAAGTTGAACCATACAAAATACAGGAAACGACCCAGTAATCTATAAAAATACAATTACCAATTCGTTAGTCATTTGCATTCATAATATTTTTTAATTTAGCTTACAAGCTCCCACAATATGCACATTCTTTTTTGGGGGGTAATTCAAATTCAGGACCCAATCTTTGATATAATCCTCCAGACAAAACTACTGCCTAATTTCTTCTAAGTTGAACCATCAAAAATACAGTAAAACGACCCAGTAATCTTAAAGCAAAGGTCAGTGCAGTATGCATCTCGTTATTTTTCAGGCGAGCGCAGCAATTGATGTGCTTACATTAACCTTTTTTACAAGCTTGACATTTTCTTAAGGCGAGAAGTTGTGCCGTATAACATTGATTATTCTCCTGGCCGGCTTGATTGACTAGCCCTTTGAAGGTTGTATATTTGACTTGCATCCTTGGAGTGAGTTGTACCCATATATTGTAATCATCTCAATGTTATTCTGAGGTCTGTTCACACAAGGATGCTCTATCACCTTTCAATGTGTCTATAGCAACACTGCAAATTTAGCTGCGAAGTAGTAACGTGAAGATGCTGCATGCATGTTTCTTTGCAGTGGTGCAGTGAGCAGGTCCCAAGTAGACATGAGCCCAACCAAAAAATTACTTTTTTTTTTACGAGGGCTCTTTTCAGATTTTCCCTTAAAAAAATAGCCCCCTTAATTATTTTGCGGTGGCTATTTTGGAGCTCAGGGGGGCTTTTTTTTTTTTAAAGGTTGTATTTTTTTTAAACGCGGTTTTACCTAATTAAATTCCAAGCAAAGGCAAATATAGATACAATTGTAGCGTACATATGTCATGTAGAGTATTGCAGACATTCAGATACCCATGATTTATTCACTTTGTGTTAAACGTGTGGCTTTATGATTTACATATACATGTAACTAAAACTTGTCAAAAGGAGCGTTTTGTTTAACTGTTCGTTTTTCATATCCTAAGAAAATATTATCACTGACATGCGGGCTAGGAATTAATTTTTTTATGGGGGCTACTTTTCCCCATTGCCTAAAAAAAACCAAGGGGCTACTTCCTTAAAGCCATATTGTAAGCTGTAACAATAAGTTGTGTTTTTCCTTAGCCATCATACTACTAGCAACCAAATTGGTAGGTAATATGTTATTTAGTCTTTTTTCTGTCCCAAATTTAATTGTTATCATGGACAATGCAATCCCATTAAAAAAAATGTAGACCAACTCCCTTTAAAATTGTGTTATTTAGACCATTTATAACCATTAAATGTGAGTAAATATTTTTACTGTTGTCCCACATACCGATGTAGGGTCTATTTGTTATGCCGAAACATGCAAAATCATGGCCTTTTTTTTTTTTATAGACTCTAATTCTAAAGGCCAAGCCAAAGCTAGTTTCATTTCGTAGACAGAAATTGATGTCATCATCACTCATGACAATTGGCCTGGCATCGATCGTATATAAATAATTTAATTTAATTAAACAGTTGTAAGAAAGATTCTGAGGAGTAGGAACATCCTTTATATATTTATTTACGGTTTTTTTATAACAAAATTCAATTTCTGTGTACGAAACTTGCTTTATACCGATTTTACAGGAAAAAATCCGGCATTGATTTTGCACGTTTCGTTATTACAAATATATCAGTATGTGGGACAACAGTAAAAATATACTCGCATTTAATGGTTTTAACTTATAAATAACACAATTTTAGACGGAATAACATTTTTTTTTAATGGGATTGCATTGTCCATGATAAAAATTAGGGCCAGAAAAAAGACTAAATAAACATATTACGTACCAATTTGGTCGCTAGCAGTTGAGCTCTCGTCACTCGCAAATACTTATTTGCTTCGTACAAGGAGCATGCGGGCGCGCGCTGGAGCTGAGCTAGTACGTACGTTTCTGTGTATTGTGAACGTGTGTGAACTGCGTATGCATTCATGCTGTGCACGAAACTACATCGGGGCCGGTGGCCTGTCCGGCCGCCGGGAGCTTAGGCGCAGGCAGGCGGATACCGCTGTAGATTTAGCTACAGTAGGTACGACCGCCGATCCGCTGCAACTCACAAAACTTTTAAAATGTTGATGGAAGTTTCTAGTTTTGGAGTTGGTAGTTGGAACGGAGATTTCACTCAGACACATCAATAAATTGGTTTATTAATTCATAGGGAATATCAATTTATGGCGGGGGCGATTTTTCAAGATATATTGATTTTTTTTCGCCCTCGTCTTGATTTTTACCGTGGCGATTTCAGAGGTTTAGGGGGCGAATCGCCCGTCGCCCCCGTGTATTTTTTTCGTTGCATGAGCCATATGCAAACCAAACTATATAAGGAGGATGATGCTATTATAAGAGTACCAAGAAGTAGATGGCATACATGCTAAGCCATGTGGCTTTAAAAAAGTGCTGTTAAATCCCTTTTGATTCTATAACATGTAGATGACATTGTCTTTAGGGAGGCAGAAGGGCATTAACTCTGTGTTAACTCATATTCCCTTCTGGCTCTCAGCGAATGACCTCATACATTTTATGTTCACCCAGCAATAAGGCAGTAGCATCCTTATGTATCTCTCTCTCTCTCTCTCTCTCTCTCTCTCTCTCTTGCTCTCCCTCTTTCTCTCTTCCTCTCTCCCTCTCCCTTTCGCGCTCTCTCCCTTTCGCTCTCTCTCCCTCTCCCTTTCTCTCTCCCTCTCTTTCTCCCTCTCTTTCTCTCTCTCTCTCTCTCTCTCTTTCTCTCTCTGTCTCTCTTTATCTCTCTCTGTTTCTGTAGCATCCATGTATTGTTGATGTCAGAAACAGCTCTTTTGCTGGAAGCCAAAGACTTGGCAGCCAAAGACATGGCAAACTTCACATCTTCCTTAGATCATGAGTGTGATTACAGCATATATGAGGATATCAACATTAGTTTGAGATTATTTGCTTAAATAGTTGAGAGATGTGGAAAGAAAAAAGACGAAAGCATAGATGATTAGACAGACTCAGTGAGATAAAGAGAAAGAGAGAGGGGGATGGTAGGGAAGGAGGGAGATGGAGAGAGAGAGGGAGAGAAAGAGAGATAGAGGGAGAGGGAAGAAAGAAAGAGGGGAATGGTAGGGAATGAGAGAGAGAGAGAGAGAGAGAGAGAGAGGTAGGGAGGAGAGAAATGAGAGAGAGAGAGAGAGAGAGAAAAAAAAAATGGCTAACATCACTGATAAGAAAGATCAGATAGGATCATTGGACCTTAGAGGTTAAGACCCACTACTATAGTGTATACAACCCCACCCTTACCTAAGCACCCGTCTAATTCTTGTTACTGTATATAGAGCAGATGCTGTATCCAACGTGAAGGTCTGCTCCAGAAGGTCTGTCAAACCTGTTCCAAAATGGCCTGATTCCTTGGCTTTTGAGTAATGCCGCCTGGTAAATCAGTGCCCTTGATGATCTAAATGCCTTTTCATCCGTCAATATAAACAAGATAGTCTTCTTGCAAGGTACTGCCTAGTCTGTTTGTGTGTGGCACGTCTTCTGTCACTTAGCGTCTGCTGAGAGCCAGCAGGGATTACTAGTACATCATATTATTTAGCACAGATTTGATGTCTATGTAACTTGGCAGACATTGATTTGTAATAGCATGGTGTCATTAGGGTTTGTATTTTGTAATATTTATTTAATGTACAGTTGATACATTGGATGGGTCTCATGGTTCTTTGCTACATGAAATATACCATTTCTCAGTAATGAAAGTCTTTTTGTGTGATTGAAAATACAGTATATATACCCCCTAGGGGGGTGTTTCACAAAGCCTTTTCTCAATGACAAATGACAACAATCAGCGACAATATCCCATCATCTTCATAATTGCACGGATGAATCAACCTACAAATTGCTTCCTCATTAGCTTGAGTGTAAACTGTTATGCATACCAAAACACCAAAATGAATGCTAAATATGCTGAGAGTATGAAGGTTGTTAACTCTTACTCTTCCCTTCTACAATTCGTCGCTGTTTTCACGAAGTGCCGGTAGTGAAAAAAAATTGCATTCACTTTGCGTCACGATTTTCCTCACTACCGTCACTTCGTGAAAATAGGGACGAAATGACTTCATCATTTTTAGGATTGACCACACTGACAGTATAGATATAATGTAAACAAAGTTTAGTCATGAAATATTAGCGATATCTTGGGTATGGGACTCTTTTCGGAGTGACCTGTATAAACACTAGGAGTGCTTATCCAGGTACGAGTATGGTATTGTCAAGTGAAAAAATTGAAGTGAAAATGGAAATATTTATGGAGTGTTCAACAGTGGGGCAAGTTTGTTGCTAGCCAGAGGCATTCTTGTACCGCAAGTGCTCAATTTGTTTATATCTACTTTATTCCCTCACCGCAATGTGGATTTCTACATCCGTGCTGGGCGCCATCTCTCCCTTGAGTGGCGAATGTAGATTAATGTTCAAGTGCTTAAGTATCATTGGGAAACCACAAATGTTTGTGGAGTGTTACACAGTAAGAAATTTCAAGTTTTCAGCTAGGACTATTTGTGTTTCACAGCTGCGTTTGAACGATTCCTGTATTCGATATTGTAAATATGTTATATCGTTGAGTTTTATATTCAATCAAAACTAAAATACAAAAATACAAAAACAAATAAATGAAAAACAAATTCCTGTATTTGCTCCCACAAGTTAGATTCAGTGCTCTCAGTCCTATATCAAACGTCAAAGCCATATATAGGAGTAAATGTCTTCGTCCTGATCCAATATTGTAAAACAATTTATTTTGTTTAATCTCAAGAAAGTTTCTTTGGTCCACCTCAACCATATAAATGTATTACAAGGGTGCAATGTACATTGCATAGATTCCAGCATCTTGTTTAACCTTTGCCAGAAACTTTAAACATCTCTCCTAGTTTCCATTTCTACCCTGGGTATGGAGAGGCATGTGTAGATTGATGCCTTGATTGGAATGAAACCACAGCATCCTCATAGGTGCCAGAGATCAGAAGAAACTATTGTTACTGTTTGGTGATATATGCCATATGTAGAGTAAACATTATGCTTTAATACAGTCAAAAAAGTTCACCCTTCCATAATATTTGTTTTAGTGGGGTGAAGGCGAGACAAATATGAATTGTGCCTAACGTAAGATAAACTATCACATTTATGTCCACACTATCTTCTTCTTTGTCTCATTTCTCCCTCTTCTCTGTCTGTCTGTCTATGTCTGTCTTTCTCTCCCCCTCCCTCTCTCTCTCTCCCTCTCTCTCTCTCTCTCTCTCTCTCTCTCTCTCTTTCTATCATGAGCACTCCTTCCTTGTTCTCCTCCTCTCTTTCTTTCTTTCTCTCTCTCTCTCTCCCTCTCCCGCCCTCTCCTTCCCTCTCTCTTTCCTGCTCCTCCTCTCTCTTTCCTGCTCTTCCTCTCCCTCTCTTCATCCACATTTCTTTCTAACAACCTTCCCCCTTCAGGCCAGAATGGTGCTCTATCTCCTCTCTCTTCATTGGATGCAGACCACAAATAAACACTCTTAATGGGAGACACTGTTTATAGAGGGGGTAACCAGTCTGAGCAAGCTAAATTCAGACACATTGAAAATAATAACAAGATCCTTGGCTGAGCTCTTCTGGGGAGAGCTAATGTCAATAGTGGATTGTTTATCATCATGATCAAACGTTGTGTGATCAAACAGTGCTAGCAGGATACAGATGAAAATGAAATATTTGAACATTTCTGTGAGTGCATAGGCAGTGACATGTATGTTATAAGTATCGCATTTTGAATTGGCTTTTGTATGCGTGTGACGAGTCTGTTTTAATAACTGCAGAACGAAGAAAGAAATGGGTTTTCTGCTTTATATGATATGATAATGCTATTGATGATCTGTAGTGATATTAATTATCTATTCTATCATTATGATTGAATATTTACATTGGAGCCATGAACAATTGATGGTGGGTGTGAAATGAGGGCAAACTTACAGAAACGACAGAGAAAATTTAAAAAAAAAATTGAATTCAGGATTAAATAAAATGTAATTTTACAGATAAAGGAATATCAAAACCAAGCGCATGGGCTTATAAGCTCCTCTAAAGTGTTGGGAGCCCCAAAAATGTGAAAGAAAATGTGTTTGAAGTCGAATATTGATGAAAGAATTCAAAATTTAGGTTTTCTGCGTACAATAGAAAACCTAAATTATGTATTCTTCCCTGAATGTATTTGCCATTTTACTGAAAAGTCAGGTATTCTCCTCTTATAAGAGGCATAGTTAAAATGCAATACCACTAAATATATCCTCATATTTCACCTTTTCTACACATGTAAATTGATTGGGGGGGGGCATATGGACAGCGGATACGCCTGTGAATTCAGACACAAACCTTCGATATAACCAATACCTTCTTGACATCTAGTTTAAACTGTTCCTTTCTAGGTATCTGAAAATGCCCTGCCCATGCAGTGTAGACTATGCAAACAGCTCTAGCAGAAGGTCTTATTTCTCCATTCATTTTCTATTTTTAGCAATCTTGATTGAGGAGCTTTCAAAAAAAGTACTAGCGACGATGCATTCAGAGGGTCTTAGTGGGCAAAAATATGCAGAAAGAGTTGATTCTTGCTCCGAAATTGATGTTTTATTCAACACTTTGGTTCAAAATGTGAAATTTGTGTGACTTGTGTGAATCTGGGGAGATGTGTGAATTCAGAATCATGGAGCTAGGTTGCTTGTGGAGGGATTTTGTTGTGTGTTGTGTTAATCTGTTTCTACGAAGGGTTGGCATAGCTTTTGTCTGTGCATGCTTAGCTAGATTTTATTTTCCCCCTTTTCACCCTTAACCTTCTGTCATCCAAACACCCCTTTCCCATCCAGAAGGTTTTAATAATGTATGAGCGATGTCCTGTTTTTATCTTCACCACCCTATTTAACCCATTTCTTCCTACCCCAACCCCCTCTCTGTCACTCTCTCTCTCTCTCTCTCTCTCTCTCTCTCTCTCTCTCTCTCTCTCTAACCTTGCTATCAACTAAATCAAGACCTTAACTGGACATAAGAATTGAGTGTGTGATGTTGTAACAGGTCCATTACTTGTGCCCCCCCCTTTTTTTTTGGTTTTACTGTCACCCCTCTCTCCCTACCAATCCCCCTCCCAATTCCACCCCATTCATGTAAGAATGCATGAGTGATGAAACTATACCCTGCCATTTACCAGGTAAAGAAATGTACCATGACCAATATGACACCATATCAGCATTCATTCATGGCCGGATTAATTTTTTTTTTTTTTTGGGGGGGGGGAGCAGTGGAGAGGATGTGGAGAGGAGTATTCCCAATCACATTTTTGCTTTAGGATAGCTGTATAATATTTCTGTATTAAAGGCATTTGATAATCTTACAAGGGATGGATACAGGATTTTTTAAATGGGGATTGGGGACGGGGGGGGGGGGGGGGGGGGGGGGGGGTCCCCTCCTCCATAAGTCTCGACAAGCAAACAGATATTAAGGTAGATCAACACCCCTGTGACCCCCTAGTATCTTCCCCCTTTGGATGTGGTGGATCAGCCTAAAAGTCTGACAATTAAGCAATATATATAATCAAGCACTAAAATGGGCCCAGTACTCAAAATCTCAGACAATAAACAAAGGGGTGGTCAACACCCCTATGACCCCCACCCTAGATCCTTCCTGCTGACTAGATGTCAGATGATATCCTCTAGTATACCCTGATGTTGAATGGTTCTTAAAGGGATCGTTTAACAATGTTAAATCTGAGATGCACGGCCCTAGATGTTAAAAGTGTCTGTGAGATGGTGTAATAATGAAGCCCTAAAAAATCAAGAAGTGCCTCAAAAAAGTAAAAATCTTTGAGTGACCGGTTTTAACATACTCGTTTGCCCCAGTAGACGGTAGTGTTATGAAAACCGTTAGGGAAAAAAAAGAGCAAAATTTGGTTCCGATTTCCAATGATAAGTATCTTGATAATCAGGCAGGCAATCGGCTAGTAAAAGTCATGGGGTTCCTGACTGACCTAAGGTTTATAATTATCATTGCAGCATGAGCTAAATCCAGGATTTTGTTTCGGAATCTGAGACAAAGTTACCGGATCCCTTTAAAGTACCCTCCTTTAAAGCTTCTTGAGACGTTTCTGCCTATTTGAAGGCCCCAACCGTACTTGTGTATTCATAAACCTTAACATACATTATGCATCATTCATTATCCAATTAAAGTATCCATACCATGAATTAGATTCAATGAAGATGAATGTTACAACAGATTCTGACTGATATTGATCCAATTTCCTTTCATTATCTGGATCCAATGAAAATTTGAAAAACAACTGGGGGGTGTTTCACAAAACTTAGCATCAGTGACAAATGATAGTCGTTGTTATAAGCTACTAAAATCCTTGCTTCTGATTAGTTATCAGCAGATTTGTCACTGATTTTAGTCATATGTCATTGAAAAAAGGCTTTGTGAAACAGGTCCCAGGAGTGAGATGAAGCCCAATTTAATGGCAGGCAGAATCTAATCTTATCTGTTCAACATTGCAGTCAGGTGGCACTTTTCATCTAGTAGTTGTATTGAGAGGTTTTTCTTGGCAATTCTTACATCTTTCTGACTTTCATTGGGTTAATATGAAAGATATTCATCAAGGATTCATTTTTCAAATCTTTGAATCTGGAAGAAAAAAAACCTGTCAATTATAGCTACTCTTTCATGAGCTTGCTAATGTTGCAATGTCATGTGGTTTCTCTACCCTAGAAAGTAATGGTACAAACAGGTTTGAATATCATTCTAGGGTTGATGACCGGTATGCTGAGATTAATGACTAATACCTTCAAGACTATTACCACCTCTTTGAAAATTCTTGCCAAGATGGATTGTACATTTTAATCAGGGAAAAAACATCGTCTGAGGGCCTCCCTTGAAATACAGGACTGTAAATCCCTGATATGAATATGAAATAATAATGGATGGTTTCATTGATCTATTATTGAATTAATTCTTTCTAGGGTTTAAGAAATAATCTTTTTTTTTCAGGGAGATTATGTATGAGTTTCCAAATTGATGGATTTTTATGTCAGTAGTCATAGCAAATAGTTGTTAAGGGGGTTGTTAAAATGGTAGTGTCATGAATCAAGTAAGTACCCCCTTTTCCTCCTTCCCTCACTCCCTCTCTCTCTCTCTCCCATACTTGCCCCATCTCTCTCTCTCTCTCTCTCTCTCTCTCTATTTCTTTCACTCTCTCTGTATTTATTTATTTCTCTCTCTCTCTCTCTCTGCGTCTGTCTATTAATATATCTCTCAGTTTCTTTCTCTCCCCACCCCTCTCTCTACTTTTCTCTGTTTTGTTTTCTTTGTGTGTTTGTGTGTGTTTCTTTCTCTCTATCTCCTCTTTCAATACCCCTCTGTATCGTGGTATCTGCTCAGAGCCAAAAGGTCTTTAACTCATACTTTTACATTATAAGTTAACATCTTTGTTGCTCTCAGCAGGGGAATGTCTTCCTGCTCCTTTATATCACTGTCTCTCTACATTTGTCTTTCACATTAAAAAATAGTATGACAAAGAAAACTTATCCAGGGACGAATATTGTGCAGTGAATTGTTCATGAAGTGATAACATATCATTCAGTTCCTCAGCATTTTCTTTTTTTTCCTCTTTTTTTCTCTTTATTTCTTGTGGTAATGTGGATCTCACATTTCTTTCAGGTCCCTCTTACAATATTTATGCTTAAGTATTACAATACTGTAGTTTCCAAATCATTTCCAAATTAGGACATTGTAGATTGAGTCTGAAACCAAAACCAAGTTGTTGATGTGAATGGAAGTTTCAAATAGAGGAAAAGAGACTTCAACATAATTATAACAAAGTTGATATATTTGATATCTGTTTATTAACTCGCTAACTTTCACTGTAGTGCCTCTGTATTTATTTATTTATTTCTAATCTTTTGTCAGGGTAGCCTATTCACCAATAAGTAGTAGTCTTCCATGGGGCCCTGAATAATTATGAACTTATTTATATCAAAAAGCATAACATTTATACAGAACAGTAAAAATAAAATTTCATAGTACATGTAGAAAGCTATAACACAGCAATAATAGATGTGGCTCAAACAAATACTTGAGGTGGGGCAGTACCTGTATGGGTGATTTGGGCAATATAACTTCCGAAATGCTTGAAGCCCAAACTTGATTTGAGTGTGAATGTCAAATAAGTCGATAGAAATTCAAGCAGTGGAGAGTAAATGCTCATTATTGCCAAGGGTTACCCAGAACAGGAAAGCCAGAACAGGAAAGCTATTTGAAGTGCTTCCTTCCTGAACGGGAAATTACTACAGATTCCAAGTGTATTGATATCCACTGCTCAAGGATTTGTGTTTATTCTTAAGTCAAGTTCAAATATAGGTCAATCTTATCCTGGGGACCAAACACTTTCTGATGTAAACAATATCATAATTATTACAATTTTTGTCTGTTGTTCTGTTTCTATTTGCATTTATCTACACATTTAACCTAAAACTGCAACTTTATGTACCAAGTTTGTGTATTGGCACATGGGCTGATACCAGGTGCCATGTTTGTAGATTGGCATGGACTAAAGTAGGACAGTAATTAATGATACCATTGTTTATCAATTAAGCTTCAAGTAATGATCCTACCAGTCATAATTAGCCATTCATCACTTTTATGTCACGTTTTTCATAATACCTATACATAGGGAACCCAAAATGATTAGATGTCTTTGCCAAAAATGATCTTTTAGAAATAAATGTGACTCAGCTTGAGGGTTTTTTTGTATAGAACTTTTGTTAGGAAGGATCTAAAAATGAGCCTTTGTGTTTTATTTTGTTTCTATTTGCGTTTACAAACACATTTCAACCTAAAACTGCAATGTGTTCCAGTCCATTAACCCTTAATACGTACCAAGTTTACATACTGTGTGGGTTGGTTGATACAGTCAAGTGCCATATTTGAAGATTGACACAGACATTAGACATTAATTAATGATACCATTGTTTGTCATTAAAGCTGCAAGTAATGATCCTTTTCCAGTCATAACTAGCCATAAACCACTTTTATATCACATTTTCAAAGAAGCTATACATAGGGAAACCAAAACTGATTTGATGTCTTTGCCAAAACTGATCTTTTCTTTAGGTCAACAACAGACATTTCTGATTTTTTTTTTTTAGTACAGAGCCAAATTCGTCACAGAGTTACTAATTGGCGTTTGATTGAGCGCACCTTAGAAAATTCATAACTTTCCTGTTTTTGATCAGGTTTTGCTCAAACTCTCACTGACCTGTTCCTCTCATTTGTCTGCTTCTATAAAAACCAAGTAATACAACCAACATGGGGGTCCCTGTATTAATACCTCAATCACACTGACTCCTAACTGACCGATTTTTGGCTCTTCAGGAGGATGCAATTGTTAGTTCGGTCTGGTGTCGGTCTAGGCCCTGTTTCATAAAATCTTGTTATCAATAACAAATGCTAAATTTCAATGACAAGGTTGCTCTCAGCCAATCAAATTCCATGATTTCAGTAGCTTATAACTGTTATTATAACTAGAATTTGGTAAGAAGTTTGAAGAAACAGGGTCAGTTTTGTTGGTGTGACTGATGTATACACATGTACATATGGGAACGAGAGAATTCATTATACTGCGGGTTAACATTGTGTGGGTACATCAATCCTTCATCCAAAAGTGGCTAGAAAGTTTCACATGTATGTATTTATGCTTGTATTGAACAGAATCTGTCTCACAAAAATATGTATATATTCATTTATTTCATCTTCTGTATTCCTTTCCCCTTTCTCTATACAGTTGAGGAAGCCAAGAACCTAATTCCAATGGACCCCAACGGTCTGTCAGATCCCTTTGTGAAGCTCAAACTCATTCCCGATCAGAAGAATCAGACTAAGAAGAAGACCAAGACCATCAAGGGAAATCTAAACCCAACCTGGGGAGAATCTTTTGAGTTGTAAGTCAATTTTATTCTTATCTGTAGGCCTGTCCTCATCAGCTCGAGATTACCAAGTAACCTGCTATTTTAATTATCCCGATCACAAATTATCCAGCTAATTCGCGTCTTCATCGGCCCGCTGTTGCAATTAGCGGGATATTTGGTCGAGATAATCATGCAAAATATTCGCTATTTGTCCGATGCGTCCTCATCAGCCTGAAGACTCGCACAGCAAAATATCTTGAGCTAATTTCTCGAGCTTGGGTTTTGAGGTCGAGTCTCGAGCTGATGAAGACGCGATTTGCAACTTTGGGCTTATTTCCCTATTTAGCGGGCTATTTGGCCATCTTGAGCTGATGAAGCCATACCTTCTAGGACCAATAGTTTTAGAGTGTTATAGACAAGGGGCACAATTCTTTTCAGCACAATTGACAATAACCTTGTGGTCTTGATAGATATTTCTTCCAGGCATTTACTTGCAATTGTTATTACTTTATTTATTTACCAGGATTATTGAGTTCATTTTATACAGTAGATCTTCAAACTGTGTTAAGTCAGGTCTTTTTATAATTTGGGTGGTGCCTTCAAGAGAAAGTTGAGCTTTCGTCATGTGATGGCATCGTAAAAGGTACTGGCAAGCAGTTCATAAAGGTTGGTTATTATGTAGCACATGACAGTTATTGTATACTGTGAGGTTTTTTAATCTTCAAACTGAATAGAAAATTAGCTCAGCCTTTATGAATGTCGCATGCATTGTACACACATGTGTATGAGGGACTATGCAAACGTGTGGCATGAAAGTGTGAAACCAAGGCTTCAGCAACTTATTGTCTTATTTTCAATATGAGGGCATTTGAGAACTTTTTTTTTTTTAGGGGAATTCGTTTCCTATGATATTCTTTCATACTAACATTTAGGAAAATTAATAAGCTCGCAAATTATTTCCACCTAATCCAGAACTCACCAATCTCTTTAACTAACAAGTATTTTGAACCTGTTGAACTTACCCATTACCTGTGTGTAATTGTGCATAACAAATTCATAGTTTAAACTCAATCAATTTTACGATCAGGCAGACAAAGGGGTGATTTTTATTTCTATCTACATTGCTAGTCAATTTTTTAGTGCAAGCATGTAAAATGTATTATAGTGAGTACATGAGGGACCTCAATTCCATTCTATACTTGCCTTTTTATTATATATTTTTGTTTAATCAACAACATTATTTAATGATTAATGCATCATTCTTTGTTATAAAGCATCCATCTTTCACATCAGTAACTTTAGAAGGAAGCAAGCGTAGAATTCATGCCCTCTCTTTCTCTGTCTCCTCCATCTTCTGATATTTTTTTTTTTCATTTCTAATTTGTCACGCTTTATATTCCACACCACCCTTCTCTCTGGCAAGAATATTGATGGGTCATTATGCAAATGAGGTAGGATGACCCAAGGGTTGTATAAAAGCCAATCAAGCCCCTTGCCTGCTATACAGATGAGCAACTCTCGAGGCAATTTACGCTGTCCACGTCCAAGATTTTCCCGGAGACTGTTGCATGCTCAAATCTATCATCGTTAGTCAGATCCCCAGTGGGCAGAATAGGATAACTATCCATAATGAAGTAATCCATTATATTCTATATCAGTGTGTGTTGCCAATTTCAGTCCCTTTTAAAGTTATGTGATTTCAGCTACACATAACAAGTAATCAAGTGTATTCCTTATCCTTAACATTTGTGCTTTGATTAAAGCTTTCTGATTTTATATTTATCTTTTTTTTTCTTATCTCAAGACAATGAACCAGTTTTCTCATGTCATCATGGTTATTTTATGATGTGCTGATCTTATTCTTTTTGCCTTTGTAGATTTCAATTTTAAGGTTAGCAGAATATGTTGTATATTTTTTGAACAGATTACAGTGTGAAGTACTGAGAAATTGTTGCACCCTCAGAATTCAGTTCTACGGTGTGGGTCAAGGAAAAGTTTACACCTAGAAAATGTGCTTATTACTTTATAAATCATCGCAAACAATTCCTCCTGTTCATCCAAGCTTGAACACATACCACACAAAAAGGATACCAAATGATTTGGGGTAAAACACTCTTTCAAAAGATGTATAAGAATTTACTGTTCCTAGATGATTCTTAAAATAATTAGCAATTTTCTAGGTGTAAACTTTTTTTGACTCACACTGTATAGGGGTAATTCCATTGGCTGATCGAGAGCCAGAGGAAGATTAAAACTTGGTTGCTGTCTTCACCTCTCTGCAAGCCCGCTTGTTTGCCACGAGTGCAGTTTTGCACAATATAATGGGCACCAATTGACAAATGGATTGTTTTGTTCAATGCAATATCTTTGTAAAATTACCAATTTCTGATCTTGATTAGCTCCATGATAACCTTTCCATAGCACCGGCATAGATTAATCTTGCACAGGAAACAGTTTAATAATCTTGAAGCCTTTGATTTTATCCAATGACAAATACAATGTGGCACAGGGAAATTATTTGTGTGTCGTATAAAGAGTTAACTCTATGGAAAGGTGAATGACATATTGCCCTATTTGCTCTCGCCCGATGATTTGTGCATTTTTCTGACCAATGGTCAGTCAATACTCTTGGTCTAGTGACCAGGGCCCCGTTTCATAAAACTTGTTATCTATAACAAATGCTAAATTTCAATGACAAATTTACTCTCAGCCAATCAAATGCCACGATTTCAGTAGCTTATAACAGTCATTGGAACCTGTTATTGATAACAAGTTTTGTGAAACAGGGCCCAGATCTTTGAAGACTGTCATGGTTGACTTTCTGTCTCCTTCGAATCTGCAACTGCACATATGTATTGGCACGCTACAAATTTGAGTGGATGATGTACCTCACCATGTGTTGATTGCCTTTAATACCCCATACCAACAATAGTGTACTTTACGCAACAAACTTTATGATAACCCTTTCTGCAGTACCATGGAAGAGTCGGACAGGAACCGCAGGCTTCTCGTTGAGGTCTGGGACTGGGACCGCGCCACCCGCAACGACTTCATGGGTGCCCTCTCCTTTGGTATCTCGGAGCTGATGAAGTCCGGCGTCGACGGCTGGTACAAGCTCCTCGGCCAGGAGGAAGGTGAATACTACAATGTGCCGGCGATCGCTGAGACGGAATCCATCGAGGAACTCACCTCTACTATAAAGGTAGGTCCATGCTTTGGTTATACTTGATACTTGATGAGGTAATCCCTGAAGCAGCTTTTCCAAGCTATACTGGGATGGTATGTGTTGTGACAGCAGGTGAAGGTAGTAAAAAATCATGCTGCTATATGGTTTACAGCATTTTGGAACCTACAGGAGGTTCTAACCCTCTGATGGGAGGGCGGTCATCTGGAAAGCAGTAACTGTTGGGGCAGTAACTGCAGTGGCTGGTAGTTGATTCCAGATGCGAATGGTCCGGGGGTAGTCCAAAGGGGACTCAGGATTGGAAAGGTTTCAGATGCTTGGTCACCAACATCAGACTTTGACAAGGCATTCAGCGATGATGAAGAAGCATTGAAAGGTCCCATCTTTCCAAGGAACCTGTAAAGCCATCACTTTACAGAAATAATATTTGAAGCTCATGATTTAATTACTACATTGAACTTCTCACGTATGAAACAAATTATTGGCGATTGGTGCACTTTTAAAAGGCTTCTGTCTAATAAACCTGTTGCAAATAGAATCAAAAGTTAATCGGAGAATCTCTAAAAACCAGGGATATCATCTTTTTCTAACAAACGGTGAGCTACATTGAAATACAGTTTACTGGAGCTGTAGAGTTGCTTGTTGTTGTAGTTTGCATGCCAGTCATGTTTTTCATACATCTAGTGTTTTTAAATTGTTAAATGTCATTATTTCTCTGCATAATGTACTTTGGCAAGACATCAATCGGCATTTGCATACATGCCAACTGTTCAGATTAAAGAGGAACATTCCTCTTTTTGGGAGAAGATAATTATCATTTTAATGCAGGTGTTCCTCTTCCTGTACAAATTTGTCTGTAGTATTGAATAGGAGAGTTAGGATTGTTCCTCTTTTTTTTTAAAATAGCATAATTTGTACAGATTTCTGATTTTCAAATGTTGGCATGTATGCATTTGCCACTCTCGACCCAGGTTTAGTAAGTGGGCACCGGGTAGATTGATTCATTGAATGCACTGAGCACTACGTTTGCCAGAGCTAGAGGCGGGGTAATAATATCCAAAGTCCTTGGACGCACATAAGGCGTGTCTTCACTATCTCGAGATTGCCAAGTATCCAGCTATTTGAACTATTCCGATCGCAAACTATCCAGCTAATTTGCGTCTTCACTAGACCAATACGCTCATCACCAACTAGCTCGAAAAATAATCTCAAGATTGACGCATGCGCACTTCAGCGACTGACTGTACGACCAGCGTGCAGATTTAAGATTTTACCCGCGCTGTAAAACGTAAACAAGTAAAATTTCGCCCTCCCTCTAATTTGCTACTTCAGTCTAATGAAGACGCAAATTAGCTGGATAGTTTGCGATCAGGATAGTTTGAATAGCTGGATATTTGGCAATCTCGAGATAGTGAAGACGGGCCTATAGAGATGTTATTTCGTAATGTGATATGTGCTATACAAGAATGGCATATGTTTTTATTATTATATTATACAGCTAGATTAACAATGAATGTCACTTAGAGATATTTTCCTTTCCTTTAATATTGAAGATCTTCTATAATTTCTTTTAATGAATCCTGCGACATGTGATAAAATGTGGCAGTCACCCTACAGGATTATCTTTTATGAAGAGGAGGGAGTCAGACTAGAGTCTGCAATCATTGTCGTTGAAGAATCACCAATAAAATTTAAATGAAAATGTCTCCAGATATAAGTAGAAGAAATCTAAGCCGGTTGGAGTCTCTTATCATGCATTGATATTAAAGGTTTATCAAAGCTTTCATCTACGATAATGAAAGAGAAATATATCTGGGGGTTTAGCATAAGCTCCTGTTTCAATGATTTGAAGCCGGAATTCTATGAATTTTGAGGAGGGAGGTAGACGTTGAAAATGTCACCATCTGCATCTCATGTTTGAGAGATTTGGAAGTGAATGAAGCTGATAAGAGGAGAAGACGGATGTATTTGAGA
The DNA here is from genome assembly GCF_000002235.5 of Strongylocentrotus purpuratus. Classification (NCBI taxonomy): domain Eukaryota; kingdom Metazoa; phylum Echinodermata; class Echinoidea; order Camarodonta; family Strongylocentrotidae; genus Strongylocentrotus; species Strongylocentrotus purpuratus. The sequence goes on along the minus strand of NW_022145599.1, from coordinate 21,692,264 downwards.
TGATGTTTAGAAAGGCTCGACATTCAAGATTCCAAATATCAATAAGAATGAGAATGTTGTCTGAATGGCATTGGTAGCTTTGAGAGACATTTTGCTTGGCATTGGTAGAAATGAATGTTGCAGTGAGATTTTGCATGGTATGGCTAGAAATTAATCTAGCAGTGAATGAAATGATTTTCAGTGATCTAGTTTAGAAAGCATGGAAATAAGAAAAGGAGCAATGAGATATGTCAGCGTGCATAGAATGTAGCCAGTCAGATATATAAATCAAGGCAGTAGAGGTAATTTACTTGCAGTTCACTGACACAGAATTGACTTTACGATAAGGATAAGTGCATTGTTATGAAAAGTCTGAATAAAGCACCATATGGCCTAAAGTTCATATGTTTATCCGTTTGAAACAGAGTTCACTTCTTTCTTACTCTATACATGAAATGAGGTATTTCCAACAGCAAATAAAGTTTTCTAGATAAGAGATGTAGAGACAGAGACGTGAAAATATTGAGCAAGAGACAGACTACCGGGTAATAGATTTGTTGAGACAAATAGGAAAAGAGAGAAATTACCAGAAGTAGAGAGGAGGGGACAAAATTTAACTTGGCCCATAATCATAGAGCTATCTAAACGAGCCATGTAAACACTTTACTTCCTTATATGCTATACTTATTTTCAGGAGAGAAAGGGAGAGAGCAAGACAGAGACAGAGAGAGAAAGAGAGAGAGAAAGAGAGAGACAGACAAAAAAGAGAGGGGAGAGTCAAGAGTTGATGCAAGGTAAAAAGACATTGAGGTATCTGCGGTGAGACAGGAGGCCATTAACTACTTACCGGTTTGGTAGCTTTTAATAACAGATGCCCTTCTTGCACTCAGCAGACAAAATTTGTAGAAAGGCAAGATCATGATCACCATTATATGCAGGATCATGAGAGAGAGAGAGATAGAGAGAGAGAGAGAGAGAGAGAGAGGAGGGGGAGGGGAGGGTCGAGTGTCGATGCGAGGTAAAAAGACACTAAGACATCTACGGTGAGACAGGAGACCATTAACTACTTACCGGTTTGGTAGCTTACAATACAGAGCTAATGCCCTTCTTGCACTGTGAGAGAGAGAGAGAGAGAGAGAGAGAGAGGGAGAGAGAGAGTGAGAGAGGGAGAGAGCAAGAGAGAGAGAGAGAGAGTGAGAGAGAGAGAGGGGGGAGATAAATGGATAGGAGGAATAGGTTCAGAGTTGGTACAAGGTTAGAGACATTTAATCATCATGTAAGTCACATTAACTTGTATCTTTCATCATGACTTTAACACCTTTCTTGCTTTCAGCATAAAAACTGTCAAAAAAGGCAAAGACAGATGAACAGTGCAAACAGGGACCATATTGGAGGAAAGATAACTCAATCCAGGGAGCTTTTCTCTGATAAAAGACAATTTGATTAGCTAAAAGGGAAACATCTGATAATAAACATGTAGAAGGCGATATGAATGATGAATTGCTGTAGATATTCACATGTAAAAAGACAGATATAGCAGACGGTTTAAGAATATGAGAGCTGCGATAAATGATTACTGAACAACAGGAAATGAAAAAGAGAAAATGTGTTACAGAGAATAGAAAGAGGTAAAAACTGGGAGTTTCATAAAACCAGCTTTGACTGAATAATAAGTCACATGAGAACTAACAAAACTTGTTGGGGATGCAAGAGAAAGGGAGAAAAACAACTGGTAAAAATTGACACATCCAGGGCAGCTTCTATAATGTTAAACCATTCGAAATGGGTGACATCCTGTCAGAGTTACATTAAAATGCATAGGAGCCCCTGGGCAACTGGGACATGACTGAGTTTCAATGAATGATGTGAAATTTCATTTTCATTCGGGAGAAGGATACAGTGGATTATTGGGGTAACAAAAAAGGGGAGTGCAGTATTAATAATAAGGCTACCCTGGGTAAACAAGATATATATTGTTATCATTATTATTAATATACAGATTGTTGCTTTTTGATTATGTTACTCTTTATTTTTTTATGAAAATCTACATGATGATGTAAATATAAACAAATTTCATTATGGTTTCATAAACTATGACAGGATTTCGGTTCATTGTGTATTCACTGCTCAGGGTTGGATTTGTTTAAGTGTTGTATGTTTGATCAACAGTTTAGGTATCAAAACAGACAAAATATGTTGTACATGTTTTCCTTATTCAGAGAAATGTATTACTGTTTAGATATACATTTTCTCTTCTACTGTACCCCTTCTCTAATTGTCTCTTCAATTCTGCAATGAGATATTATCTTATATTTGCAAACTTTCATCTGATCTTAGTTTTGTCATTGTTAAAATCCTTTTAATGATTGTTCGTTTCTGATGATTAGTATTGGCAGTATGCACCCTCCTGCATTATCTGAGATCAGCTCAGAAAAACATCTTGAAATGTCCAGTTGTTCAGACCGAGTTTTGTGGGGAATGGTCATTTACTTATAAATTTACTTTGAAATTTTTCTTAAAACATACTTGTTTATACAGCATCATGACTGAATTATAATTTAGTCAGGCGTTTTCAGTACCTTTTCTCCCTTTTATATCTTTTTTCATAAGTGTATAGAGATGCAACAGCGGTGAAATGCACTATAAATAACTGTATTATTATTATTATTATTATTATTATTATTATTATTATTATTATATTATTTAATATGCACTCCATTCCTCTTTAAATCATTCAGTAGGTAAAGCTCCTGAAATTATCATGCAAATCTCTGGTAAATTAAGTTAATGGAATTGCTGAAGTATGTTGTCATCCCTTGTGTTGGCATCTATGAGAGTGTTATCCTTTCTCAAGAGGGAATCATTTATGAATTAGGGCGGAGTAGGATGGGGTTTGTGGTTATACCGGTAGGAGTAATGATGCGGTGGACAAGGAGACGGGCAGATTAGGATGTAGGGATTATCAGAGGCAGTAAAACAGAGAGGAGTAGGCATAACATTAGATTGATTAAAGCCCGTCTGTACTAGTTTGGCCAGAAGAGATTAGACCTCCCTGCAAGGTCACCAACAAGTGGTTATCTCATCAAATCAGCTCTCAATAGACATAAGAAAAAAAGGGATCATGGGGGACCAACAGGCACTGATTAGGAATTGTTTGCTATATAGGGGTGCAAGTAGCTATAAGTAGTGCAGTGGGGCTTAAAGGACTTCAGATTGAGTTAAAGTAAAATGGAGCTTTTTTTTCAGTCAAAGAACCCACAAGAAGAGGGAATCTATTAACCACAATTCTCACTTACTTTTACTGGCTTATACCTGTTTTTTTTTTTTCCCTTTTTTACTTGCTTTTTTACTTACTTTACTTTGGTAGGCATATTTCAAAGATATAAAAGCTTAACCATTGGCATTGACATTCATTTAAAAAAAACTCTTTGTCTTTCTTTCCAGGAATTAAAATATCCACTACTGCATTGGTATTTTTCTATAAAGCCTTTGATTCATGTCCTTAAATAGTTCTTTCTTACATGTATAAATAAATAATCATATTGGACCTAGTTTTATTTCCAAGTATTTACTAATATCCCAAACTTTATACATGCTAGTCTACATGCTACCCTAGAAGACATAACAATGAAATAACTTTATACAGGAAATGTCGCAAAACTTCTGATTAGTTTCTGTGGGACATTATGTAATTTCAGTTTTTTTCCCACGTGACTCAAATTTTAAACTCAGAATTGTTAGGTAAAAAAATGAATAAATGAAGACTCTAGAAGCATCTATTTTGACTCCATTTGCAAATTACATCTCAATTTTTGCTTTTTGATAGAGGGATCATGTATTGTGGCAAACCTATTTTTAGCAAGGCTGTGCAAATCACTTCATAATTGTAAATAGCACCATTAACTTTGGTGTAACACTTTGTAGTGATTTGAATGGGACACCAAAACCAGTCATAAACATGTACCAAACATGAAATTCAGTCATTGAGATTAGCTTCCAGTTTTTTAGATAAAATTGGAACAAAGTTCAGTGATTAGTGTTTTTCATGAATTGAAACCTGAGTGTACGTGCAATTTAACATTGTGCAGTAACAAACAATTCTGCTATAAGAATGTTTGTTATTAGTTTTATGTGCTTCCAGTTTTGTTTTCATCAGAAAAGTTGAGTTAGATTCTCCTCTTTCTGTAATCAAAACCATAAATCATTTTAATTGCTGTGTATTATATATATATATATATATATATATATATATATATATATATATATATATATATATATATATGTATGTCTTGCTTTAGTTAAGAGCAGATCAAGTTTCAAGATAGCTGCTTCTTATCCATCTCATGTTTCAGATTAAAAGAATGAAAATCTCAGTTTCATTCCCTTGTTGATTATTGATTGCAGTATTTTTTTTTTAAAGATCAGAAGTGTTTTAATGGGAGCTTCTTTTTTTTTTAGTTGCTATATTAAGATTTATCATGATAATTTTTGCTTGTATTTTCTGTATTTATTGTTTTTCCCCCATTTTCCCAGAATCTAATTGTTAACCACTCCCGGTTTTTGTTCATAGGTTGACTTCCATATGATATCATATTTCTCTTATACTGAATTGAAATACAGATCTAAAATCAAAAGTAATGTCAATATTAATACATTTTACCCCTTCAGTTTGTAACTAGAAAATAAAGTTTCTGTAACTACGCGCTACTTCATTTTACATTTACATGTATGTTTCTGCTTAATGAGACCTCCAGTGACATTTTATTGTTGAGAGAAAGAGCCAAAATATTGATGTTTCTGCCACTGTTTATCATTTCCTCTTGCATTTAATTAGTGAATTTCACAGCTACTATTATACAGAAGATTCATGATTGACACATGTTGCATGCTTAAACTGTTACAAGTGCTATGTTACAAAGGCTTCAAACTATATGTTTTCACTTGCTTTTGCTTTTTATGAATGATTGTTTCCTCTTAGACTTTGCATCTGCATTCTTTTCTGATTAGCCGAGGAACCTTATTGTCAATCTCATTTTGCTTTGTTTAATGCTTGTTCATATTTGTGCTCAATTTTCTATCATTTTTTTTCCTCAGAGTGAATGAGTGCTTCCTCTTTGCATCTGCCTTCTTCTCTCTGAATAGGATGCTTATTGTCAATGTCATTTGTTTAATGCTTGTTCATATTTGTGCTTAATTTTCTATCATTTTTTTTCCTCAGAGTGAGAAGGGTTTTGTTCGATCCCTTACTCTTCATGCCCTTAAAATCCAAGCTCCCATCCTTCTCCCTATAGATGAAGCTGAAATGTCGGTAAAGCTCAAGTAGTCAGAATAGAACAAGCATAGATACAGCACTGGTAGATCGTCTGGAATTTATTATTCCCAGAGCCAATATGTGTTATATGAAAGGCACAGGCTATATGAATACATAGTATACAAATATAAATGTACACCTATACACGTTGACGTAATTGATGACATTAACACCACCCCCCCCCCCTGGCTCCTAGAAGACAATATATGACGTGTATGATATACGTTTGGACCAATTTGTATTTCTATATAATGAAATGATAACCACTTGCGTTGAAGGAAGCACGGATAATACACTGCATTATGAACAAGTATAGATCCCTCAACACATCAATGTAATGATGCAGCCTAAAGGCTTGTTCGGGTATAGCGCGGTAAGCCGCCACCAAAAAAAGCCATGTTTATTTTTAAACATGTAATTGAATGACAATTGCGTGCGACAAAGGCCTTGCGAGTAATCACTGAGGGCTGTGTTATAAGATACGTATACTTGAAGTGTATTACACTTCCATCATCATTAACAAAATGCAGCGTTTTTTGTGTCATATCTGAACTAGCTCTAATGGTATAGAATCATTCATGCATAGAAATGTCGTGTTTTAATTGCACCCACAAAGATACAGATCAACTGAGGTAAGAGCACTCAATATAAAAGCATGCATGAATGCCATAGATAGCAGTTATTTGTACAGGGTAGGCCTACACTTGACTTTAGAAATCACATACTTGTACATTTTAAATCAATTAATTAACAAGACCAGATACACTTTTTTATATTTAGCTTGCACAAATATCTTAGATGTAAAGGAAAACCCTACTATAAGTAGTAGTAGTAGTAGTAGTAGTAGTAGTAGTAGTAGTAGTAGACTTTATTGGATAACTTGTTTAGCACAAGGCTAATCTGCCACAGGGTCCATTGCACATAAATAAAAAGCAAGTTGAATATACAACAGTTTAACACATACAATAGCATTAAACAATACATATGAAAATAGTTTACAACATACTGAAATGAATTATACATAGATTGATTACAATGATATACATAATTGACATTTGGCTGATAAGAAATACATGCATATGATAAGAAAATTATAAACTATTTATTCATTTATTAATTAAGGAAATAGGATAACAAAATTATCACTTATTTTTTCCACAAAACGAAAAAACAGCAAAAAAAAAATGTGTAAATTATAAAACACAAAAGCATATAATACAATAAGATGATAGGATTTTATAATAAAGATTCTGTTATTCGTACTATAAGCATCTGTTGAGAGCCAGAAGGGTGTTAACTCTGGGTTGAAGTCATGAGGTAACGTCCTGCTGGCTCTCAACAGAGGTATGCAATTCATACAGCTCAGTAAAAACACATGGAATAAATGAAAGAATGTGGAAGAGGAAAAAAAAAAGATTTCTTTTTTTTTTTGAGAGGGAGAGAGAGAGAGAGAGAGTGTGTGTGTTTTTTGTGCGTGTGTTTGTGTGTATTTGCAAGTGTGAAGTGGCTACATAGCGCTTATAATGTGTTAAACAATTACAAGTTTAAGAGTACTAAAAGGACCAAAATGATTCGTAGTTCCAATGCATAGAGCTTCAAGGTCATTTTCATCCACGATCATCAGAAAGGCTCTAATTATGCGCCTGAGTTCATTCATACTCGCACAAGGTGATAGACATTAATAATAATGTAAATTGGAGAGAAAGTGAGTCTGCTCTATCATAGCAAGAATGATGCGAAGTTATCTACCTCTGTTGTCACACTGTATGTCTATCTCCCCCACCCCCCCACCCCTTCTCTCTCTCTCTCTCTCTCTCTCTGCCAGTTTTTATTTCTATCCATCCCTTTGTTCATGTTTCTTTCTTTGAGTCTGTTTATATTCATTCCCCTCTCTTCATCTTTCCTTCTGTCATCCATCTGTGCCATCTTCCTATTCTTTCATTTTCAAGATATCTGATAGGAAAAATTCACTGCTTCACCAAGTTCAATTCATGGATCTCCACCTCTCTCTCTCTCTCTCTCTCTTTCTCTCTTCATCGCTCTTCTTTTTTTTTCTTCTCACTTTCATTGAAGAGAAAATTAATCCAATTTATCTAATGAAGATGTGAAACTACCTTTCTGTTTTATTGCATTGTTTGTCTACCTTCATCTCTCTCTCTCTCTCTTTCTCATCACCTCTTCATCTCTTTCTCTCTCTCTCTCTCTCTCTCATCACCTACATTCTCTCTCTCATCACCCTCATCTCATTTTTGTTCTCTCTCTCTACCTACGTCCTCTCTCTCTCTTTCTCATCACCTCTTCATCTTTCTCTCTCATCACCTACATTCTCTCTCTCTCTCTTTCTCTCTTTCTCTCCCTCATCACCTCTTCATCTCTCTCTTTCTCTCATTCATCACTTATCTTTGTCTTTCTATTCTTTGAAATGCATGTATCATCCATGCACGGCTGTCTGTAATCCTGTAAATGTCTTGCTCTCCAAGTTACCCACAGTACTCTCTGCCTCTGAAATGGCCACCTATCAACATTCCACCTGTGTGTCCCTCAATCTCCATTCCTATTTATTCTCTCCCTCGGCCTTCTGATTTCCTGTGCCTAATTAGAAACATTTCATTCCCAAGTGGTGAATCACGCAATCTAAAATCCATTCCCAAAGTTTTCTCAATTGCCCAACATCCCTCCCTACAGGCCCCTCCCCTGAAATAGAAACCCCAAGGTATTGATGATTATAGTACATCAATGGAGCTGCAAAAGGGGTACTAGCACATTGCCTTGTGGTACACCCATGTAGTTATAAATATCTAAAGATAGACTCAAAACCACTAGAATAATGGTTACTAAGTATATATATATATATATATATACTTACATGTAGTAACCATTATTCTAGTATATATATATATATATATATATATATATATATATGTCCTAGTGACCATGGTCCAACACTTACAGTACCTCCCCCCCCCCCCTCCCCTCCCCACCAAAGAAAAAAACACATATATGTCCTAGTGACCATGGTCCAACACTTACAGTACCCCCCCCCCTCCCCTCCCCACCAAAGAAAAAAAAAACATAGGCAGCAAGTTCCACTTTGCTGATGAAGGTGATTTGTAATTGGGGCCCCAAAAAAGGAAACCAGCACATTACTGTGTTGTAACCCTCTATTACACAGAAGCCATCTAACGATAGAATTGTTCCCTGAGCGTAAAATTTGGCATGGATATCCATTGGCCTTGCTGGAGTGCATAATGTATTACCAAATGTTCTTAGCATAAAGACTCCTGATAGATGTGCTTGTAACGAGGCCTGCTGGGAAATATGATGGAACAATCATTTTTTTTCATGCCTGCCAGCCTGGTATTGGCATTAGGAATGTGACGGAATTCGGGCCCAGGTAAACGGCTCTTGGGAAAGAAAAGGCATGAAAAATACATGATGTTTTTACACATTATTTGTATTCCTGCTGGCCATGTAGAACTGAATGATGCTATCAATCTCTACCAGGCACCGGTACCTTAGCCATCTAGGTCTCTGTACTGGCTAAAAGAATGGAAATATTGAATAATACTTTTCCGCATGTTACTGCTACTTTGCAGTGTAAGAACAACCGTTTGTTCACAGGAGCTCATTTTATATGTTCTGCATGGAAGAGAGTAAAATTGTCTCTATAGATTGTTCTTGCATTTCTTCCCCAGAGCTAAATTGCCTTTTATCTCTCACTCACTCTGTTTCTGTCTGTGTGTCTCTCTCTCTCTCTCTCTCACTCTCTCACTCTCACTCTCTCACTCTCTCACTCTCTCTCTCTCTCTCTCTCTGTCTCTCTCACCCACACTCTATCACCTTCTCTTTCTCACCTTTGCTCAATCCCCCCTCTTTCTCTCTCTCACTTGTAATGTCTCTCTCTCTCTCTCTCTCTCTCACTCTCTCACTCTCTCACTCTCTCTCTCTCTCTCTCTCTCCTCTCTCTCTCTCTGTCTCTCTCACCCACACTCTATCACCTTCTCTTTCTCACCTTTGCTCAATCCCCCCTCTTTCTCTCTCTCACTTGTAATGTCTCTCTCTCTCTCTCTCTCTCTCTCTCTTCTTTAACATGTGAAAGTGAACCAAATTTTATGTAAAGCCACATAGGTTTTTCATTTCTTGACGAATTCCATATTCTCCAAAAGAGATATAAAGAGCTTTTCTATTCCTTTTTGATCATTTAATTGATTTTTCAATTCGTTTTTCGTTTTTCAGTTTTCGAAATTGCAAAAAAGACAAGATGAACAATGTACTAGTTAAGTATGTACATCTATATAAAAAAACGTTTTTCTCTCCAAAACTAAAACTTATCTGTAATTGTAATAAAAGTAGTGCAGTAAGAATTGATGGTGCTCCACACAAAGAATAGAGCCTAAATAAATAAAAAAATCATTTTTTCCCTGAAATTATGCAAGAAAATATTTTTAATTAATTTTTTACATATTAATATTTGTTTTGGACGAATAGCCCATCTATAAAATTTGTCATTGTGGAACAAAATTTAGGTTTTAGTTTTCTTCATAATTTCAAATTTTTCGATGAAGATTATAGATGAATGCTATTAAATTGATTATTTAACAACTATTTTTCGTTTTTTGTTGAAATAAAAGGAAATTTAGCATTGGAAACTTAAATATTTCATGGTGAAATTTAAGGCATCTCTAGAGAATGTGTATGAATGAATGGGAGATTGTCATTGTGAACCAGCTTTCGGGTCAATTCATACACCTAGTTTGACCATACATTTGTTTTATTTTTGCTCAAATGCTACTCTGAAATATCAAACAGACGTTAGATTTTGCTTTATAGGATTTTAGAACTATATTTTTCCACTTTTATGAGTTAAAAATCTGTTTGGAAAAAGGGTTATTTCTAATGTTGTTAAAAATACGCCCTCTTTTGTTCGAAAGTGACTTCTACGTGTAAAACATATGGGGCTCTAAAGCGAGTACATTTGTCACGATTCTGATCCCAGTCGGAGTGAACAGTGTGTCTAATCTCTCACAAAATCATGAAAGACACGTAGGAAGACGGTGGCCATCATTTTGTTTATTCATCGCATTCGACTTCAAGCCCTGATCAACAATTTTGGTAAGCAATTTGTAAATGACGGATAAGATCTCCGTCTTTTCTGTGATGTTTGTGTTGTGAATATTACGTAGATCTAATCAGCAAGCTCCCCAGAACTCTGGCAGGGGGAAGCTGCTGTTCCGAAGAGAGTACGCGAGCTCATAATTCTTTACCCTCGGCCGTTTGTTTGATAAACAGGTTGTTTATCCGGACATTCAGGCTGAGAACAGTTGATTTCAAACAGTAATTTAGTCAATTACTCGGCTTAACTTTAGGATTTATGTACATAAACGTCATAGTAGACCTAGGGTTAGGGTTAGGGATAATTAGGGTTAGGTTAGGGTTAGGTTAGGGTTAGGGTTAGAGTTAGGGTTAGGGTTAGGGTTAGAGTTCGGGTTAGAGTTCGGGTTTAGATTAGGTTTAGCGTTAGACCAAGTAACAAAAATAAAGTGTTTTCTCGTCCCTGCCCACCTCCTTTTTGGCCGCTGCCTCCTTTTTTTTACTATTTACTATTTAGTTGAATATACCCCCCCCCCCCCCCCAAAAAAAAAAAATAAAAATGGTTAGACCCTATGATATAAATTTTGTTCAAATAGCTTCTATTTTAAGGTGATACAAATCATTTGTTTTGTCATACATGGCATCAGTATACTCACATAGCACAATATATGTGAATAAAATAGACTTGGCAAGCTATATTTGGGGTGCGGCAGCCATCTTTGGAGAAGAAAACAAAATCGCAAAATAGTAAATAGTAATGCCCAGCTTCCTCTTTTTCCTGACGAGAACACATTATTTTTAATATTTGTCCTTACTTAAGAAACAGAATTCTTCAGAATTAGCGTTGGGTAACCTAAGATTTCTCTTCATTTAATGCAGAGCCCGTAATAAGCGAGCCCTCCCACCCCCCCCCCCCCCACATTCTATGTGGCTACCCCAATCATATTTCATAACTCTTTCTCGACTATAAAAAGTCAGACTGAAATTACTTTTTCCCCTTTATTTAATACAGAGGCTGCATTTTATAAGGCGAGCCTCCCCTCCCCCCCCCCCCACCCGTGGCTACGCTAATCATATTTGCGTACTCTATCTAGTCTATTAATAGTTCCGACTGAAATTCAAGATTTGTTTCTCTTTATTTTATATATAACCTGTATTAGGTGAGCTCCAGATCCCCCCTTCCTTTACCCCGTGGCTATGCCCTTTATATTTCCCTACTCTTTCTCGACTATGATATGTCTAACTGAAATTACCTTATTTTCTCTTTATTTTATACAGAGCCTGTATAAGGCGAGCCCCCCCCCCCCCCCCCCTTCAACCTTTGGTTATGCCAAACACATTAACTTACTCTTTATCGACTATTATAGTTCTGACTGAAATTAAATATTTGTTTTCTCTATATTTTATACAGAGTCTGTATTGAGCGAGCCCTCCCCCCCCCCCCCCAACCCTAACCCCCCTTTCCCCCCTGGCTACGCCAATCACAGTTACTTACTCTTTCTTGCCTATGAGAGTTCAGACTAATTTAAAGATATTCGTACAATACAGGGACTCTATTAGGTGAGCCACCTAATGGTTATGCCAAACACATTTACTTACTCTTTAACGATTATTATAGTTCTGACTGAAATTAAATTTTGTTTTCTCTATATTTTATACAGAGTCTGTATTGAGCGAGCCACCCCCCCCCCCCCCATTCCCTGCTTAGCTACGCCAATCACATTTACTTACTCTTTCTCGACTACGAGAGTTCCAACTAATTTAAAGATATTTATTTTCCTTTTATATATACAGGGCCTCTTTTAGGTGAGCCAATCCCCCCCCCCCCTACCCCCTGGCTATGCAAATCACATTTATTTACTCTTTCTCGACTAAATTAAACATTTGTATTCTCTTTATTTAATATAGCGCCTGTATTAAGTGAGCCCTCCCTCTCCCCATTCCCGCTTGACTGCGCCAATCACATTTACTTACTCTTTATTGACTGTTATAGTTCTGACTGAAATTAATATTTGTTTTCTCTATATTTTATACAGAGTCTGTGTTGAGCGAGCCCTCCCCCCCCTAACCCCCCTAACCCCTAACCCCCCTAACCCCACTTTTCCCCCTGGCAACGCCAATCACAGTTACTTACTCTTTCTTGCCTATGAGAGTTCAGACTAATTTAAAGATATTTGTACAATACAGGGACTCTATTAGGTGAGCCCCCCCCCCCTTACCCCTTGGCTATGCAAATTGCCTTTATTTACTCTTTCTCGACTATGAGAGTTCCAAGTTCCAACTAAAATTAAAGATTTGTATTCTCTTTATTTAATATAGAGTCTGTATTAAGTGAGCCCTCCCCCCTCCCCATTCTCGCTTGGCTACGCCAATCAAATTTACTTACTCTTTCTCGACTATGAGAGTTTCAACTAATTTAATGATATTTTTTCCTTTTATATAATACAGGCCTCTTTTAGGTGAGCCACCCCCCCCCCTTTATCCCCTGGCTATGCAAATCACATTTATTTACTCTTTCTCGACTATGAGAGTTCCAACTAATTTAAAGATATTTATTTTCCTTTTATATAATACAGGCCTCTTTTATTTGTATTCTCTTTATTTAATATAGAGCCTGTATTAGGTGAGCCCCCCTCCCCTTACCACCTGGCTACGCCAATCACATTTTCTTACTCTTTATCGACTATTTTAGTTCTGACTGAAATTGAAGTTTTGTCTTCTCTTTATTTAATAGAAAGCCTGTATAAGGGGGAACCCCCCTCCCCCATGCCCTATTTAATACAGAGCCTGAATTAAGCGAGCCCTCCCCCCCCCCCCCCCCCATTCCCCATGGCTACGCTAATCACATTTCCCAACTCTTTCTCGACCATAAAAAGTCAGACTGAAATTACTTTGTTTTCTCTTTATTTTATACATTACCTTCATAGGTGAGCTCCCCCCCCCCCTCCCCCTTCACCCGTGGCTACGCCATTTGCATTTCCCTACTCTTTCTCAAATATGATACGTCCGACTAAACTTATAGTTTGTTTTCTCTTTATTTAATGCAGAGTCTGTATTAAGTGAGCCCTCCGCTCCCTTTACCCCTTGGCTACGCCAATTACCTTTTCCTCTCTCCTACTCGAATATGAGAATTCCAACTAAAATAAAAGATTTGTATTTTCTTTATTTAATACAGAGCCTGAATTAAGCTAGCCCTCCCCCCCCCCCCCCATTCCCCATTTAATACAGAGCCTAAATTAAGCGAGCCCTCCCCCCCCCCTTCCCATTTAATACAGAGCCTGAATTAAGCGAGCCCTCCCCCCCATTCCCCATTTAATACAGAGCCTGAATTAGCGAGCCCTCCCCCCCCCCCCCCATTCCCCATTTAATACATGACCTTCATAGGCGAGCTCCCCCCCCCCCCCAACCCATTCCCCATGGCTATGCTAATCACATTTCCCAACTCTTTCTCGACCATAAAAAGTCAGACTGAAATTACTTTGTTTTATCTTTATTTTATACATGACCTTCATAGGCGAGCTCCCCCCCCCCCTCCCCCTTTACCCCGTGGCTACGCCAATCGCATTTTCCTACTCTTTCTCAAATATGATACGTCCGACTAAACTTATAGTTTTGTTTTCTCTTTATTTAATGCAGAGTCTGTAGTAAGTGAGCCCTCCGCTCCCTTTAACCCTTGGCTACGCCAATCACCTTTTCCTCTCTCCTACTCGAATATGAGAGTTCCAACTAAAATAAAAGATTTGTATTTTCTTTATTTAATACAGAGCCTGAATTAAGCGAGCCCTCCCCCCCCATTCCCCATTTAATACAGAGCCTGAATTAAGCGAGCCCTCCCCCCCCCCATTCCCTGTTTAATACAGAGCCTGAATTAAGCGAGCCCTCCCCCCCCACCCATTCCCCATGGCTACGCCAATCACATTTCCCAACTCTTTCTCGACCATAAAAAGTCAGACTGAAATTACTTTGTTTTCTCTTTATTTTATACATTACCTTCATAGGTGAGCTCCCCCCCCCCCCCTCCCTCTTAACCCCGTGGCTACGCCAATCACATTTCCCTACTCTTTCTCAAATATGATACGTCCGACTAAACTTATAGTTTGTTTTCTCTTTATTTAATGCAGAGTCTGTATTAAGTGAGCCCTCCGCTCCCTTTACCCCTTGGCTACGCCAATAACCTTTTCCTCTCTCTTACTCGAATATGAGAGTTCCAACTAAAATAAAAGATTTGTATTTTCTTTATTTAATACAGAGCCTGAATTAAGCTAGCCCTCCCCCCCCCATTCCCCATTTAATACAGAGCCTGATTAAGCGAGCCCTCCCCCCCCCCATTTCCCATTTAATACAGAGCCTGAATTAAGCGAGCCCTCCCCCCCCCCCCATTCGCCATTTAATACAGAGCCTGAATTAAGCGAGCCCTCCCCCCCACCCATTCCCCATTTAATACAGAGCCTGAATTAAGCGAGCCCTTCCCCCCCATTCCCCATTTAATACAGAGCCTGAATTAAGCGAGCCCTCCCCCCCCCCCCCCCCACCCACCCATTCCCCATGGCTACGCCAATCACATTTCCAAACTCTTTCTCGCCATAAAAAGTCAGACTGAAATTACTTTGTTTTCTCTTTATTTTATACATGACCTTCATAGGCGAGCTCCCCCCCCCCCTCCCCCTTTCACCCCGTGGCTACGCCAATCACATTTCCCTACTCTTTCTCAAATATGATACGTCCGACTAAACTTATAGTTATAGCTACGCCAATCACATTTCCCAACTCTTTCTCGACCATAAAAAGTCAGACTGAAATTACTTTGTTTTCTCTTTATTTTATACATGACCTTCATAGGCGAGCTCTCCCCCCCCCCCTCCCCCTTCACCCCGTGGCTACGCCAATCGCATTTCCCTACTCTTTCTCAAATATGATACGTCCGACTAAACTTATAGTTTTGTTTTCTCTTTATTTAATGCAAAGTCTGTAGTAAGTGAGCCCTACGCTCCCTTTACTCCTTGGCTACGCCAATCACCTTTTCCTCTCTCCTACTCGAATATGAGAGTTCCAACTAAATAAAAGATTTGTATTTTCTTTATTTAATACAGAGCCTGAATTAAGCGAGCCCTTCCCCCCCCCATTCCCCATTTAATACAGAGCCTGAATTAAGCGAGCCCTCCCCCCCCCCCCATTCCCCATTTAATACAGAGCCTGAATTAAGCGAGCCCTTCCCCCCCCCCATTCCCAATTTAATACAGAGCCTGAATTAAGCGAGCCCTCCCCCCCCCCCCCCCCCATTCCCCATGGCTACGCCAATCACATTTCCCAACTCTTTCTCGACCATAAAAGTCAGACTGAAATAACTTTATTTCTCTTTATTTTATACATTACCTTCATAGGTGAGCTCCCCCCCCCCCCTCCCCCTTCACCCCGTGGCTACGCCAATCGCATTTCCCTACTCTTTCTCAAATATGATACGTCCGACTAAACTTATAGTTTGTTTTCTCTTTATTTAATACAGAGCCTGAATTAAGCGAGCCCTCCCCCCCCCCATTCCCCATTTAATACAGAGCCTGAATTAAGCGAGCCCTTCCCCC
Source organism: Strongylocentrotus purpuratus (assembly GCF_000002235.5). Classification (NCBI taxonomy): domain Eukaryota; kingdom Metazoa; phylum Echinodermata; class Echinoidea; order Camarodonta; family Strongylocentrotidae; genus Strongylocentrotus; species Strongylocentrotus purpuratus. Next base: position 21,676,304 of record NW_022145599.1, on the reverse strand, counting down.
CCCCCCATTCCCCATTTAATACAGAGCCTGAATTAAGCGAGCCCTTCCCCCCCCCCCCCATTCCCCATTTAATACAGAGCCTGAATTAAGCGAGCCCTTCCCCCCCCCCCCCATTCCCAATTTAATACAGAGCCTGTATTAAGCGAGCCCTCCCCCCCCCCCACCCATTCTCCATGGCTACGCCAATCACATTTCCCAACTCTTTCTCGACCATAAAAGTCAGACTGAAATTACTTTGTTTTCTCTTTATTTTATACATTACCTTCATAGGTGAGCTCCCCCCCCCCCCTCCCCCTTCACCCCGTGGCTACGCCAATCACATTTCCCTACTCTTTCTCAAATATGATACGTCCGACTAAACTTATAGATTGTTTTCTCTTTATTTAATACAGAGCCTGAATTAAGCGAGCCCTCCCCCCCCATTCCCCATTTAATACAGAGCCTGAATTAAGCGAGCCCTTCCCCCCCCCCCCATTCCCCATTTAATACAGAGCCTGAATTAAGCGAGCCCCCCCCCCCACCCATTCCCCATGGCTACGCCAATCACATTTCCCAACTCTTTCTCGACCATAAAAAGTCAGACTGAAATTACTTTGTTTTCTCTTTATTTTATACATGACCTTCATAGGCGAGCTCCCCCCCCCCCTCCCCCTTCACCCCGTGGCTACGCCAATCGCATTTCCCTACTCTTTCTCAAATATGATACGTCCGACTAAACTTATAGTTTTGTTTTCTCTTTATTTAATGCAGAGTCTGTATTAAGTGAGCCCTCCGCTCCCTTTTCCTCTCTCCTACTCGAATATGAGAGTTCCAACTAAAATAAAAGATTTGTATTTTCTTTATTTAATACAGAGCCTGAATTAAGCGAGCCCTCCCCCCCCCCCCCCCCATTCCCCATTCCCCATGGCTACGCCAATCACATTTCCCAACTCTTTCTCGACCATAAAATGTCAGACTGAAATTACTTTGTTTTCTCTTTATTTAATACATGACCTTCATAGGCAAGCTCCCCCCCCCCCCCCCCCACCCATTCCCCATGGCTACGCTAATCACATTTCCCAACTCTTTCTCGACCATAAAAAGTCAGACTGAAATTATTTTGTTTTCTCTTTATTTTATACATGACCTTCATAGACGATGTGAATTTGATGACCTTATTTGCATAAATTACCATAAATATGCAAATGAGTGAATTTTTCAAAAAAATTGAAATTACCATAGTATTCTATACACTTCACTTGACATGTATGCAAATTTTCGTTTCACGGCCGAGATCATAGGGGGGGGGGGCCTTAGAAGCCCCCCCCCCCCCCTCCCCGGGCTATGCAGTTTCAAAATAGCCCGGGCTAAATAGGGTTAAAGTGAAGAAAGAATGTGAATAAGGTTGCTCCGAATAATGAGGAGGAAATAATGTGCAGAACTAATGTGCTGAAATGGAGGGATTGTCATGACGGGATGACAGTCAGTAACAGATATGTAACTTGTAAGTTTGTAAGAGGGAAAATGCTGACTTAAATAAGTGATAATGATGAAATAGCAAAGAATTGAGGAGTATCATGGGTACCAATTCAATGGAAATTTGTACAAAATATGAGCCCCCCTCAGTACTAAAAGAGCCCCTGTGAGCCTTCTCATGGGGGCTCTTTTAGTACTGAGCCTGTATTAGGTGAGACCTAATTCAGGCTCTGTATTAAATGAGGAATGGGGGAGGGGTTCACCCACCAATACAAGCTCTGTTTTAAATAAAGAGAAAACAAACCTTCAATTTAGTCGGAACTCTAATATTCAAGAAAGAGTAGGAAAATTTGATTGGCGTAGCCACGGGGGGAATTGGGAGGGGGAGGGCTCGCTTAAAATAGGCTCTTTATTAAATAAAGAGAAAACAAAACTATAATTTAAGTCAGACATATCATAGTCGAGTAAGAGTAGGGAAATGTGACTGGCGTAACCACAGGTTGAAGGGGGGGGGGTGGGGCTCGCCTAATACATGTTCTGTATAAAAGAAAGAGAAAACAAATCTTTAATTTCAGTTGGAATGGGGGAGGGGGATTGCTGAATACAGGCTCTGTATTAAATAAAGAGAAAACAAAACTCTGATTTCAGTCTGACCAGGGCTCAAATTAATTTTTTGTCCACGGGGGCTCTTCCAAAAAAAGAGCCCCCGTGAGCCTTCTCACGGGGGCTCTTTTAGTACTGACGGGGGCTTTTTTTTTAAATACAAATTTCCATTGAATTGGTGGTACCCATGATACTCCTAAATTCTTTGCTATTTCATCATTTTCGGTATTATTTCCCTCTTACAACTTTACAAGTTACTGTATGCTCTAATGGTCAGATCTCCTACCTCTGTACGAAATTTCTGGTCCAAGCCCGTGCAGTCGCCTCCTCGCCAACTGGTTTCCTTTTACTAAATATAGCTTTCGGTTGATTTACTGGTCGAGGTTTATTATTTGCTGGTCTTTTGGAATCACCAGATTTGCAATCGTCCCTGTGAGCAATCTGACGGAGGCGATTATGAAGCTCACAGGGGCCAAGCGCCCGCTACCCCAGTGTATTTTGAGCCTTGAGTTTGACACAGTATGGAGCTTTTGCAATTTTTCACTTCAAATAGTGCAATCTGATGCGCACCTTTGATGGAAATTTTGTAAATTTAAATTGAAGAAAGATCGACTGATATCATCTCCATTAAAATTGATAATAGGCATTTATATCGTGCCGTCTATCTAGACAATTCTATTCCGAGGCCCACAAAAAAAATATAAAGAATGAGAGAGTTTGGATGAGTGTCATAGTGCCAAATACAGGTATCGTTAAAAAAGATAAGATTTCAGCTTTGATTTAAAGGTCTCTAAGGAAGTTATGATTCTCAAATTAAATGGTAAAGTATTCCAAAGAGAAGGTGCTGCAGCCCATGCCCACCAGGATCTATGGAATGTGTATAGTAAAGCATATCTTAAATAGTTTTGGTTAATTCAAGATTATGATGATATTGTACTGAATTACACATGCTATTCCTTCTGTTTGGTGGATAGTGCAAAAAAAAACGGAATGTTCTGCTCAATGATAGTAAAAGCAGAAGCGTTTAATTCATATTTTGCGAATATTAGTCTGAATCTTGCAGACAATATACCCATGCCCCCTCCCCTCACTTTTCAGAGTACCCAAAAAGTGTTCCTTTCACCTCTGATAAGTGCCCCTTTTAATTTGACATGTGTCCATTTTCCTTTGCAATAAGTGTCCATTTCCCATTCGCATTTAAAGTGCCCTTTTTAATCTCTAGTAAGTATCCCTTTTCAGGTACGAGAAGTTACTCCTTTTCACTTCAGATAAGTGCCCCTTCACCTCTTATAATTGCCCCTATTCAAATCTGAGAGATACTGGTTTTACTTTTACAAATGCCCCTTCCCCTCCTGATAAGTGCTCTTTTCATCACTAATGAGTGTCCTTTTTCACCTCTAATAACTTCCCCTCTTATTTTGACACATGCCCTTTTTCTTTTCTAAAATATTGCTCTTTATCCTTCAGTATAAGTGCCCCTTTTTTTATTCTCATCAGTGCCCCTTTTCACCTATGATAATTTCCTTTTTAACAATATGTGCCCCTTTCCCTTTCTGATAATGGAGACCAGTGTCGTAGATCATTACTTAATACCCATTGTTCAGGGGGGAGGGGGTGATCTATTCATTCATCCCCCCTCAAAAATAGGTATCAAGTAAGGATCTACGCCAATGATGGAGACCACCAGGCCATCCATACAAGTTATTCATAAAGGAAGGCAAGAATAGGGTTACATAACGGAGAGTCTTTTTTAATGTTGATTAGTATGTTCTCTGTCGATACAATACACATGGCGGGCCTAATCCATGTTATTGATACTGAAATACAACATCTTTTCACGCTTTCATCTGTGATAACAGAGACCGCTCTGCCATTGGCAAACGCAGCTGGGGGCTGTAACCCCCCCCCCCCCCCCCGAGTATTATTGTATTATTGTATTATTGTTTATTAAGACTACATGTAGGGGATATTAACTTCATATTATCATCTAGCCTTTACCCCTCTCTATTATACACTTACGTTGGTGAACTGAATTGTATTGAATTGAGTATCCATTGTCCATTTAAATTCTTTTTTACTGGTATTATTTACAAGTAATGGATTTACAAATAGATATAAACTTGATGGGATGTACTCTTGTAAGTGTTTGTATGTTTTGTTTTTGTTTGTCTGTTTATTTTGATATATTAATGTCAGCCAACACATGATTTTAGGTACTGTATTTGGATTTTGACAAAAGGCAATTTCCTAGAACAAATAAACTGATTTAAGGTCTATCTGCAGCCATGCCATACAAATAATATGGTAACATATTGTCGGTCATGTACCGTATCAGCATAATGACATTATTTTTGACTGTCTTGTAATGAGCAATTTGTCTGTATTTTAAATCACAGTGCCTCAACGTTAGAGATCTTCTTCAAGGAATCGACCATGCCATGTACCCATTTTCAAGAGATCAGTTCTGAGTGGATAGAAGATGGATGACTCGGAGCATGTAAGAACTTTGGGCCTTTTTGAAAATAATGTTTTTTCTCTCTCCAACTGAACCTAAGTAAATATGTCTTCCAATTTATTTTGATTGTAGACAAAGTGGTATGTTTGAATGATACTTTAGCACATTTTTTTATTGTTCCAGATTAACTGTAAATCATCCTTTACTTCCATAAACAATAATGTACATACATGTAGCTTTCCAAAATATCTCATAGAAATTATAATACTTGGAGGAGTTACAACTGTCCATCGCTTTTGGGGTATTGAAATCAGCCAGAAAATATGTGTCCAATTGGAATTACCGGTAGGCAGATATTTTCTCCTTGCTCTTCCCTGCTCTACAGTCTGGTGTAGAATAATGTCTAGAAAAACATGACACAACTTATGTCTTACAATGTCTAATGCCTCAGTCACACCTTTGCGTATTTGGCTTGCGTATTGCTGGGTATTACCCGAACGCAGACAAAGGCAGTCATACCCAATAACGCGCAATAAAACATGCTCACTACGTACTCAATACGCAAACCAGCGCATGTGCCTGCGTTGGTCGCTCGCTAGTTTTAAAATTTTCTAAACTATCGCAAGCAAACGCAAGGTCAAATCGCATACGAGCGGATACGAGTGGCAACCAGTGAATGCAAGCGACAGCGTGTAGCTTAGCGCAGGTAAACGCAATCATACGCACCTCTTTTTTCGGAGCATGTGTAGCTGCGTTTCCTGCACGAATTACCTCGCTTTAACTCGTGTCTATATGCATGATTGCGCGTATTGTTGCGCTGTTGCTCGCACATCACTCACAGCAGCCAAAAAACCTTGCGATTGCCACTCGCTACGCTGCGAGTCTACCTCGTACAGCGTTTGCTTTAGCTCGCAGTTGCTGGTTGCCACACGCTTTAGCTCGCTATCACTGCGATTAGTTGCCTATGCGCTGCGTATCGGCAATATAAGGCGGGGTGGAATCATACTGCAGTCAACAGTTGAAAAATATACAACTACTGAACACTGAAAAGATGCCGAAAGCCAAAGCGAAAAGGGGGGGGGGGGGTGACGACGAGGACGAAGCCAGTCAAGCTGCCTAGGTACCATCGCTGGGTGAACACGAGACGAACATGGCGGAGAAGCCGCGGAAAGACCTAGTCAACTTCTCAAGTGACCAACAGAAGGAGCTTGCCTATACCATGGTCCTGACGGTTGAAGGGGTTTGTCGGAGAGTGGTCAGTACTCAGCAGGCACTGAAATCGGTTGGTAGGAATGCCGAAAGCATTCTCCACCAATCTCCTTGCCTGGGACAGCCGGTAGTTGTAAATTCTCTCTTGTTTAGCCATAGCCCTCCTTGCGTACGGCTTCATTGGCCATGTTGTCATGGCGAAGGTCTCGTCTGCCACAAAGAAGTAGGGGATGTCTTCATCATCGTTGGACAGAGGCTCTGGCAGAGGCACTCCAAGGATTTCAGATTTAAGACGTTGTTTTAGTTCACACGAGTTGAAGAGCTGTGCATCAGAGGTTTCGTTTCCGACATCTATCCACACAAATCTGTACTTGGCGTCGACCAGGGCCATGAGTACAATAGAGTAGAAACACTGGTAGTTGTAAAATATTGACCCACTATCCTCAGGGCACTTGATTGCAACATGCTTGCCGTCCAAAGCACCAAGGTTTGGGGAGAATTCCAGCAGCCTTCGAAGCCCTGTGTGACTGCTTTTCATTCCTGTGGGCTGGTAGGTCACATCACCAGCTTATCACCGTATTCCTCAATGATGGCAGTGCATATCTCACGTACCATGAGTGAAATGGTATTATGGGCTACCCTAAAGCTATACATTAGTGTCTTGTAGCTGTCACCCTGGCCAGCTTCAGTGCGGGTAAGAGGGCTTTCCTGAAGAAGGTGTCCCACTTCTCCAGTCTTTCATGTAGTCTCTGCTCTAACTCTTTAAACATTTCAGGGGTTAGCCTCAACACGTCCGTGAATGCCTCTTGGTCCTCGTCTTCCAGTTCCCTCATCAGTTGGTCGAATTGTCCCTGGTCCTTCCTCCAGTAGATCCAGGACCGCACCCAACAACTCCGAGGGATACTTTGTTGATGCAGCTCATTCAGCAGCTTCCCTTGCTCATAATCTTCATTCGCCTCTCTTCTTCCAGCTGAACCAAAGCAGAGCTCTGCTGCAGGGCCATTATTGTCATCAGATTTATTTTTCTTGTAGATGTAGAATCGTCAGAAGATAGATGTTTATGCCCAGTCCCTCAAAAGGACTAGTATTTTTACATATGCCGCAGCCCAAACGAGCTGGTACGCTGTAGCACGAGCCGACACACATCAGTACGAACAACAGACGAGCTAAAGCAAGCGGACACGCAACAAGACCAACTGGTGCAAGCGGCTAACGAGCAGCAAAAAAGCAGCAAACAAGCTACATACGCAACATGGCGAGCAAACTGCGTATTGAATCGTACTGCTATGAGCTATAGCGTGGCCATAGGCAACCGTAGGCAGTCTTTGTACGAGCGGCATATGAGCTACCTACGAGCTAGATACGCAATAGTGTGACTGCTACCTTCAAATTTGCTGCGTATTGCTGGGCACGGCTGCGTATTGATATACGCCGCAGAGCGCAGCAATACGCAGCAACATACGCAGAGGTGTGACTGAGGCATTAGTTTGTCACAATGCCGAAATACATGTAAAAAATTAATATTACTGTGAGGTATTTTGGATACTAATACATAAAGCATCATTTGCCCAAGCAAATTTGGCAATTTTGCCAAGGTGCTGTTGGTTAGAAGGTTTTGTTTGTCATTTTAAAGCCTAGTTTCATCTAGGGTAGGGATGATTTAGATCACCTTGATTCATTTATTTTGTCAAAATCAGTGATTTAAATCACTTCCATAGATGTGTGTTAAATTTGTTGTTGCTGAAATATCTTAAATGTGTATTTTTCCCTACTTTTGCAACTGTACCATTTATTTTTGTTGTAAATTAAAAATTTTCTTGTTACTAGCTTTAACCTAGGCCCATCAAGTTTCCAAGCTCAATTGCCCAAGTGAGCTATTTAATCGCAAATTGTGTGATGTAAACTTTTTACATTTTCTTCTTCATCTTTAAAAATCCATGGCTGGTTTCTTACCAAAATTTTAGGCATCACGTGCTAGAAAGGGAGATCTTGAGTTGTTCAAATTGGGACAATTACCCCCAGGACAAATACCCCCCCCCCCCCCGGACATTCACCTCAGACAATCATCCTCCCAGGAAAGACTTTTGTTTGAGGCTGGGGGGGGGGGGGGGGAGGGTCTATGGAAGGGACTTTTTTAATTCAACATACCTAAATCGTGTTTTAGTGCAATGTAGAAACATACCGGTAAAAATGGAAACTGGTTTCAATCTTTTTTAGAGCCCAAGCAAGCTAATTATGTATGTGGGACACAAACACTGAATTTAAAACACATTTCAAAATCTAGGGTGTACCCAAACTGTTAACCAACACTGTTTCTGTGAATGGGTTGGCTGTATGTTACATGACAAGGTAGCGGAAAAAAAATCAGACAGCATAGGATTATTAGGCATTTCATGTACAACAATGTGCACAACCATGGGAACAAATGCGCATGGTAGGTGCTACACTCTATAGCTACTCTGAAAGGTTGCATGTTTTTAGGTGCGGATCAACTAGGTAGCGTCCGCTTCTTTTCAGCAGTGAATACAAAAAAGGTGCAAGATAATGATATCAATAATGTGAACTTTTTAGGTGCGGATCAAGTAGGTAGCGTCCGCTTCTTTTCAGCAGTGAATACAAAAAAGGTGTAAGATAATGATATCAATAATGTGAACTTGTAGTCTTTATACATACCAATTTCATAAGGCAAGTCATCCGTACTAGTTTGGATTTTATTGAAATAACACAATTTGTTTATGACAATGTGAGTTTCATTATGGTTTCTTTACAGATCCTGCAAAATGTCCATTTTGTACACAGAGTACAGAGTACACAGAGCCGTTCTTACCAAACAGCATAAGGCCTGTCATCTGGTAGTTCTGTCTTCAAGCCGTCACTCTTCGTCTTATCAAGTGGTGTTAAACTTAGTGCTCAGCTTTACAGGCCAAACTTATCTGCAATCACAGATGTGTGCTTCCCTTGTTCCAAGTTATCGCAGTTGACCAGTATTTGAAAACTTCTTGGGTGGTATTCTGAGCATGATTTTATCTCTAAAATCTTTTTAGTATGCCTATAGTAACTTCCGGTAGTTCACGGAATCAAATCAAATCCGTTATTTTACCACTATCCATATTACTGTATAAGAAGTCACTAACATATGCCAATGCAGTATTAGTGGAATAACCCTTCCGGAAACATGAATTGGTAAGAGTAAGCAAGTCCGAATCCAACAAATAGTCATGTAAACTAGGTGTGCACAGTCTTTTCTAAACACCTTCATGATTGTTGGTAGAATCGTTATCAGATGATATTCACATACTGTATAATTGTATTCCATTGTCTGTGTTCCCACATTTGTGAATGGGGGTAATCCTGGCCTGCTTCCATTCTTCAGGAATTACTCCTAATTAGAGAGATAGATTAAAAAGTTTGGTGATTGTTTTTTTGTTGATAGGTGCAGCCAATTTTAATAACCTATAATTAAAGGAAACCTCACCCCAAAGAATAAGTAATAATAATAATAATAATAATAATAATAATAAGAATAAGTAATAATAATAATAATAATAATATGGATATTTATATAGCGCCGGTATCCGCCAGGCTCTGACGCTCATGGCGCTGTACATACATGTATTACTATCACAAAAATATAACTTCTTAACTAAAATAAAGTAAACTAAAACACAAATTATAACGCTACATTGACATGATTAGATAGCACTGTTTAGAAAGAGATGGGTTTTTAGAGCAACTTTGAAGGCATGAAGGGTAGTTAAATTACGAATACTAACTGGCAGCTTATTCCAAAGGGACGGACCAGAATGAGAAAATGCTCTATCCCCCCAGGAACTGCGCGTCTTAGGGACAACTAATAAGGAGGATTGAGATGAACGAAGATGTCTTGTAGGCTTATACTTAACAATCAACTTGATATTGTAGGAAGGAGCAGAGTCATACAAGGAATGGAAAACTAGCAACAACAACTTAAAAATAATTCGGTCACATACCGGGAGCCAGTGAAGAGTTTTGAGAATGGGGGTGATGTGGGTTCTACGAGAAGAAAGTGTGACAATACGTGCAGCAGTATTTTGCAGTTTCTGGAGTCGAGAAAGTTGTGTGTTAGGGAGAAGATAGAGAATAGAATTACAGAAATCTAAGCGTGATGAAATAAGAGCATGTACAAGTTTCTCTGTGGTTGAACGACTTAAGTATTTCCTAATAAAACCTAGATTTCTCAGTTGATATCTGACTGACTTACAAATACTAGAAACATGAGTTGACAATGACATAGACGAGTTTAACATGACACCAAGGTTACGACATTGCGAGGAAGGATGAATTACAGAATCTGATATGGATATATTGAACGACTGTATCTTAGCAAGATTTGATTTGGAACCCAATAAAATTAATTCAGTTTTACTATCATTCAGTTTGAGTGAGTTCGAGTTCATCCAAGTTTGCACATCTTTGACGCAAGCATCGAGTAGTTTGACAGTCCGACTTGCGTCATTTTGATTGGGAAGGAACGATGCGTAGATCTGGATGTCATCTGCATAGCAGTGATACTTGACATCATGCTGCTGTAAAACTTGCTTGAGCCTAGTGATGTACAAGGAAAACAGCAACGGCCCCCCGACTGACCCCTGCGGGACGCCACAACTGAGCTTGACAGGATCAGATCTTTCATGATTTACACATACCAATTGCTGCCGTTCATCCAAATAGGACATGAACCATTCAAGTGCGTGGTCACGAATTCCAATGGATGACAATACATTAACAAGAATACGATGGTCCACAGTATCAAATGCTGCCGACAGGTCTAATAACACGACTGCTGTGATCCTACCAACATCCATTTCTGTCAGGATGGTGTTGGACAGGTTGACGAGCAGGGTCTCAACACTGTGATTTGCACGGTAAGCTGACTGGTGATTGTCGAGTAGATCATTCTCCTGTAGGTAATCATACAATCTAGAGAAGGCTACCCGCTCCAGAAGTTTCGACAAGTAAGGTAGATTCGAGACTGGACGATAGTTCTGGAGACATTCTGGATCTAATGAAGGCTTCTTCAGTAGTGGATGAATATGAGCGATCTTCAAGGCTTTCGGAACTTTCCCACTCTGCAGACTCAGGTTGACCACATTGGCAATGTAAGGAGATATGATAGCGGCACATTCTTTCAGAAGCTTAGTTGGAATCGGATCAAGCTCACATGATTTCACAGGGTTGTTGCGGATAAGTGACTCAATTTCCTCTGAAGTAGTATCTGCAAGTGTTGCAAGTCCAATACAAGACAGTGGTGGAAGTGGAGCAACATCGGTACAGAGGTGCCTTCGAATACTGTCAATCTTGGAAACAAAGAACTGGCTGAAGAGCGAAGCTAGGGATTTGCTGCATGCGTTCGCAGGAAGTGGAGATGTCTGTTTGCGATTCAAGAGTGCATTAGCAAATTTGAACATCTTCTTGGAGTCGTTACCACAGTCACTTATTGATTGCTGGTAGTAAGCATGTTTTGATTTGCGGAGAAGAGAGTGTACATGTTGTTTCTGTTTGCAATACAGTTGACGATCGATCTCCAACTTCGAAAAACGCCACTTCTTTTCCAGGCGCCTACGTTCTTGTTTCTCACTTTTAATTTCGTGATTAAACCAAGGAGTATGAGCCCGTGTCTTGACAGTTCGGGATGTAGCTGGAGCGTGGACATCTAATAAGTCACTGAGAACCATGTTATACAAGTCGACTCTAGCTGTTACATCGTCAGTGGGTGAAGATGTCGAGGAAAGCTCGCTGTTCATCATATCTGTTGCAAATGATGTTCTGTCAATTGCTTTGATGTTACGCATGACTCGAGGATGTGCAACTGATGGAGGTTTGTGCAGATGTATATTGCACAAAATTGCAGAATGGTCCGAAATACCTGGAGTTATCCGAAGGTCTGAGAACACCTTGTCATCAGATTGACGAGATATAAAACCGTCCAGGATGTGACCCTTGTCGTGGGTAGGTATGGAAACATGCTGCACCAAATCATAACCTGCTAATAACTCATTGAATTGCTTGGTGTTTGATGCCAACAGATTGTCAAAATGAATGTTAAAATCCCCAGTGATGATAAGCGACATTGGTTTTAGCAATCGCTCGTCTAGCATGCTTGAAAACTCGTCAAGAAAACTTGTATACTTTACGGAGTTACCTGGAGGACGGTATATGATAACAACGTCCACATTGGTATTCTTGGAAGTCAAGGTAGCTGACAACATTTCAAAGCATTGAAAATCTGATGGAGGGTTGACGATCACGTTCAATTCACTGCGGTAAAGGAGGCCGACTCCACCTCCACGTTTACATGCCCTCGGGAGATGTATAAAGCTGTACCCAGGAGGCTTGATGGCAGCGATGACTGCATCGTCATCCGGAGTAAGCCATGTTTCACAGATTCCCACAACATCACAGTTTTTTTCCAATATAAAATCCTGGAATTCTGTAGATTTGTTTCGGAGTGATCTGGCGTTCAACATACAGAACGACAGATGGTCATCCTTTAAATAAGTCTGATCAGTCAATGTAATCAAGTTGATGTTGCAACTTTTGGGCACAGACGTCTTCACAAACTCAGGATGTGTATATATATGTGCATCGGAAGATGAAGGAAACCTAGTAATGACCCGGATTGGCAAGCCATACTTGCTTTTACTGCGGTGTCCTCCTTTGAATAAGCGTCTTGTTCGTCGTCGATAAGTTGAAGGGTGAATGAGGCCCCATCCATGTTTAGCACACGGTGATCTTAACAGGCTTAGGGCCGATAAATCGGAACACAACTGTGATGATAGTGAGCATTCGTGAAAAGTAAATACTCCAGCATTCAGCTTATGAAGAAACCCTATGCTATATTTTCTTGTAGCAGTAACTGTACAGTCAGGGTTTGAAGCAAGAAGCATTATTGTTATAATAGATGGAGTAATTGGTGTAGATAAAGGATCAGGACATTCCGTAAGATCCTCTTTGTAGCAGTCCTGAATCCTTTGTAGGCAGGTGGCTTTGTCCAGTTCACTTTCCAAGAAGAGTGAATAGCCAATGTGATGGTCACTGCCATTCAGAGTACCAACTATTGTCAGTGATGAGTCAAGTGGATGACCATGAACAATAGTAGTCTGGAAGTATGGTGCTGGGAGATCTGGCTGGACTCTCAGATTGTAATGAAAAGTGAAATAATATATCCAGAAACTGCTCAAAAATAAGACCAGACTCCTTCTTCTGAGTAGAACCATGATGATCACTGAGTCCTAAACTTTTACATGGTATAAATTTGAAGTAGCTATTACTGCAAAAACAAGGTAATTTTAAGCAATAATCAAGAGTGTGATCGGGAGCTGCCAGACACTAGCGCTACACCAACAAATAATAATAATAATAATAATAATAATAGCCTAATGAGATGTATTCCTGCCATTTGATGTAAATTGTTCCTTATGAAAATTTACAAGAGATATATAAATGAAGATATTCTTGGCATGATGTGATGCCTTTTAGGCTTTTAGCATGACATGAAAAACCTTGACCCCAGAAGAGCACCAACTTATTTATGCAATTTGCATTCTGGCAATTGTAGTACAAAGGATAATAGCAGGTAAAATGAAATGCTTCATCACCACACACGTCTGGGAAAGAAGCATCCATAAATTTGAATACATTTACTTGATAAACGACTTCACATAGTACGTCACGTTATCAAGAAAATCTAATAAATCTCTAAGTCAAAGTTATTTCTTGGGGTGAGGTTTTCTCTAATAAAGCCTGTTGCCTCATAAGTTTTTACAGATTGTCATTCTTTAAGCACAAAATATTATGTCACATCAACCAAAGAAAAGCCATTTTGAGCAATGTCAGCTTGATTTTCAAAAGAAAGGTGGATATTCTGTAGAGGATATTTGGAAGCAGTCTAACTCTTAATTTATGCAAAGAACTGATTGAAAGCATTGGCAAATATGAGCGGCTCAGTCTCAGAACAAGCATGTAGGGTACGTAGGTTTAAGCTAGTGGGTTAATTCACCATGTGTTGAGTTAGGGGTAAGAATCTTGAGAACTTTCCACAATTCAGAAGGGTTACTCTTCTTAGATAAGATTTACCGATGACAATATGCCTTCTTTTAGGTAGTTTTCAGGCTGTTTTCATGATTTTGGCAGGTTTTAAAATGTCTCCAAGCTTGTGGATGGTTTGATTTATCAGCCTTTTTGCTAAGCTTATCTCTCTCATGAGACAAACTAACAAATTCATCGGTAACCCAGGGTGTCTTTAGCTGTTTGACTAGTTGGATATATTTGTCACAACACAATATTTGTAAGTGGTACATAGGAAAACTAGTAATGGCTGGATTGTTGTTACTCAATGAATTCTTAAATGGGTATAATTGTATAGTTCGGATACACGTTTGCACTTTTTTAACAATATTTTGAAATTACAAATTAGAATTTTAGAATTTCTTATCACATAATGTTCCAATGGCATAGGATACAGGTACATTTTCTATGGTCTTCAGAATATAACATGTAGCTGTGTAGGAAATGATTATTTGTACTCTCAAGATATTGTTTTTGATGAGCATATAATTGAATAGCCATCAAAAGTCTAATTTTGATCCATCATTTGTTGAGATGGATTGGATTTCATATTAAGCACAAGCTAAAAAACATGCTGATCTTGTTGCCTACCAAATCACCTTATAATCAGCAGATAATAGAGCATCACCCAAATAAATGTAAATATGTTTACTCAAATTGGTAAAGTACATTTGGTACTTTGTAGTGCCTTATATCTTGTGGAAATGCCCTATATAATTAAATTCCAATTACATGTACATGTATTATTGTTAGTAGTAGTAGTGTAATTGTTATTGTTGTTATTATAATTATTGTTATAATTATTATTGTTATTAACAGAAAATGTTGCCAATAAATTTCAATCATGATATTAAATCTTTTTTTTTAAATACAAATTGTTTCATGCTCAATTAAAGGTATTACAAAGTTTTGGGAAATTTTGAAAAATGGGTGAATGTGATTCTATACCAATTTGATAAATTTGGATCCCCCTGTGGATGTATTAAAAACACCAGAAATTTTAGCGCCTAAAACACTTCTGCTTTCGAGAAAAATTGAATATAAAGATTTACCGGTGCTCCCGGTAAATTTTGATAAATTTCAAATAGCTCCTACGGCCGTACAATGGTAGCTGCGACCATGAAAATCTCAGAGTATGTAGTTGTGGTATATAATTTCCGAACGAGAATAGCTAATTGGTCGATTTTAGTCAATAAACATTGTTTTATAGGCTAATCATTATCTTGACCTTGAGAGGGAGCTATTTAACATAATGTGTTTATTATTTACAATTCATAACTTTAGAGTCGATTTCGACCGCGACAACGATCACTGAATATTGTAGGAACGTATATGCTTCCAATATGTTCATTTGAACCAAATTCATGACCCCATACCAAAACTTTGTATTACCTTTAAGACACATATATCTTTAGAGTATAAACAATTGCATGGTACACTGTTGTTGTAGGTTAAAAATGAAGAAAGCGCATTTGTATTATATATTTCAAAGAATGATGAGGTTTATATCTCACAATAATCAGAGAAAAGATTTTACATCAAATAATTTTTGTTTGTTCTCTATTTCCCTCTTTGTAATATCTGGTCAAAGACCAGCCATATATAGTGCTTGTCAAAAGTGTTGGTACCTATGTCACACATACTGACCTTGTGTAACATTTACAAAACATTGTTATGGGTTTAGATACCTCCTTTGTGAATTCGGGCCATAATGAGTATATTTGTTTACTGTTTACTATCCTCTCTTGGACTACAACTGGAGAATGACTTTGTTCTACATTTTGATATAATGTATGGATATTTCTTTTTTGTTTCACTCTCCCTCTATATTTCTACCAATTACTCTCTTTCTCTGTCTTCTCTCTCTTTCTTTTGCTTTCTCACTTTTTCTTTTTATCTCTAGCTGTCTATATAGTAATCACTCTCTTTCTCTTCTTCTATCTATATTTTCTCCCTTTTTGCCTTAACTTTTCTTTCTGTCCAAGTATATATCTCTTTTTTTTTTTTTTTTTATCTCTTTCTCTCCTTTTCTCTCTACTCTCTCTTTCTTTTTGGTGCAATAGTCCATATGTTTATTTTGCTATACATTTGTTATGATATGCTTGTAAATTATGAATATGTAATAACCGATTGCATTTTGCTGTTTTCCCCAACTTGTATTGCATTGCATGGTGCATGTATATCCAACTTAATCCAGCTGCCTAGCGGCCATGTGTATTTATTATTTAATACATGTACATACCATTTCAATCAATCAATCAGTCTCTTTAGGGATACGTTAAAACAAATATATGTACATGACATGTACATATTATCAATGTTTTTGTACTGTATTTGTATGTGAAAGAAAATAATGGTAAAATAACATATTAACATTATAATTGTTTGATTATAATATATGATGATAGTAACATTGCATGCTTTGATATGTAGGGAAGATGTGGTGATTGTGGCCCTGGTTCATTTTCAATGACCCACTCATACGTTACCTAACGTTAGTTTTTATGCATGTAATAAACAAGCATAGCTTCTTTTTCTTTTATACATATCCTACTATTTTCTACAAAAATATTTATCAATTATCATGAAGGTCATAACTTGTGAATCATATATTGATTATATTATGAAGTTAGTACAGTTCAACCATTATTTCCTGAGATTTTCCTGAAACATCTTTGTTATCAAAAATATATTTTTGTCATGTTATTTATGTTTTTGCTATTTTTTTTTAATGGTAAATAAATTTATTTTGAAGGTGAATCTAGATCTGAATCTGTTTGCCCCTTTGTCCACGAGTTGGTAATTCTTTGTTACATCTGACTCAAGAATAAATTTGTTGGGCACATGCCCAGCTGAACTACTCATGGTATCAAATACTAAAAATAAGCCATTTAGCTCAAACTTTTGAGAAAAGGAGGGATCAAAATCTTCGGCAATACAAAATTTGTTAGCTGGAAAGTGTAATGTCAACTTTACCCTTTGAGGTAAAATGTTATTAATTTAAGTTATTAAGATAACATTGAATGAAAATAGACTGCCATTCATTGTATCTACTTTAATATGAAAGTAAGTAACTTAAAGAGCCAACGTTTTCGTCACTCGACACTACTTGCAAAAGCAGCACTCACAGCACATCATCTCATCCCCTAACAAACACCAACAAATATTAAATCCATATGCCACTCTTTTTCTCTCTATTTTGATCTATGTACTCATTTTAATCTCATGCAATTCTCATTCATCTTCCTCATCATTTTCCTCTTTATTTAATTATTTCGTTATCTCCCATATTTGTTAAAGGTGTTCTCTCTTCTACTTTCCTTTCTCCACGAAGGGGGTGTGTTGCACACAGTGTAGTAGTAGTAGTACATGTATTTTAATTTTTTGTCCTGGGCAGGTGAGATTTGAACAATAACAAGCTACGTGCCTCAGTTGGATCATGGCTTTGAGCTTTATTACATGCATTAATTACCCAGAATAATTATTCATAATGCAATGAAAGAAATTTGACAAATGCACAAAACTTGTTGTGACTCTCTTGGAAATAAATACACAAATACACTGTATGTTATAGATATATATATACATATACACACAAAGTTATTGCATAGTATTTGAACCTAATAAATAATTACACTGTTATTAAATACACAAATAACTATACAAAAGTCTCTTTTTTTGGCGGGGGGGGGGGGGTCCAAGTTATTTGTTTCTTCATCTTTTTTTAGGCAGTTTAGCCTACATACTCCTGAAAAAAACAAAGATATTGAACAAGATAATATAATGAAGTAAATGACACTTTACACTGTTAAAGTTAAATGCACTTTCATACATGACTCTCTGTTCTCCTACATATTCCTATAACAGCGCCATGTACCCCCCCCCCCCCCCCCCCCCACCCCCACCTTTCCCGGCTGCCATGGACTCAAGCATTCATGCTTATGATAGTTGGCCTCTGCGTTTATCTTGATTCTTTTACTTACCTCTATATATACTTTCAAGTTTTCAATCATATGCATTTTTATGTGTGTATTCCAGTTGTCACTCTTTATGTAAATCAATTATATTATATACTATTATTGTTATTTGAATGTTTTGTATTTGATTTATCAATAAATGCAGGAACATCTGCTAACAAATATGAATACCGTACATGTATTTGTATACTTATCTTGAAATGTTTTAAAGAAAAGTTGGCATATACACATGTACAAATCATAAGAACATGTTTACCTTTCCCAAGAAATTTAGCAATATAATCTAAATTTACTGAGTAAGTTACATCATGGGAAGTTGGGGTCAATAAAGTATTCCGACTCAACTTTAAATCTGTGAATGGTCAGAAGCAGCAATGTACAGTATATGATAAAACATGTAGACCACAATGAAAGCTCATCTTAACAAACTTGAATGTACATATAACAAGTTAATTAACCTGGTCGTATTAGTCTTTGTATACTATGATTATCTTTAACCTCATAAAATAATATGTCTCATATAAAAACATAGTTACCAATGTTCCAAGCTTCCTCTTATATTTTACATACATTTTGATCAGTGCTCTAAATTAGCTACATGTACATGTATTTAAGTAGAGATCATCTTGTAAGAAATGGTCTACCGGTATATACTATTGAAATAAATTTGTATAGATTTATTTACATGTGTATTGCTAAGCTGAAGTCCATCATCCATTAGTCAACCTTAATTATTACAAAATGGGAAATTCAAATACAGTTTATCTCAAATAAAAAAACGTAACCAGAAAATTTAGAAATTGATCTCAAGGTACACTAACAAATGAATACATGTACAGTGTGTATATAAAATATGAATAAATATACGAGTTGGCTTGTCCTGGCATGTTCACGAACAAGTTCACCTGTGTTTTCCCTGGACATCATCCTTTAGCCCCAATAATTGCACAATACCAATACCAATTATTTATATCAAAACAATGAGGATTTAGCTGAAGGCTTGCACCTCAATATTGCTACTATGTCAAAATTTTCAGTTTGAGATTCACATGGCTTTAGTGATCTCATCTTTCAAACATTCATACATTTTTCATCATTCTGATTTATTTCAAACGTTTGCCATTCTGTTTCTCTTAATTTCTGCTTACATACAAATGATTTTTTTACAACGGTTGTTTTGCCCTTTAAATTGGACTTGAAGTCCAATTTTGTTCTACATATAGTGAGTCAACTCAACAGCCATGAGCAGGAAATCAATGAGCATCATTGGGATCAAAAGAGCAATGTTTGAGGGGTATGCTCTTCATTATCCCTTTAACGAGGAAAGCAAAGTCTGGAAGGAGTTGAGATGGAGCTTGTTCAGTTTGGCAAGAAGAATCATTCACCTGGCAATAGGCATTTCTTTAAATAATTGTAGAGGTGTAGCACAAACAGAACACATGTTCCAAATATACCTTGCACGGTGACATCTCTTCATGCTTGTCAAGCATCCTTTATCAATCTACACTGCAGTATGCAAGCTCATCAACTCTAAGACCTCTAAAGTAGGTTTGTGGCCATGTGATCCTTGATTATAATTGGCATATTTTGACAGTGGTTAGTATCACTTTGTTTCTACCCCAACCAGACCAATATAGTGTCTATCTTGTGTTTGGCTCTTGGCTTGGCCTAGCAACCAACTCCAATGGATCGTGGTTAAAAAATTAGTTTCCTCTTACAGATGGTAGCAGTAAAGATCCTTTCCCAGATGTAAATAAAAAGCAGATACATGTATGAGTGTTAAGTGCCAATTTCAATGAAAACCCAGTGAACTCTTCCAGGCAGTTTGTGTCAGGTAACTGGAGAAATATGTAAAGGGCGTTTCCTCGTATGGCCTGCTCTGTTCACTTCTAACTCACTTCTGGTTGGGCTTTAATGGTCAGGCACAAGTACTGTGTTGCAAAGAGATTTAAAGTAAGACAATTTAGAAAGAAAATATATTAATAATAATCATGTTGTTTAAAAAAAATAATTGAAGATACAAATTCATATTACTCATATTATCTATGAATAAGTTGCATTATCAACACCAAGCTTTTTCTTATTCAAATGAGTTACTCACTGCATACAGACCAATAGGAGATCTTCAATCATGTAAACAAAACAAATCTTTATTGTTCTTCCTATTCTGACAAAAACATACATGTATGGTGAACATTCATTGCTTATGCTGCCCCAGTTTTACAGAATAATCTCTCTCTATTACTCTCTATTACTACAATAGACAAATCTCAGTCTGCTCTTAATACACATTTTATTTATTCCAAATGCTAATCAGATATAAGGAACCTCAATCTGTAACCTATTTTGAAGTATTTTCTCTTTAATTATTATCATGCACTATACAAGATAAATTATCATTACTATGGGTATTATTATTATCAGTAAAAGGTTCTAGTACAATATTCATATTCATTCTTAATAACCTTTTCTTTTTCTTTTCTGGCTCTTTGTCTTCTGGTGCAATGACAATGAATGTCTCATCTGCTGCTATACTATAAAGAAAAGAAAATTACAAGAAAAAGGAGAAATAATAAATCTAAATATGTTACAGTCTAATATACATCTGTAGACTTAGCAAAAACACAGAATTTGATAAGAAAATGTAAAATAGCATGATCAAAGATTTTATCTAAATAGTTTAAAGAAAGGCAATCGAGAATACATATAACATCGTGCTGGAGGCAGAACCTTTAGATAATTGGTAATAGCATGGAAAGTGAACATATCCACAATAAAGTGTAATCACTAGAAATTGTACAAATCAACACAATTATGTCAACTTATTCAAATATCAATACATGTATTTAAAATAAATTTAAAATAAATAACTGGGGCCAAAATTTGGTTAGCATTAGGGATACTAGGCATGGTCCCCTAGTGTCTCCTGGCTATGCCTAGTTGCAGTTAAAGGGAAATCCAATCTCGACAGCAAACTACTCTAGAGGAGAGCAGAACAATTAGAGAAGTAGGCTGGTGAAGTTTGAATGAAATCGGACAAAACATGAGAAAGTTATGCATTTTTGAAAGTTATACTCACTATAGGTCTAGGCTTTCCATATTTGGCTGGATCTGTAATGTCTCTATGATGTAGGGGCGGACAACTTTTCCATTTGTTCCAACACACAAAATTACTAAAAATCAAATATAAATAATGAAATTTATGACTCAGGAGGGTCAATTCTCTTTAGAGGAACTATAACACTGCTATCTATAATATATTTTGAATCTTGCCCGAAGGGAGAAGGCACTTACAAGAAAAACAAAAAATGATGACTTTTTTGTACAGAACAAATGAGAGAGTTTATGTTATAATCCTTTCACCAAACTGCCAATGTGAAATTCTCATAGACTTAGTGATCTCATATCTCAAACATTCATAACTTTCTTATAACGGTACTGGCCCAATATATTTCACTCTATCGCCATTCTTATTCCCTTTTTTTTTCTGCTGTAATACAAATTAATGAACTTATTTCAAAGGTAGGAATGCCCTTTAAACTTGTTCATTTACAAGAGCTATAACAAATGAAATCATTATGACATGGTGCTTTAAAAGTCTGTACTTTAATACTATCTCTGACAGCTGAAGACAAAATTCTCTACGATGATTAAAATAAAGATACTGAAATTTACTGCATACATATTCTTGTATATGGCATATCACATTATATAACATCCCTATGCGCTTCCAAAGAGTTAGGAAATTATTACTGAACCCTAGCTTTAGCTTAAAGCGGTTATCAGGGCAGTGCATTTCAAGGAATAATCCTATCAGGTACCCATTTACCTCACCTGGGTTGAGTGTGGCAAATGTAGATTAATGTCTTGCCAAAGGACATTAGTGCCGCGGCGGGACTCGAACCGCGGAC
Source organism: Strongylocentrotus purpuratus (assembly GCF_000002235.5). Taxonomy (NCBI): domain Eukaryota; kingdom Metazoa; phylum Echinodermata; class Echinoidea; order Camarodonta; family Strongylocentrotidae; genus Strongylocentrotus; species Strongylocentrotus purpuratus. Next base: position 21,654,588 of record NW_022145599.1, on the reverse strand, counting down.
CTTGTGATCCACAGTCCCGTGACATATCACTCGACCACGGCACCTCTACGTGGTATAAACCTATACTTGAATTCCAATTCGAGACATTAATTTACAATTGCCACTCTCCACTCAGGTGTTAAATGGGTACCCGGTAGGATGCGAAAGTAGTTTGCTCAGCATTGTGAGCATCTGTGAAATGACACCTGGCTGGAAGCTCCCAAGGGAGTAGAGAATGAGCATACATTGTGTGCGGGCAAGCCTGAATCTGATGACCGGGGTAATAATATATCTGTAAAGCACATTGGTGATGCATACTGTACATACATTGTTGATGTATTAAGCACTATATAAAAGCGTAATATTATTTTTATTATTAATTTATTCCTACCTACTTTCTTATTATTCTTATAATGGTGATTACCGGTATCCCTTCTTAAGCCTTGTCCACTTATGCCGCAGTATACTGCCAATTTTGTTTAATGACATGAACCGTAATCTGCTTAAACTTTCTTTATCTTATAACACAGATCTCAGTAAATAAGCGTAGGACCTTTGTTACACGCAGTTGCCATTAATACACATTTAAAAAGTGCGGAGTTGTTTTGCTGCAGTTTACTGCATCATATTTGAATGAGCCTCAGTTGTTCATGCTTCACTGGTTCTACCTCACATTTTGTTCACTTATCATATCTCCTCCATCCAGTCTCTAATCATTTTTCTTTTCCATTTTATAATTATTGATTCCTTACTCTTATAATATTCTAATATTGAATGAGTAATTATGACTGTAATTTGCTATTAATGAATTTATATCAAGTATTTTAACAAATAAATTCTAATGAAATACAGCCCTGTGTCAAAAAATATCTTTAAAATTTCAATATTGAATTAATAAATATGTGTGGTTTAGACAATCAATTATACACACAAAAACAATTAAATTGAAAAAAAGTAAATAAAATCAACAACACTGTTCTTACCAGTTACCACCATCTCCATCATCCCCAAACAGAACTTCAATAGCTGTGCTACCTTCTATCTGAAAAATAAAAACAGAATTAAATATATCAAAATAGTGTATCTACATCTACTACAGATCAAAGCATTATATCTACATCCATAGAACAGTAAGTCAATATATACTACAGATCAATTCAATACATTCTTATCTACTATAAAAAAATGTACTGTAAACTATGTATATATAACTACAAAATATTATAACTATACAGTGTATCAATATCTACTTCAGATCAAAACAGTATATGTGAAATCTATATAGAGCATCTACTCTGAATGAAAACAAAAGTATATCTACAATTCTACATGTATATCTCGTATTTAAAGATCAAAGATCAAAGTAGATGATAATAAATGCGTTGGCTCAGTCAGTAGAGCGTCCGCCTCACAACCAGGAGGTCGTGGGTTCGAACCCCGGCCGCATCATACCAAAAGACGTTAAAAGACGGGAGTTGCTGCTACCTTGTTTGGCGTTCAACAATAAGGGATAGAGCAACATCGATCTGGCGCTGCTCAGTGACTGCCGGGCTCACGATCAATTGGGCAAAAAGAATTTCCATTTTCGGTTTAACTTAATAAAATTTGGAGTGAACTTTAAAAGATTATTATTATTATTATTATTATTCAAAACCAGGGGCCATATTCTGAACCCTGTGTTATCTGTAATATTGTTTTATCTTTGAAGATAAGATAAAGTTGGTATTCTGAAAATTGTTGTAACTTTTGTTGTATCTTTACTCTGCTCTCATTTATTTGGCCACGCCTGCGCTCAAACTTTTGTGCGGTTGTAATCATGTGTATTATTAATACAATCCCACTTAAAGCTTATCTGTACTAGTTTATAGGAGGGATTACACCACCCTGCACGGTCACTGGACAGGTGGTTATGGTTATCTCATCAACTCAGCTCTTAATTAACATAATTAAAAGAGAATCATGGGGATCAATGGTAACTGATTAGGCATTGTTTTCTCTATAGAGGGAGCAAGTAGCTACAAGTAGGACAGTGTGGCTTTAATCCTCATTTGCATATGCGTACGATAGATAATATGACAAAATAATTGGTATTCTGAAAATTGTTGTATCTTTTATCTTATCTTATCTTGCATAGTATTTACAACAATATTTACAATAGGTAGGGGGGGGGGGTTGTATCTTTCGTAGTGATAAAATGCCAATACTATTACTAATAGACGAGTTGGAAGAAGATTTTGTGTTGACCGGAGACATCACAGATGATCTGAGAACTTTCTAAGAAATTACATGAGGAAGCGCAATAGCTCAGTCGGTAGATCAGTGGTTCGAAACCAAGTCGATGCGCTTTGGTAAGGCATTAATCCTCACTACCAGGTAAAGCCATCAGCCGTCTGGTTGCTTACTTACAAGCATTTATGCTTTCTTAGCAGTCAGGTAAAATAACCAAACAACCAATTTTAAGTTTGGCTAGGATATGACGATTTATGTGTGATGTCTCTTAACCACTATAAGTGAAAGTGTGACTTGTCTTCATGATCCAAGTGTCACAGCGAATATAATGACGTGCATAATAAGCGCTCAATTAACTAATTACGCCCAAGATCTTTAGTATGACATAAGGTTCTCCTATTGGTTGACCTAGTCTACTTATCAATATCATGCTTAGACTAAATAAAATAGATCTTGATTGGTAGGGTCCATAAAAATGTGCATGTCAAAGATAAGATAGAGGCGGTCCTTCAAGAGATAACACAGGGATAAAATGATTTTTAGAATACCAACTTACAATAATATTACTTATTAATATTCAGCCGTGTTATCTCTGGAAGATACAACAAAAGATAACACAAAACTTACAATGTTGAGAATACCGCCCCTGGTAAAAGAGTTTAGATGAAATGCACATAGATCTAGATCTACAACACTAACATTCTGAATTAATATAAATTTAATGGCTGCTGAAAGCAAAGTGTGCAACTGTAGTGTTAGTGTGTTACTGTAGTGTTAGCTAATCTATTATCTAGTTAGTTGCTAACGGCGTAACGCCTACTTTTAGATCTGTTTTTTTTAACTAGACCTAGACTCTATACTTTATATTGTACAGTGGAAGTGGAAGTTAGGTAGTGTATGACCTCTTATCAGTATCCTTACGTTATACCCTCCCTCTTAATTAGGTCCAAGTCTAACATTCATCATGATTATTTCACACACTGCACCGAGGCCGCGGCGGTGACGCGACAGTCATCGACGGTGCGATGTCCCCTTAGGCTTCGGCTTTACGTAGGCGCACTCCCCGCTAGCGCTGGATGCTGAAAATGAAAACTTTTCTTGGTTTGTCTTATGGCTCCAGTTTGAATTGCTTAATTCATCAGCATTTAAAACTCATTACATATATACTTTTCTTAATACGGAAGCAAAATAAGATTACTTAAATAATCAGAATGATTTTGAAAAAGGAAATTTATGCTACCTTTTCAGGACCGTCGACTCTGCCCAAGTTGATCGTTGACAGCGTAGTTTTCGATAAATTCGTAGCTTCAAATTGATCAAGAGATCAAGTACATCATTTTTTACTTTAAATGATTCAAAATCATAAAACACGAGAGGGAGTTAAATCTAAAATATTACTTTGATTTTTGAAAATTATTTGAGACACTTCCGAGTTGAAATAATCAAATAGAATGAAGAAATTAAAGAATACAAATAATAATGTTTGGCGTGCGTAATACTACGATGGCGCTCCACATCATATTTGGTTCACTTTCACACTTGTGAAAGTGAAACATCGGCAGAATCGGCGCTTGTCAAAGTGAACCAATAGGGACGCGTACAAACGTGGTTCACTTTCACACATTTGTTGGTTCACTTTCACATGTTAAATCTCTCTCTCTCTCTCCCTCTCTATCTCTCTCTCTCTATCTCTCTCTCTCTATATATATATATATATAAATCTCTCTTTCACTTTCGCACTCTCCCCCCCCCCTCCCTCTCCCTCTCTCTCTCTCTCTCTCTTTCCCTGCTCTTTGTTGCATACCTGGCAAACAGGGAAATTAAATTGGCTCATTCAACGTGCTAGAACATACATAATTTCAGTCTAATGTGTGGATATTGAATTGCATTCAATCATCATTATTGCTCTCGAAGTGAAATGATTAGTTATCGTGGTGATACTCTGCCACCTATTCAGGTAGATAAAAGAGAGTCTAAAAAAGCTTTATTTGTATGTGTTACAAATTAGTTTCTTTTATTTCTTGTTCGTATCTGCAAATATATAGGAGCATTAAATACTACTGTACAGACACTGCCAGGTATAGCTGTGCTCATGCCAGTTCCATGTAGAGCAACATTACAGCAGTCTATATAGATACAATATACCGATAGCTTTCACAGGTTGTAGTGAGATTCAATATATTGTGATCCAGCACTATCCAATCTTCATCACCTTATAAATCATTCATCATTTCATGTTTAAGAGGCAACATCTGGATAAATGTTATCACCATGGAAACCTGGTCACATGCACAGCATCGACACTATATTAGCCCATAGCAGTTTACAGTTTTGTACGGCTCTGAATGAATCAACTTTTCCTCCTCAATTTGGCAATTATAATTTGTATTTTCTGCTCTTTCGTACGTTAAAAAATGAAAATGGTAGAAAATCGACAAGAGATTGCCAATTTGTACATATAAATATTGATTACAAATTTCACTCTGCATTGCTGATGAAGAGGCTTCACTTTAATTGCTCTTATATATGAACAGCACTTTGTACTCCTACAGAAATGGACTCAAATTTTCCAGTGACCATGGAACTGTCTGATCATGAACCATTTGCACTCTGGGTCAAAAAAAAAAAATATATATATATATATATATATAACATCACAAAAAGGCTATAGGTTAAAATGTTGAAATAATGTCATATTAATATATCTTTGCCATACACCTTGATATAACAGGGACATGGATACATGTATTCTACCTTAATTCAAGCAATATGGTGGATTCCACAGCGCCATCTAACAAAACCAGTGATTTGGCAATTTCACACGATGCATTATGGGAAAAGTCATCAAATATGTCAGCTGTGGCATTATTATATATGCTAGGAGATTTTTGGCAATTTAATCAGAAATTTCAGATCGGTAAGTTTGAATACCGGTAGCTGATCTGGAGTAACAATTTTTGCTGATTCAAAATATATCAGTCTTATAGTCCCTATTCACAACGTTTTGGTAATTTTGGCCAAAACTGACTATTATAGTCCCTTTTGGTCAGGGGTAATTTTTATGCCTCCGTTACGAAGTAGCCGGAGGCATTATGTTTTCGGGTTGTCCGTCCGTCCGTCCGTCCGTCCGTACGTCTGTACGTACGTCTGTACGTACGTCCCGTTCTCGTGATCACGTTATCTGAAGAACGGATCAATGGATTCCTACCAAACTTTGGTCATATATGTATCTAGCAAAGTCGATGAACTGATTAGATTTTGGGGTCACGAGGTCAAAGGTCAAAGGTCACAGGGCTCATTATGTATGCAAAAACAGCTCGTGATCGCGTTATCTGAAGAACCGATGGATGGATTCCTGCCAAACTTTGGTCATGTATGTATCTTGTAGAGTCGATGAACTGATTAGATTTTGGGGTCACGAGGTCAAAGGTCAAAGGTCACAGGGCTCATTATGTATGCAAAACGGCTCGTGATCGCGTTATCTGAAGAACCGATTGATGGATTCCTGCCAAACTTTGGTCATGTATGTATCTTGCAGAGCCAATGAACTGATTAGATTTTGGGGTCACGAGGTCAAAGGTCAAAGGTCACAGGGCTCATTATGTATGCAAAAACAGCTTGTGATCGCGTTATCTCAAGAACCGATTGATGGATTCCTGCCAAACTTAGGTCATGTATGTTACTTGCAGAGCCGATGAACTTATTAGATTTTGGGTAACGAGGTCAAAGGTCAAAGGTCACAGCGCCCATTATGTATGCAAAAACAGCTTGTGATCGCGTTATCATTAGAACAGATTGATGGATTCCTGCCAAACTTAGATCATTTATGTATCTTGCAGAGCCAATGAACTGTGTAGATTCTTGGTTCATAAGGTCCAAGGTCATGGGCTCATTATGTATGCAAAAATAGCTTGTGAACGCATTCTCATTAGAACTGACAGATGGATTACTATTTAACTCTGGATATCTTGCAGAGCCAATGAGCTGAGTAGATATTAGGATCATGAGGTCAAAGTTCAAAGGGTCATATATGTATATGAGAAATTGTTTGTAATCACGATATTCTGAGAACCTGTTAATGGATTACAATTGTACTTGAATTTGAAAAATTTCTTCTGTTTTGGTTTGTAAAATTGCTCTATGACGGAGGCATCATTTTCGACTGCGCGCAGTCGAATTCCATCTAGTTCCAATTGTTTTTATCAGCAAAAAAAAATTTAAAAGGCCTCTTCGTTATAAAAATTTGACCACCATCAATTACAATATGGTAATATCTGTCACTTTTTGGCCCAAAATAACCATTTGTATTGAATTTTGTCCAAAATCAGGCAAAATTTTAAGTCAGATTCAATAATTGATTTGTGGGTATAGGTAATGAAAATTTGCATTAATCTAAAAAAAATCAATGTATTAAATAAATTTACATAGTTTGGACCACTTTGGTCATTTTATTTTGATCGGTGACTAGCATTTTGCTGCGCTGCACTGGTTGAAGGATGTCGAACCGCGAGCTGAAAAATGGGCCTGTCGCAGCTTGCCTCTGGGGGCGCTATTGATTGTGAATCCACCCTATTATGAATGCTGTTCAGATTTTGGGTCATAAGTGCACTAAAGTGACAGAATCGTGAATTGCATGGTAGTAGGTGGCATAATTCATTGATTCTAGCCATGCATATGAGTCGGTTATAATCACTGGATTGCAAAGTGGAATGTGGCAGAATTTATATTTTTTAGCCATGTATACAAACCGACCTACAGAAATCTAATCAAAAAGAGTGGATAGCTGGTGATTAAATACATTGCATATGGGCACTTGATAGGTTCACTTTAGCAAATTATTTGTAAGGTCTTTGTTGTTCGTTATCTAATCCTTCTTTGAAGTTACAAAACAATACATCCTTGTGTAGAGATGTTTTTGAGCTGGTCCAATGAGTTTAAATATGATTTTTTTTCTGCAAAGCGTTGACCAGTTTGTCACTGAGCTTGAGATTACTAGCTTCATAGCGCCAGCATATTCAAGCAGTACCCTTACTTTAGGGGGAGGGGGCAGTTGCATGTAACTACATGTATGCTTCGATTCCCTGCCATCAAATCTACATGTGTACATTTACCACACTCAACCCAGGTGCAGTAAATGGGTATTAGTCGTAAGGATTTTTTTGAAATGTTTCAATGCCTTCAAATTCATCAGGACAGCTAGACTTGAAGCTTGGGCAATCAACCAAAGCTCTTTCGAAATGCATGAAGACATTGCCAAAGATGTGATATTTGTTATACAAGAACTCAGCATTTATTCTCATTTACTATGTGTCCTGTAGTGTATCATTTATATTAATGCATCCCCCCACTTCCAATTCTGAATTTGGATTAAGGCCACTACATGAAAGATAAAAGGACACCACCTTTAAAACAGAGTCTGTTTATTATTATCTAGCTTATAGTTTTTGTTAATGCAATATTTTAACTGTTTATTATTTGTTTGTTTGTGTTTTTGGTTGTTACCATAGAAATTACCGATGCCTACCCGCGAGGCATCCAAGTCTCAGAACTCTAACTCTAACTCAAGTATGGGTTTGGTCAGGGCAAGTGATTTCAACTTCCTATCAGTGCTTGGCAAAGGGAGCTTCGGCAAGGTGAGTTCTATACATTTAAACTTTCAATATTGAAGTATAGGCCTATGAAATTGGTAGTTTTCTATAAGAATGCTTTTGTTCTCTTTCTCAACATAAGAAAATAGTAGAGTTGGATTATTCCTAGAAATACTCTGTGCACAGATAATGGTCCAGTGGATAATTCCCGGACTGAACTACAAGTATCTGGGGGTTTGAATCCCTGCCACAGCACTTACGTCCTTTGGCAAGACGTTGATTTACATTCACCACATTGCATCCAAGTAAATGAATACTTACTGGTAGTAGGATTATTTCTTGAAATACACTGTGCACTGATAATGGCCGCCAGAGCTATAGTTGCACTTGTAAAAAGCTTTGAAAAAATCAATTTTTTTAAAAAAAATGGGTACTGACATTATATTCTCCGATCCTATGCCTGCATGTCATTTGAAATAGAATATCAACAACATAAATACAACAATTATTAAATTAAATTATTTACTATACCATGTGATTAGCACAAAATTTTCCATTCCCTTACATGGACAATATAGTCTTCATGAACTTTTTTAAACCCAATGAACTCTATGAACCATATGCACTTATAAAAGAGTATTTATGATGTCTCTTTCATAAATGTAATGATAGTGAATTGTAAAAACGTTGTCATTCTGGGCTTTATAGAACATATAACTAGTCACAGAACCTAGCAACCTTGGTTGCTAGTTCCTTGACAGTTCATTGCAGCTACCTAATTACTTCAGACAAGAAAGTTGTAAACCCGTCAAGATTTTTCCTGTGACACCTTCATTTGTCTAGGTCATGCTAGCAGACAAAAATTGAAGTCGGCAACAGTGAAAATTTCAGATCAATAAACTTGTAGCATAACCTTTATCATCTTGTGACAATATTGAGACTTACAGGTTATAATACTGTACTGCCTATTCAGATAGAGGGCGACAGACAACTGAATAAAGTTAGACACTTCTTGTCAGACATCTTTGTGCATAGTGAGTTATTTCAGTGAAAAACACATAACACATCTTGAGGTGTTTCACAGAACTTGTCATCGGTGACAAATGACAATTTTTGTTATAAGCTACTGAAATCCTTGCTTGTGATTGGTTATCAGCAGATTTGTCACTGATTTTTATTAGTTGTCATTGAAAAAAGGCTTTGTGAAACGGGTCCCTGAACTTGACTCCATCATTTACACGGTAAAGGAAAAGGCTAGCTGTCTCAGGTGATGCTCTGCAGACAACTCATGTATGCTATGTGAATGGTTCACACAAAGAACCTGTTTGTCTATGAACTGATTTCTCCTATGACCTCTTCTTTCTTCAGGTCATGCTAGCGGAGAAGAAGGGCACCGACGAGCTCTACGCCATCAAGATTCTCAAGAAGGACGTGATCATCCAGGACGACGATGTGGAGTGCACCATGACGGAGAAGCGGGTCCTAGCCCTGCCCAGCAAGCCTGCCTTCCTGACGGCGCTCCACTCTTGCTTCCAGACGATGGACAGACTCTTCTTCGTCATGGAGTTCGTCAACGGTGGAGACCTCATGTTCCAGATCCAGAAGGTCGGCAAGTTCAAGGAGCCACATGCTGTGTAAGTCCCTGCATGGCCACCACAGGAGAGAGAGAGAGGGGGAGAGGGAGGGAGGGAGATCTCAACTTCTGTGTTCATGATGTTTTGGCATTACCTGCACCGAGGAGAAGAAAAACACATTATAATCACCTGGTCTTACCGCAGTATAACTGATTGGGATATAATAGTAATAATAATAATATTTAGCTTTTATATAGCGCTTAATACAATGCCTCTAGGCGCTTTACAAATTTATTATTACCCCGGTCATTGGATTCAGTGCTTGCCCGCACACTGTTTGCACAATCACCACTCCCTATGAGTATTCCCGCCAGGCATTACTTGACGCTCAAAAACTGTTTGACCAACAATGACAGTCGCATCCTACCGGGTACCCATTTAACACATGGGTGGAGAGTAGCAAGTGCAGGTTAATATCTTGCCAAAGGATATAAGTGCCGTGTCAGGATTCGAACCCTCGACCTTCGCATTTCCAGTCAAGCGTCTTAAACCACTCGACCACGACACTCCCATATACAGATGTTTCACTAGACCTGGGTTTACTTGAAATCGTTTACAAAAAGTACAAAGGATCCTTAACATGCAGTGGCGGTGACTTTGTTACACACAGGGCCGCCATGTTTACTTGTATTCGAGGGACAAAGTGTTTTTCACTGTAATGTAGTCTGTTTCTACGGAATCGGGAAGGGACATATTATGCAAATATTGACTGCTCATGAGGATGATAGGTGAACTTATCACTCGCAAGAGGGTGTTCATACCGGCCCTTCTATCATCTTGAGGTAAAGCAGAGGGGGTGATAAAAGGGCCGGTATGAACACCACCGAGGGAGTGCATAATTTCCACCACCATCCAATATTTGTCTGGACTCAATTTAAACCTACAAACCTTTGGATAGAAATGCAGATGCTCTACCTCTAAGTCAACTCACCTTCTCTTGAACAAATACCACAACAACAAAAACTATATTATTGCCAATAAACCTATACTACCTTACCAGTACCCCTTTCGATGTCAGTTCCAATGTCAATTCGAGTACCAATACCGGCGTTAACATCAAGACCCATTACTGATACAATCCACACCACATGCAACACTCAACTCAACACCATTAGAGAATACCACTTCTAGTATCAATGCCATGACCAGGGGGGCGTTTCACAAACTAGTCATCAGTGACAAATGACAGTATTTGTTTTAAGCTACTGAAATCCTTGCTTCTGAATGGTTATCAGCAAATTTTGCCACTGATTTTTGTAATTTGTCATTGAAAAAGGGCTTTGTAAAACGTCCCCCTGATCGTTTGATGTCTCATTTTTCCTTCAGGTTCTATGCAGCAGAGATAGCAGTAGGCCTATTCTACCTCCATTTGCAGGGTGTGATCTACCGAGATCTCAAGCTAGATAACGTGCTAGTAGACGCGGAGGGGCACATCAAGATCGCTGACTTTGGCATGTGCAAGGAACACATGAACGAGGGCGACACAACAAGGACGTTCTGCGGAACGCCAGACTACATTGCACCCGAGGTGAAGAGGAAACAGAATTAAATGTGTTAGACTTTAGGGGGTGTTGTGACGGTGCTAAGACATATTGCTCCAGCAACAATTTTTCCAGGCTTTATTTCATCAAAGATATCTGGCCTGGGTTGCAGTTGGGTTTAGGTGAAGTGTAGGGTTAGGGCTAGGGTTAGGTGTAGTGTTTAGGTTTAGGTTTAGTGACTGATCTAGGGTTGAAGTTAAGAATTCTGTAGTAGGGTGTAGGATATTGACAAAGAGTGACTGTCACTAGAGCATGTGTCATACAACTGATGTGACATTTTCTTTTGTTACATTTGCTCAAGGACTACAGACCTAATTCATCCAAGGTACAAAGTATATCAATTATGTTTACTTAGCTGCAATTTGTAAATGAAACAAAACCAACAAAACAACAAATAAGCCGTTACTTTGGTGTACGTATTATTTTGCAGATGTGATGACAGAGAGACAGACACTTTTTGCAAGAAGTAGTTTTCATGAAACAGGTGACTTACAATATGTTTGCACTTGTATTTCCAGCTCATTTGCACATGTTTTTTCATCTGTGACCCTGCAATTCACGAAACCTTTGGAATAAAGCTTTGTAATAAGGAAGGCTTATACAGTCTTTGGGACATCTTGACAGCTAAGGAGAAGCATTATAAATTGTTGTTTGTTGTTTCTTGTTTTCTTCTCTAGATTGTAGCATACCAGCCCTATGGTAAGGCTGTTGACTGGTGGGCCTTTGGAGTGTTACTCTATGAAATGTTAGCAGGACAGGTAAGGTTATGATGATGATGATGATGATCAGCTTTCCTTATGGGGCAGTTAATGGGTGGAGGGTGCAGTACATTACATAAGACCTGTCAGTTGTAGGGCACACCCAGTGATTCATCACATCAGTGTATCAGGTGAATACCAAAATGGTGTCCATGCTTATGTGTCTTTAGAACCAGCTTCAAAATTTAAAAAATTGTGACGTGCATCGCTGTGTTTAATCCATTATACTTGCGACCGTTTGTATCAATTTTTCAGCTATGAACATTTGCTTCCTTTTCCATTATACTTGTGAATTTAAAGAACTTAATTATTGGGGGGTGTTTCACAAAGATCCTAAGTTGAACTTATCTCTAAGTTAGACATAACAATTATGGAAAGCCGTTAGCATCCTTGAAAATATTTAGTAAAAGTTATTTTAAAAGGCATAAAATGTTTATTCAATTCATTCATATTTTCTATTATCATGGGAGATTTTATGTTCTTGATGTGGAATTTATGAAAAGTCTAAAATACTTGAATTTTTGCTTTTGAACATATTTCATTATAAGACTACAAATGGCTCTCCATAATATTTAAGTCCAACTTAGAGTTAAGTTCGATTTAGAATCTTTGTGAAACACCCCCCTGCAAACTGTGTTGTTTAGAAAGAATCATCAGACATATATGATCCGAAACTGCAACTGGATTTGAAAGTAATTTGTGATCCACTTTTCTCATCTTTCTTCCAATTAGCCTCCATTTGATGGTGAAGATGAAGATGAGCTGTTCCAATCCATCATGGAGCATGTACCCTCGTACCCCAAATCAATGTCAAAGGAATCGGTGTCTATGTGCAAAGGGGTAAGTCCCTATGGAGTAGTGAAGTGTGACGTCATCAAATATCAATTTTTAGAATTTCTCAATCAAAAATAATGTCCAAATGTTGAAAAACCAATTGAATATGTTAAGTATTGGCTGAGATATGACCATCTGAATAAATAGATGCCCTGTAGGAACTCAGTGTGGCTCCTAATGTTATGAACCTGAGCAATATAACACTAAGTTCCTATAGGACATCTATTTATTCAGATGGTCATATCTCAGCCAATACTTAACATATACAATTGGTTTTTTGACGTTTGGACATTATTTTTGATACTCTTACAGAAAATGAAGAAAAAATTGAGAAACTCTAATAATATATTTTTATGATGTCACAACTTTGTTACCCTATGGTTCCTACTAGTAGATGATTTCAAGCAACAGTTAAACGAGTTTGCTTTTCATTTGTGTAATATCATTTTCACCTATATCAGACTTTTGGTTTGGATTTGGTTGGTTTGTAGTTTTACCTGACTGCTAAGAAAGTATGTGTATATAACCAGGGGACAGACAACTTAAAGTCCTCTCCGAGGGACACTTTCTGCAGTTGGTTGGCATGAAACATGATAGATTTGAGATGCCTTGAAGTTAAGCAAAGCTACCTTTCCCAGATCTAATGTAATTCTGACTTACACTTTTTATTTAAATAAATGAAAAAGAGTGATTTATTTATTTATTTATTTATTTTATTTTTTTTTTGGGGGGGGGGTGTAGATTACTTTTCTTATTTCTCAACTTTATAATGGGGAAGTACACACTTTCAAGCAAAATGAACTTCCAGAGGGCTATTATCTCATTCCTGTGAAAAAAAGTTGTGATGTAGCTTTTTAGACCACATGATGTGATGATGATGGAGATACACACAGCATATGTATGGTGTGGTTTGAAAACCATTCATAGGTACAGGCTCCTTTGATACATTCATTATTTATACAGCTACTGTAAAGGGTCAGTATTGAATTACATGTAAGTACAATAAAGTTATCAATACAGTGAAACCTGTATATAAAGACCACCCAAGGGAGACAAGAGAAGCTATCTTTATATGGTCTTTATGTTCAGGTTCCTATGATTCATAGGTCAATGCAAATCATTGTTCAATGGTGATGACTATAGAAGAGTCTTTATAGACAGGTGATCTTTCTATACAGCGCCTTTCTATGGTTGCTAAAGCAGGTTTGATAAAGAAGATATATTTGTGGTTGATTTTGTTAGTTCTTGACCAAGCACCCTGGCAAGCGGTTAGGATGCGGACCAACGGGTGAGCAGGACATCAGAGAACATCAGTTCTTCCGCCGTATTGACTGGGAGAGGCTGGCCAACCGAGAAATACAGCCTCCATTCGTGCCGACGGTGGTACGTACCCCCGCCCCCTTTTCGTTTCTCTCCGTCCAGTATCTTGTTTCCTTGTCATTTTTGTATTTGTCTATCGACAGCCACAAGGGCCTTAAAGGGATAGTTGAGATGCCTTCACAGTGCATGGTTATTGCTCTTTGCTATTCTTATTTATGAGATTTCTAGTGCCCTTTTAGAATCTCAAATTGCTATGAAGGTAATTTTAGACCACAAAATGTGTGAAATTTAGATTAAATACGATCATACCAATTCATCTCCACTTTTAAATACATACGGTGACCGTTAATTAATTAATTGATAACAATAACCTGGCCGGCTTTTGTGCATATTATAAACAACACAAAAAATCCAACAAAGAGCCAACATGATCATTGGCTAGAATCAAACGTATAAGTCGCTATGTCGTTTTTTAAACGGCTGGTTCAAAATTATTGAATATTTTTGGGGCCCCACAAATATTACAAATGGTTATATTTATGGATATTTGTAGCCGTTTCTGAACCGATTTTGATCAAACAAAGATGGTTTTGTTATTTAAACAGTATGTTCTTTCAAATTTAACACTCGGCTTTTCATTATCTCACAAAAAAATATTTTGTGTTATTTCACCCTCTGCAACAAAACTCAACTATCCCTTTAACTTATACTGTGGGCTTGGTTTCTTTGTCTGTTCCTTTGCTATTTCACATGTTGCCTGTTGAAAGACAGAAGGGCATTAACACATAACGTTGAATCCCTTTTGACTCTTAGCAGTGAATATTACTGTGAGATAGGTTACTTTTTGTTGTAGTGGTCGGTATCCCTGCCCCGCCCCCCCCCCCCCCCCCCCCCTCTGTCTTTCTCTCTACCTCTCCAAATTCTCCAATGATTTTCTGTTTCACTTTTTTCTTTCTCACTGAACTTATAATAATAATGGTGTCTTTTAGTTTTTTTATTGTCATTTAGAGGGAACCAATCACCTAAAGTTATCTGTGTATATCATCTAAATATGGAGTGCTCGTGCAGTGCTACATATATGTAGCAGCATAATTTTTTCTGCTTTTACTCTAGATTTTGGTCTTTTTGCTTTTAACCAAAATGTCTATTTCCTGCTGTGGAATCTGGCGTTGTATTTCTTTTGCATGTATTTTTCATCTTTTGTATAACTTCTGTTCCCACCTATCCCCTTTCCTGATTGTTTATCATCTACTTGTACATGTTCTTTGCAATGATCTACTTGTACATGTTCTTTGCAATGATCTACTTGTACATGTTCTTTGCAATGATCTACTTGTACATGTTCTTTCAATGATCTACTTGTACATGTTCTTTGCAATGATCTACTTGTACGTGTTCTTTGCTATGATATCTACAAGTCCTGTATTGCATTTTTTTCTTCATTCCTCTTCTTTGCCATTGTTCTGTGACATGTTTTGAAGTGTTATATTGTTCATAGCTCCTTTATCTCATGGTTTTTACTCACGATATTGTGTAAGCATGCAAAGGGCACATTCCGAATGGTAGTTGCAGTGTTGCCATTCTGTAAATAGACTGGTATATACAAAAAAGTGCCTTAAGAATGATGCATGTGCCTTTATATGCTACAGGAAGAGTAAGTATAGTTCATAATGCATGTGCATGTCTGTATGTATGCATGTGCATAAACAATGTATATGCATAGTTTTCTTTTTCTCTTTCTCTCTGTCTGCCTGTTTCTAGATTCCCCCCCCCCCCTTCTGTCTCCGACTCTCCCCCTCTCTCTCTCTCCCTCTCTCTCTCTCTCCCCTCTCTCTCCCTGTCTCTCCCTCCCTCTCTGTCTCCCTCACTCTCTGTCTCCCTCTCCCCCTCTCTCTGTTTCCCCCTCTTCCTCTCTCACTCGCTCCCCCTCTCCCTCTCTCCCTCCCCTCTTAATAATGTTGCTCACCTCTCCTCTCTCTTTTGTGTTCCAATTTTCCTTTGCTTTTCTTCTCCTTTCCCTCCCTCCATCCCTCCCAATTAATATCCATACATTACCCCTGATACCACACTACATTGTAACCCTCATTTAGAATGAAAATAATACGACCAATCCATATTGCCATGTGTCTCAACTTACAAGTTTTCACACCATACAGAGATTGTCAATCCTTTACAGGCATCTGTTAATAGTAATGAATTGAAAAACGAGATCACATATTTGATGACTAAGCTCGGAACAGCTGTGACCAAACACTGGAAATTTGTGTTCTATTAAAGTTGAATCAGTATACAAAGTTAAATTTGACTATTGACTGTGAAAAATATATCAAGCTCGAAGATGACGTACATTCAAAGACTGAGCGACAAAAAAATGTGGAAGCCATATTTTGTGAATTGTTTGGAAGGTTTTATTGATAGAATAATTGCAAGAAAAATGAAAATTTGATACATTTGAGGTATCTCAAATGTAATAGCAGTCACATAATGGATATTTGTGTAATCTTTGTGCATGATTGGCAAATCTTTGTGATGTTGTTATACAGTGTATTAGATAAACAGGTTCAGAAATACTGGTACATTCAAATAGTTGTCAAGTTTAAATCACTTGATACCTGTATACATGAGTTGGTAAGGAAACTCTAGGAATTTGAGGGAACAAAATCATTCAAATCAAGGAATTTCATTGGCCCAAGGAGAAAGTAATCAGTCTCTTATATTTGGTCTTGATTCCACGAGAAGAAGACATTTTAAGACTCTCATGTTGAACATATGATTGTAACTCAGGCTGGAAATAGGTTAAATTAATGATCCTGGAATATTGAAATTCCATCATGGAAAAATCAGGAGAATATCGATTCTTGTCACGAAATACTGGGAACCCTGTTTTTTTGTCTTCTCTTTTTTGTCTCTTTTTTTTTTTTGGGGGGGAGGGGATGAATTATCACTTAATATTATATTGATGTGTGAATGTAGTTTGTGAACCTGTTTATTGTACTGTAGATGCATGTGTACGTGTATCCCTTGTAGTGGCTGTAACACTCCATCGTCCTATATAGTTGTATTAGTTATTTATTTTTTAGATTACAAACCCTTAGATTCCTTCTATGTTTGTCTTGTTTTCTCCCCCTTTCCCCACTGCAGAAAAACCCCAGAGCTGCCGAAAACTTTGACCCCTATTTCACAAAAATCCCGTGTGCGCTTACCCCGACCGACAAACTCATAATCATGAATATTCAGGAAGAATTCCATGGTTTTACCTTCGTGAATGAGCTCTTCGATAGCTATGTCCGTGGTGCGTCCAGCTAGTGCCAGTCTGTCTGTAGAACCCACCGCTGCTGCTCAGTCCTACAGCCGCCTGGCCTGTGTTTCTAGCATACCCAAATGTCGCCAGTCTGTTCATGTGCTGTTCCTTTTTGTATTTTTTACCTGATGTGTACGTAGAAGGCAGTAGAAGTAGAAGTAGTAAAGAGTGCCTAAATATGGTGAATTGGCATTTCATTTTGTTCTTCAAGTTCGTTACTGGCATTTCAATGAACTATTGATATTAAATGATGTATTTATTTATGTTGGTGTAAATTCTTTCAGAAAACATGTGGTACTAGATTTGTTTCTGTTGGAAAGAGTAATAATTTTCATGAGCAGCATATGATTAATGTTGATGCCCACCTATTGAGCTCTATCTCTCTCTTTTTGTTATGTTTTGTCTGATTATTTCTCACAACTCTCCATAATGCATTTTACATGTAGCATTATAGTCAATTATTCATATTTTGACAATAGTGTCGTAGAGTTTCAGTGAGGTCATTTCAGTTACTAGTGAGTTTCTAAAGAAAAAAACAATCCACCCCTCCCCTACCTCCTTAATCAAATGATGAATAATTATATGGACATCTGTAATAAATACCTCATTTGGTCATCTCAGCATTGCATTATGAGGACACTAGTTTCCAGATGATTAAAATGATTAAAAATTATCAGTTCCAGGTCATTAACATATCATGTGGTGCTAATCAGTCTATATTTCAAATTGTTGCATTTTTTCAAAAAGTGCTTTGTACTGCTGAATAAGTGGATTTACCTTCAAAATCTTAATTTTCCCCGATTGCTATATATATATTGATAGGAAAAGTAAAAGATCAAGCCTGTTAGTTGATAAATATATTTTGGCTGTTTCGCTTATCTTTCTGGAGAAAGAAAGAACAAATTTATGGTGACAACCTTAACCAAGTGCAATGAGCTTGAAATATATATACCCCCACTTTAGTTCAGTGTATCATTAATGAAATAAAGTTCATGATTATTTTTGGCTATGGTCTGTATTTCTTAATGTACTGTATCGAGCTGTGTTCGCACTGTAAAGTTAGAGTGCATGTGGTCCGAATTTGTGTTTACACCAAGAAATGAAACATATATATATATATATTATGTAGATTTACTGAGGTGAAGTTTCCTCCATGTTTCTGATGTTCTAGGGATGTTGGCTGTTTTTGTATTTTTGAATGCTGTGTATAAAAGAAGCTTGTGCCATCCCTTTGCTTTTGTATTCCTACTCAAATCATGTCAAATTAATTGATGTAGCTTTTACATGAGGTTACTTTAAATGATGTTTTGATAATGTGTGTCCTAAACGAGTACTGTATTTGCAATGTATTAAAAACCCTGCCGTGTGAAGGCTTCCTCTTGCTAAATATGTTATTGTGCTTTATTTCTGGTAGTAGTTTATTAGTTGAAATGTTACTGGGATATAAAACTGTTAAGTAAAATACTCTTTAGTATTCAGTTGACAGAGGCATTATTTCTTTTTCTTTTTGTCTTCTTTATCCCCCTTTTTTTAAGAGTTTCTAATTTGTGTAGTAATGTAATTGTATATGAGTTCAATTACTAAACATATGTTAATTTACCTAGCTGCATTCCACTTAACTAACAACCAAATAAATGAAATATATGTATATGTTTTGATCACCAACCCACATTCCATCAGGAAAATATGCATGTATGGTATATATTTTAGGTCTGAAATAGCATGTATGGTACCAGGGATAGGTCTTAAGTAGTGAAGTTTAACAACATTTATGGTAGGTCTAGAATACACAGGTGTTCTATCTATTTGTCTCCTCTGATAGAATATATAATATGCTTTTGATAAGTGCTGCTATAGTTATAGAGATTAGTCAATAATAATATTATATTCCTCTATCAATGAGGTATTTATTCCATTGTAATTTGAAATAAACCGATTCGTGGCTTTAGGGGTCCTCCTAAAAAGTAAATGTGAGATAATTTTATAATTTTTGGTCTTCAATTTTGAGTTTGTTGCATCTCAGAGTGGCAATTTAAGTTTTGATAATCATACAGGTTGTTGCCGGTGATGAGAAATTTGTTCCAATTGTGTAATAATTATAAGACTTTTATGATGTGTGTACATATAGAATATCGAGAATTATCAATATGAATAGCGAATCGACACATTCAAAAGGACATTGTCAGGGCCATAATAGTACTATGCATATATGTTCTTTTGAGTACTCTTAATGTTGATTTTAAATGATTTGCTTGGTATAAAATACTAAAAAAAGTACATGTATGATTTATTGTTAGTTGTGGATGTGCTTTTTATTATGGCCTCTCTCTATACATTTCTTTTAGCCATTAAGTTTTCATGTTTGACTATTCACCATTTTATACAACGTGTAATACAAGATGTAATACAAATTACAGGATGTTTTCATGAAACAGATGTCAGGTTTTATTTTTGGTTTCATTTCAACTTCCTCATTTCAACTTGCTCATCATACAGTCATATATTTTGTATCAAATGTGAATTTCAGTTAAAATATATTCTTGTTTTGCCCCCCCCCCCAATCCTCCATTTTTCTTCACATATTTACCTCCCACTGTACAGGGGGGACCTCGAGACTTATGCAATTTCGATAAGGAGTTTACGCGGGAACCGACGACCCTGACTCCGACCGACAAACTGTTCATTATGAACCTGGATCAGACAGAGTTTGACGGTTTCTCCTATACAAATGAAGCATATGTTACTCAATAAGGATAGCCTTGCATGGCCAAGATCAATTGTATTTAATATGTACATGTGTGTTTAAACTTGTATGTAATGAAAACCAGTTAGGTAATGTGTCATGCATGTTTTGAGTAAATTCTAGATGTACTACCCCTTCCCTCTTTCCCCAGAGATAGATATTCTTTCATTTTCATAGATACATATATATAAATATATATTAGCACATTCTTCATGATTTTATTATTTTATATGTTATATTGAATTAGTTTTTATTCTATTATGGATCTCAAACATTCCTGTTATAACATACATGAAGCACAAGAAGAGAAACAGCTCGCCTGCATGTGTTTTTTTATGTAGAATACATTTTGTTTATGAAAGAAAGAAAGAAAGAAAGACAAACATGGCCATATGCTGAAACCAATACCTGTGTTCTTGTTTAAAAATTTTCTCTCAAGATCTATGAGCTTTCTGATGCAACAAAATACAGTTGATTTGTGTTTAAGCATTGCAAAAAAGACTATATAATATTTCTCTGATCTCCCAGTTTTAAGTTTATATTTGATATGCTGAGTACACTGGTAATTAATAACATTTCAAATCAAAGGGAGCAATTATGTCTGTAAACTGACTTACATCTCAGCTTGTATCACTTTGAACTTTGTTGTTTTGCTTTTGCATCAACTTTGGAGCCGGGAAGATGATCCTTCATACATTTAGTTTGATTTGAATAAATCTTTAAAGGGGGTTACACTTTCCTGAGGAGTTGAATTGTTAGTATTCCGGCGACAAGAACAATTTACAAATTCAGCAATTATAAATTTCAAGTTTAGAATATTGATATTAATGGTCTATAATTCATACCTGAAGTTATGGAGGCTATTGTGTCATCTTATTGTGTTGAATGTCTAATCCCCTCCCTATGGGAACTAGATGTCCCTGTATTAAGCCTATGGGGATTAAAGAATTCAGTAGTCTTTGGATTAACACTGACAAAGAAATTTAAATGTTTTTTGTGAGCGATAAGACAAAGAACATAGACCTACACTGATTTGCAATCAGGATTTCAATCTCTCAGAATTTTAGGAGATTTTTTATATGAGCATCCCCCTTTTTCCCCCTTATTGCATGCAAATAATCAACATTTAAAACGAGTCTTTCCCTTTGAGAATAGCTACATTTTAATGTCCAAGTAGCTGCAGAATATCATCCACTACCTTGAGTTTAATTATTATCAAATTACACGACAGCTTGATATCAAATCGTATTTAAAAAAAATTATGTCTACACACACCTCCAGCACAGAATTATTATTATTATTTTGAAAGCTTTCATCAATATTTTCTCCCAAATATCAACCTTGCAATATAATGTGTAGAATTACTTGGATTCCTGGAGTGTGACAGCTTTTTTCTGTATAAAATTATGTTGGCTGCATTTTTGAGTTATACAATCATATTATAGTACTTTGAATGTATCATCAATGAAATGAATTGAGGGCTGTAAATAATTGAATACTATATAGTCAAGATATATATTGATCTTTAGATCTATTCCAAATTTATATATCTGATGGCAGACATTGTTATTATATACTCTTATATGTCATAGTGACTTATTTCTTTCACTTTGTTTTCAATAGAAAGATGTAGAGTAGACCTTAGATCTATGAATAGACCTTTTTACAAGAAAAAGGTAAAAAATGTATTTACAAAAATATGGGCGAGAGAAGAATTGAGCAATTTATGAACTTGATTGTAGTGACTAGAATTAATAGAAGGTTGAGAAAGTAACATACTAAAGTATATATGATTTATGTACTGCATATGATAACTATAGCACATATATGATATATTGCATTATGTTTTAGAGATGATTACCTTTGTAATACAATATGTAAATAGTATAATAATCATACTTTTTTTCTCTCTTTGTGTGTATAATGTATTTTTCTGATGCTTATACTTTTCATGCACAGAAAATACAAGTTTTTCCATAATTATGTCTTTTTGTGTTACGATACTTTTTTTTTTTTTAGTTGGAAGTTTTGCTTTTCTATTAAAGTAAATGTTAATAACGGTTTGGAAATCATTGATTGATCAGTTATATTTATACAAGGGAACGGTACAATTATGGAATAGCAAAATGTTCAATAGAGAGATACACAGTATGTATGTTTATGATTATCTCATGTACTTTGTTGCATATAATATAGCAGATAGTGAGTTAAGTTGTTATGTCCAGTAAAAAGAATATACTGGACTATCTTTTTAGACCAAACTTATATTCATGGAGCTCTTCTCACTTCTATTCTCTCTTTTCCTCCTCCCTTCTCTCTCTCTCTCTCTCTCTCTCTCTCTCTCTCTCTCTCATTCTCATTCTCTCTCTATGTCAATTAGTTTAATTTTGCTCTTTTTATTTCTGTTAATTTAATGGTTAATTTTGTATATATGGGACAATTTATTTACGGTACTCCTTTATTATACCTTATATAATTCCTTTATCAGAACTTAAAAGTGCTTGTGCAACATTATCTAACAAATCATGTGAAAGTGTATTATGTGAATATATCTTTGTAATTCAGACAGACTATGGTTATATAATTATACAACTTTTAAGTACATACAATATATTAGTATAGAACCTTGCTTATCTCAATATGAGACATGGTCGAGAATTATGAAGTTAGTGAAATAACGTTTCATTAACTTAGAGTTTTCTATCTACTGTACCTTGAAGAAAATAGTTTGTTGGGAAAATATCTTGTATTTCAGCATTTAAGATTTATCAAGTCAAGATTAGATGACTAATAAGTGAGACCTCGTGAAGACATTATTGTCGATGTCGGAGCATGAAGAAACATTTGTGCTCGGTGACCTTATATTTCATTCTTTGATGCAATACTTTTGATTATGAAAAATGAAACCATTTTATGTTTGTGTTTTCATGAATATATATTTGCTTGTTGCCTCTATGCCTCTGTTGATTAAAGAATGTATCCAAGAATTAGGATAGAAAATCCTGAATCTAAACTACATGTATAAATGTGCAACAGACAAAGCACGCTGGCTAAGATGGGGTGCAATGGGTCATTTGTAAAGCTGACCTTGGAGGTTGGGTCGTGGGTTCCAAACCAAGTCAGTAAGCTAGTGATCATTGGTAGCCATTAATCCTCATTACTAAGTCCCTCTTAGACAGATGAGCCATCCGTCACCCGATTGCTCATCTACAAGAATACACGTGCTTTCTTAGCAGTCGGGTAAAACATGTCAGCACCATATTGCAGTATCCTTTGCAGGCTTGTAGGAACATATCTTTCTATATCTTCACAACCAGAACAGAGTCTCATTTGATAAAGACATATTTTTGTCTGTAGGATTGTTGAATTAAGGTTCTTTTATCATTGATAAACATGACAGAAGATTGCCAGTTTGTTGTCTGTTGTGTAATTAATGTCAAAAAAAATTATCATCAAGGAATACCAGCTCAATGTTTGATAGGTAAGCAGAGTGATGGCAGTTAGTACATTCTTAGAAACCACCGGCTACTTCTTCTCCCATCGGTGTTTATTGTCTGTCACTTGAGATTTTTGTCCTCAAGACAGAAATATTAACCCTCTAAAAAAATACCATGTTTAAATGAAACTTTAGTGTTTTGCAATTCAATTTTAAAATACTTGCAACAAAGTGGTGAGAATTTAGTAGCATATGGAGGAAAGATGTATTGCAGAGATGCGTGTTGAATACAAATTAAAAGAAGAATGTGTACAATTATTTTTAAGTGTTCAAGCATTTCTAAGGCAGCAAAAAAATATGATTTTATGCTTGTTCAATGAGTTGATGAAAACTTTGGAAACAAGTACAATGGAACCTCATTATAACGGGGTACTTAGGATTATGGAAATTACCTTGTGATAACAGGAATCTTGTTATATCAGGGTTGTAACAAAAAGAGTATAAAGACCTGTGATCAGCAAAATCCAAGCTCTTCATAATGAGGTTCCACTGTACCTGTGGGTTCTTGGTAGATGGGCTAGTAAGACCCTTTTTGTTCTGAACATACACATCTTATGGCCTTATGACTGCCCAAAAATCATGACTGAAAATTAATGGCATTTTCAAAAGTACCGTGTATATATATATGGCAGTGGCATTCTGTCGAGACTTCTGATCATACTGAAAATCATGTGTGAAGAATAAGTACATGTAGAGTGAAGTTGTTTTGACAACAAGAAAGTTGAATGCTTACAAACGGTATATGCACTTTTGTTTTCTATGCTATGTGTTAAATATTATAGTGAATACTTGGATATCTGAGGTCAAGATATTTCTATTTCGAGTCTGAAGGATGTATTTCTCTGCTATAGATCATGGCAAAGATAAGGATATCTAATTGAGTGCATGTTCATGCATACCACAACAAAATAAATTGTGAACTAGCCATTATACATGTTATGGAGTTGGTTGTACTGATCTCGATAAAATATTATACCTATATAAAATGTGGAATGAAATAGTGACAAAATATTGTTTTTGCACTAAAAATAAATATATATGAAAACATGAGGCTTCTTGTATGGTGGAGGATAAAAATCAAGAAAAATTCTTCTGTATGAATGAAGAAAAAAAAAAGTATCCTTAATAAAATCTTGGTGGCTGTTCTGGAAAAGAAAATAAATTAACCAGTGTGTCCGTGTCTTGTTGTGAAGTCCCAACTCTGTCAACTTAAATTGTTTTCACCTTCCTTTTTCTCTCTCTCTCTCTCTATTCTCTCCCTCTCTATTCTCTCCCTCCCTCTCTCTCTCTCTCTCTCTCTCCATCTCCCTCTCTCTCTCTCTCTCCATCTCCCTCTCTCTCTCTCTCTCTTCATCTCCCTCCCTCTCTCTCTCTCTTCATCTCCCTCCCTCTCTCTCTCTCTCCATCTCCCTCTCTCTCTCTCTCTCTCTCTCCATCTCCCTCTCTCTCCATCTCCCTCCCTCTCTCTCTCTCTCCTTACTCTCTTTCCTCACTCTCTCTTCTGTTTGTATGTGCGAAGGAAATAACATATACATGTACGTGAGAGAACAAAAGCAAGAGAGCAAAAGATGAGGATGAAATGGTGTAATAAAAGCTAGAGGGTCTTGTTTAATTATTCATGTTTTGATTAAATGGCAAAACTGAACAGAGCAAGACTTGATATCCAGAGAGAAGATCTTGGAAGAAATTTGTAGCTAGAGAAGATAACAAAATGTTTAAAAATGTGTATTTTCCATTTCTATTTTGCATATAAACTTCATTATACAAAAGACAACAGACATGTTAATCAAATCACATGGGCACAATTCCATTTAATCTCCATTCAAAATGGTATGGCAAATAATAATACATGTATATCTATTATTTCACAACCTTTTTAAAGATATGAACTGTCCACATTTAGGTAGGTTCTTCAAAGACGGAGTCAGAAATGTTCTTTTTCGATAGATATCAATTTAAAGCATTCACAATATATCTTAACATACAGATTTGAAATTGTTAAAATGGGATTCACCTACACTGTACATACTGAACTCACTAACCAATGAAATCTGATTCAAATATCTCTTACATCATAGCTCAAGACATTCTGATTTGGGGGAAATGGTGGCGACCACTAACTCCAAAATATACAATTTACAGTTCCAAATTCAAGCCTGTTCCGTTTCATGTTATTGAAATACTTTTACCATGGTAGTCTGGACTTTTTGTAACTTCAAGAGGGAATATTCACAAACGTACACTGCATGTTGACGAAAATAAATGACTTTTCCTTTAATCGATATTAATTCCATTTACAGTATCAATAGAGCTTGCAGTCCCTTAGACAGGTACTTCTGTTGGTGGTTTTAAATGTATATTTTTCAGAAAGTTGTAATGATCTTGTTAATGGACTAATGATCCAATCATCAAATTCACTGATCAAGTTCGTTTATACATAGTTGTCTTGAACAGAATACAGGCTGTCTACTCCAGGACAGCACATCTCACTCCAAATGGTAAACATTTGCATTTAAAGCCCCACTGCACTACTTATAGCTACGTGCGCCCTCTTTATATCAAACAATGCCTAATCGGTGACCATTGGTCCCCCATGATTCTCTTTTTCTTATGTTACTTGAGAGCTGATTTGATGAGATAACCACCTGTCAGTGACCATGCAGGGAGGTCTAATCCCTCCTGTCCAAACTAGTGCAGTGGGGCTTTAAAACATCCCTTGATAGAAACTGGTCAACAGAGGTTACAACATAATCGCAAACCCTTATGACCTCTACACAAAGGTTATGATATAGTCTGCCCCTCCACTTTCAGTGTCCATATGCAGAGCTTGCCTGACATATCACCTGGGAATTTCAAAGTCGCCTATGCGTTTACCCAGTACATTGGCTCCAGGAACCTGATAGCCTCTGTGTCTGTATCCTCTACTGGTTTTGATATCGAGGAGAAGAGGTTCCTCCACCTCCGTTCCTTTGATGACCCCTTCCTCCTTGAGCATGGCGGCCAGGAGGGGCGGCATGGCCACCTTGTTGGGCACCTGGTGGAAGTCCTCCTCCTTGGGTTGGTAGGCACAGAACTCGTCCTCCTCGCTCTTGCGAATGAGCTTCCACTCCCGCTTCCACCAAGCCCCTACCTTGATCTCCATTCCATCGCGTGAGTAACCTGAAGGGAGTCAGAAAGGAGGTAAGTGATAATTAATACAAAATATTAAATGGAAAAGTTACAGTGGACCCCATTATAGAAACAGAATGATAGCAACCATTGTAATAACACAGCAATTTCGCTGGTCCAACGTCTTTATATTCTATTATTTGTTTATCCCTAATAAGTGATATTAAACAATTTCCAATTCACGAGGTTATTTCCTTGGTCCCAAGGATTAGTAAGAAAAAATTCCACTATGCTATTTTACATTATAACATACCGTAGTCATTTAAGTGGTTGAACTATCAATCAATGTGTTTTAGTTTGTATTTTTACAATTCTCTAAAAATTACGAAAATTGATCAATGTTTAGTCAGAAAAAAATTCACTTTCATGTTCTGTCTGAATAATAGGAATTTCTTTGTCACACATAGTATCCCACTTGAGAACTACTTTCCCGGCTAATCCTGCCCCCCCCCCAAAAAAAAAAAAAAACAAAAACAAACAAACAAACAAACAAACAACAACAAACACACACACTGTTATCAAAGTGTTGTACTTTTCCTCAAAAAGACAAAAAACAAAGATTTACCTCTCATTGTTGGTATTCCCCATGCTTCCCCTTGGCCTAGATTCTGAAAGAGAAGAGAAAAGACAATACTGTTATATATATTATACAGGAATAAGAAAGGAGACAGCTAAGACCTGAAAATTGGAGGACTATAACAACTCCTGAAATGTGATTACAAAATCATAGCAGCTGTTTTAGCACATAGGTTACCAAAGAGTCAACAATTAATTGACCCAAACCAACCTGGTTAAATGTTAAAGGTCGTCTTGCAGCGCACAAGTATGTTGAAGTGAAATATAACTGGAGCAATTATGATGGTAGATTTCATTAAGGCATTTGATGCTTATTGATGTGCTTTTTGTAAATAACTGTTTTAAAAAAAAATTGAATTGGGGAAAGTAAATTGACAAAACTACAGAAACTCCTGGATAACTGGAGAAGCACAAATCTTACATTATTGTCGATGTTGCCGTTGTCATTGTTTACTCACTTGTCTGAAGTCAAATTGTTCACTTAATGATATTAGATACAATTCCACCAAATTTTCTGAAGAAACTGAATAAATTATTATTCAACTGCATTTGGAACTCCAAAATCGAAAGGATAAAATGATTCAGCCTTACTCCAGAATTTAGCCAAGAGGGGGGGGGGGGGGGGGGGGGGGGGGGGGGGGGGGAGGGGGGGGAGGGGGTATTTATGATTGACACTGAGAAACAGAAGTTGAGTTTTCTTTTAAGATGTCTAGGTAGATTATTGGATGACAGTATAGGTCCATGGAAAGATATGAGTAATTACTGGAATGATTCTCTCAGTGGCATAATGTATTTCTGTTCAACTGTAAGTAACTATGACCATGAATTATGAAATGTCCAGAAACTGCAACTTCATGATTTCTACTTTGGAAAGTCTTTGGGTGATTCAAATGTCAGACAAATGATTTTACCATACATGGGCAACAGACAGAGTATTACATCAAGCATGATGATCATAAACTGAATCCTAATCCTGGTGATTAACAACACTTGTTATATTAGGTAAAACAAAAAAAACAGTGTCAAATTCCTCATGAAAGCCCACTTTTATGTGTCTTTAATACTGAATTTTTCTGCAATAGAGTGTATGCTAAACAAAATGTTAGTCTTCCGGAATAAATACAGTTTTAATGAAAATAATAAGCCATTGGAGTTAAGAAAATATGTGTTTTATATTGATAAAATTGTACTTCAATTTAATACATTTGTTCTCACAACCATATTTTAATGTTTGAATGTCAATAAACACTAAAACAGTAGTGACAACAGAGTTGAGGCACACGCACCAATAAAATACTGGTTAGATTTGTTAAAAAAACATGAAGAAAAAATGATAAGGCATCACTTTTCAGCAATAGCTGCGCGCATGGGCACAATGATAATTATCAGATCTCAATTTTTCACTACGGTCCCATATGTTGATTTTCATGTATCTCTTTCATAGGTTTGGACGTGTTTCTTTCCATTAAACGCCCGTTTTTCACCTTTAAGAAGTAGCAATTTCTTACAGTATCATTTGAAAAATAACTACGTTCTTACCAAGCTTTCACAATCCACTTTTACCCGTGTAATTCGGATATAACTCGGTTGATCTGGACGCCAGTGTTGCCATCTCGTTCTCGTCACAATTCGACCAACTCCGAAGTTTGGAAGTTGATTGAGAAGGTCAAAAAGACTTTTCCCTGTTCGCCAGGGATGCGCATGTACTGCCATGATTCACTAAATGTCAGATATAAGGAAGGTGGCAGCTGAAAGTCTTTATTTAAGAAGTAGGCCTATACTCTATAGTTTATTTGTAATAAATGAATCGGGCAGTGTTTCGCTGATTCTCCTCTGCCATCCATTCAAGAATATAATGACGTTGCCGGAGATGGCGCTTTACGACATTTGGCTGAGATGAAAATTTCCTGATGAGTGATGAGATATAAGTTCTTCTATCGCATAATAACTTAAATTCCTTATTCAAAAAGACAAGTAACAGTCATAAAATAATTGTCTTTTTTAATCAGGCTTATCATTGGATAAGTGCGCCACTTTTTTCAGACCTACTCACAAACTCAAGTAGATCTTCGTGATATTACAATGCCATAAAACATTGGAATTCCCTTTCTTATGATATAAAGGAAATAGAAAACTATGCTCATTTGAGGAAATGAAAGGAATACCTAACACTTGAGAGTCAGAGAAGAGAAGCGAATGACATGTTATATGATTGAATTTTGTATTCTTCTGCCGGTTCATACTTTTTCATTTTAGTATATATTTATGTTTTTGTACGTTATAGAAATTATACAATTATTTTCTTTTTTCTTCCTCCTCCTCCTCCTCCTCCTCCTCCTCCTCTTTTTCTTCTTCTCCTTCTTCTTTTTATTTTTGTACTTATTATCATTTCTATCATTACTTTATGCTGTTATTATTATCATCATCATTATTATCTTTAATACATTTTTGTTCTTTCTTACCTGTCTGTAAATACTAATATTTTAACTTATTATTGACTGTGTACATGCCTGGAAATAAGATCTCGAGCTTTCGTGGGTTATCCTGTTCAAGCTAACTTAATTTTAATCTGTTATTCTTGTATATTGATGCATGTTTAAAGCTTGACGAATAAAAATCAATAAATCAATCTTTTTTCCTCACATGTTCACATTAAACAGTATATAAGCTATTTTTTCGTCTTTTGTTTGTCATTGAATAGCTCCTTTATATAAGAAAATATCCCATATATAGCACCCTTTTCTGAAATTCGTCTTGGATGATACGATGAGGAAGATGATTTCCCCTACAGGCCTATAAAGCTAGCTATAACAATTTATTTATTTATTTATTTATTATTATTATTATTATTAACAATTAACCTTGACATATCCTCTTTCCCGTTCATTTATATCATAGTATGTACATGTATTTGGTTTAAAATGTACCAGGACAATTATGTCATTCCAACCTTAAAATTTCTACTGAATAAAAAAATCACACCATCATATTCCTTTGCCTTTTGGTTTAAAGTGGTTTTATCCGGGGGTTTCATCCAAATATGAATATGAATATGCCACGGCATTTTGGATTAGAAGTAACAATCGTCGCATGATTCTCAAAGTAGCCGTGCAAGTTCTCATAAGAATAAAAGCGAGGGAGAAAGAGATGGAGAGAGTTAGAGAGAGAGATAGAAAGAGCTATAAAGTGATGGGTCGAGAGGGGGCGTAAATAAATAAAAGTAATAATTTAACCTATAGGCCTACATGCAAAATAGTGGTTTATCTGTAGATCATCATTTTGTGAACATAAAATCAAGACCTCTCAGGCCATTTGAGTTCTTTGATATGAGATATAGCCACTTCTCTCACCGCCCCCCCCCCCACCCCCTCGCCCGTTCTCCCCTAAAATAATAATGTAATGGTGATGCTAATAATAATATTGATATTAACAATAATAACATTAATAATAATAATGATGATGATAGTGATAATAATAATAATAATGATGATAATAATAATAATAATAATAATAATAATAATAATAATAATAATAATAATAATAATGGTAATACTAATGCAGTGATGCTGATATTGATAATAACTATAATGATGATGAATAAGATGAATATAATAAGGCACCAGATCAACTTACAATCGAATACTGAAGGCGCATGATCGAGTTCAAAAGTTGAAACCAACCATTGTATCGTGGATCCGTGTTATACAATTACTACCGTCCGAGTTAGGCACATTAAATTTGTTCAACAAATATGTTCAAAAATACTTTTAATTATTGTGATATTTGAATTTCGCAATCCCGTTGACTTTTGCCATGAACATAATCAATGTAATGACAGACTAAATAAGATAATGTGTAGAATATTTTAAAACTAATTTAATCAATTGTTAGCAGGGTGGTTGATAAGGGTGGGTCGTATTTGGTTACCTAGGGATGGCAGGGGAAATTTGAATAGACTTTAATGATTTTTGTTTTTTGTTTAATTTAATTTAGTTTAGTAAATAGTAGGCCTACATGTACAGTGTA
Organism: Strongylocentrotus purpuratus; assembly: GCF_000002235.5. Taxonomy (NCBI): domain Eukaryota; kingdom Metazoa; phylum Echinodermata; class Echinoidea; order Camarodonta; family Strongylocentrotidae; genus Strongylocentrotus; species Strongylocentrotus purpuratus. The sequence continues at coordinate 21,623,395 of NW_022145599.1, read as the reverse complement.
TTTTAATTAAACATTACCATTGTGTTAAATCATTTCATATTGGACTACATGGTAAATCGAACAGAGCCATTTGGTTAATGGCTCTGAAATTGACTATCCGTGATCGTTTTATCATTCTATTATTGTTCTTTGATTTTGTTATATTGTTTAATTGTTTTGAATATAATCAAACAAACAAACAAACAAATTAATATATATTTACACAAAAGTACCGTTTGAGTAGCATACGCCGCAGAGAAACTAGAAGAAAAAGTACAATAATAATTATAAGCCAAAGCAAAAAAAAAGTTTCTCTATTGTTTTTTATCAGTACGACTGTTCGTAATGTTAAGTAATGAAGCAGGTACGCATACCTCATTTGGGGAACAGAGTCTACTAAAAATGTGAAAAAGAAAAGAGGGACAGAAAGAAAAACCTACAGAGCATGATTTCACTACAGGGGGGGGGGGGTATGACCCCCCCCCCCCCTCCCAGTCAGGATACTGATATTGTCGGTAAAACTGCGCTGCCGTCGGGGAAAATGAGAAAAGTGGTAGGGGGAAATGAAAAGGAAAGGGAAAGAGAAAAAAAGGAAAAGAAAGGAAAGAAAGAGAAAAAAAGGAAAAGAAAGGAAAGAAAGGAAAAGAAAGAAAAGAAAGAAAAGAAAGAAAAGAAAGAAAAGAAAAAGAAGGAGAAAAGGAAAAAGAAGAGAACTTAGGAGAAAAAAGGAAACAAAAGAAAAGAGGAGAGAGAGAGAGAGAGAGAGAGAGAGAGAGAGAGAGAGAGAGGAGCGGTGAGAGCATGAGAGAGGAGGGGTGGGAGTAAGAGAGAGAGAGAGAGAGAGAAGGGGTTGTTGGGTTGTTGCTTTAATAATTTAATGAAACGTCAATGGTCTCGTAATACCGTCAACGGGTTCAAAACCAAGTCGGTAAGGCATTACTCCTCATTACTATAGGTCCCTCGGAGAGGACTTAAAGCCGTCATTCCTATGGTTGCTTACTAACAAGCATTTACGCTTTCTTAGCAGTCAGGTAAAATAACCACCAAATCACCAAATAGAAAATCATGCAAATTGATTAGTACGCCGAATTTATCATGGAAATATAGTAAATAGTTCGTATTCCTCCTCCTCCTCCTCCTCCTCCTCCTCCTCCTCCTCCTCCTCCTCCTCTCCTCCTCCTCCTCCCCTCCTCCTCCTCCTCCTCCTCCTCCTCCTCCCCTCCTCCTCCTCCTCCTCCTTCTCCTCCTCCTCCTCCTCCTCCCCCTCCTCCTTCTCCTTCTCCTCCTCCATTTCCCCCTTGTCCTTATCATCATTTCTATCATCAGTTTAATGTTGTTATTAATATTATTATCATCATTATTATCTTTAATAACTTTCTTTTGTTATTAATATCTGTCTGTAAATGTAACTATTTAATTTATTAATTTATTAATAAGCTCTCGTGTTTTTCGTGGATTATTCCGTTCAAGTTGACCTATTATTCTTGTACGTTGGAAGCTTGGCGAATAAAAATCATTCAATCACACAGTACATGCATGCTGGACGAGTTTGATGCTAGACGATTTTTATAACGTACGAAATTTTACGGAGACGCATATTTTTCCGATCAATGCTGGCGTGAATTTCGATCGCTTAGATTCTCCATTATTTGGGCAAATTTAGAAGCTTTGATGTGTAAAACGTAATACACATGTGCTTTAGTACTTGTTGCATTGATTGAAAATATTATTGCCCTGAAAGAAAGTCCAAAATGTCAAATTTTGCACCATTGTCTGGTCCTTTCGTTCATGACGGAATCCTCTTTTCGTGCGAATTGTAACCATGCCAACGATACCCGATTTTCATGTAAGTTACTATTATATTGTAATCTTTGGTTCAACTGCAATTTAAATGTCAGCAGCTGTTTGTAATGAATGATTCTGTATATATATTTTAGAGCTCTTATGTTCGTCTTTCAAGTCTTGCCAAAGCCAATGGCAATGAATCTTTTTATTAATATTAGCACAGTACAGTCCCATGTGTTCCTTTATGTGTGTGTTGCAGGCCTAGACCTAGGCCAGGGCTAGGCTAGAGTAAAGGAGCCCGTAATCGGCCAGCTCCAGTTTTCGGCCGATTGGTTGGATGCAAGGTAAAATCACTCTAAAATACATCGCATAATAGCATAACACATATCCCACACATACCATACCATGCCAGTGTCACTGAAGAACCACATTTGCAATGGAAAATATATCCTAAAATATCACATTTTAGAATTTACCGATGTAATCGCCGGTCCCGCTACCCAAATCTGAAAAATCGAGTATCTTACGCGTGTCTGTAAGAAATATGGGTACCATAAAATGAGCTTTATTTCAAGTATTTTTCAGATTTAAAGCCCGATTTTGTGCTAGTCGCAAGCTCAAAAGTATGTCATCGCATGTATTAAATCAATGCAGCCGCGCACCGCGACGCACACACGATATCTCTGTCTAATTCAGATTCCAACTTCCGATCACCGCTGTGCCTGTCTTCGGCCAGGCGAGCACCAGGGAGCTCCGGCGTGGGATACCTGCTCCGCCCGCTTGTGCTGTACATCAGCGCGGAAACGCACGGCGAGCGCTTCCTATTGGCTTTGTACATGCGGCCGTAAACTGAAACGCTCGGCCGATAACGGGCTCCAAAACAGTGAAAATTGAAATGAATATTGTCATGGCAATTCGTGATTTTTTTTCTGGGATTCTTTTTTTGTTTAAATAATAATAATATTTGCTTCATGATTTGAACAAGAAATGATAATAAGTAGGAAGTAAAGAGTCCTAAAAATAGGATTTTGTCTTAAGTGGCCGAAAACGGGCTCCTTTACTCTATGTGAATCTAAATTAAGCGAGGGGGGGGGGGGTGTCACACAAAGTTATCCATTATCCCAAAGAATACTACGCACTGGGATACCTTAGGCTTTAGTGCAGTGGTAGTTGTTCTAGATTCATGTGCAACTCACACGAACATTGCTGTTAGATTGTTCAAATGTGGGATGTTCTGTTCATGCTGAATATGCTCTCACACTTCTTAATGCAGGACGACGACTATTCCGACGATTCTTTTCGTTCTGATATTTCTGAGGACGAACTTAGAGTAAGCGCTCCACCAACACCCAGCAGCAGGGGGTCATCCCCTCCCGTCGGCCGGGCTCGGCCAAGGGGAAGAAAGGTGCGGGAAGGGAGAAGCCTCGTAAGTACCCCTTTGTCTTCTGTTTCTGTCCCAAAGAGTTTTATATTGTCATTGTTATAAACACCCACATTGCATCTTGAATCTATGTGTTTAAATCATTGATTAAATCAACATCAAGGTGACAGGGGTACAAATTGTGATCAATTCAAGATTCAAGATGTATGATTGCACATTATATTCATACAAAGTTTCTTTATTTACTTATACATTTTTATTTTGTTTAATCTAATGATTGTACTGAAGTAACTAATGCTCCTAAAGTTGAGATAGAGGTCTACATCTAGCTACTATTTTTTTTTTTTTGGGGGGGGGGGTTGGGGGTGCATTATCTGTAAAGCAGTGCTAGCATTATACTGTAATGTAAACATTCCTTTATTTACTGATAGTATTAAATAGAAGTTTGTTGGCCTTTATCTGATTATGTTATCTCTCTGTAGTATTTATTCCTCCACATTTTTGTTCGTTCTTTAGCTTACCAACAAATAATACATATATTTGTTCTAGGCTTATCCAGATTTTCCGTAGTAATTTGAGGTTGCAAGGTATATTTCTTTTTAAAGATGAGCTTGTACTACAATTGTCATACAAATACAGTCTAGATTCCAGGTGAAGTTGATGTCTGCCCTCTCAGCAAGAATTTGATGGTCTAAGTCTTGAGAATGTTGCCCAGTATAAAACTTATATTCTTCTTCTCTTGGGTGATAGAGGAATACCGGTATTCTGTTTAATCCAAACTCCAACTTACTCTACCCAAAACTGCATCTTAAATACTGTAAACGTGGAAATATTTGTGGTACATTAAATTTTGCGGATTTCACGCTAAGATCGACAAGCGCAAAGTTTAGAAATCACACAAATATAAGCAAGACTTCTTATGTGTGTTTTGAACAGGCTGAATTGCATGTTATGCCAATTTAAGAACCGCTGAATATGTTTTGGGGTCGCTCAGCCCGAAAAATTAATCATGTAAAAATAACAGCGTTTACAGTAGGTGAAAAACTCTCAAATTTGGAACTAGGTTAATGTTTCTTCTACTACAACTAGCTTTCCTTCAATCATATATTATCCCACTGTACATCATTCTTCTTCTTCTCTCTAATTTATTCTTTGCCACAGCCTCACCCTACCTAGTTACAGCTGGTTCGAAGAAGCACAAAAGCAAGAGCAGCCACGCAGTTGGTTCCAAGACACCAACCGGTCTTAAATCAGCCAGGGAATACTGGTTAGACGGACTCAAGAGTGGAAAAGGAGGTGAGCAGCAAAACAAAAAAATTATGGTGGACTTTCATTTTAAAATTGATTGTAATATTGGAATTAAGAACACCAGGGGCCCATTTCACAAAGCCTTTTTTCTATGACAAATGACTAAGATTAGTGGCAAATCTGCTGATAACCAATCAGAAGCAAGGATTTCAGTAGCTTATAACAAAACTGTCATTTGTCACTGATGACAAGTTTTGTGAAATGCCTTCCAAGACTCAGAAGAAGGGGGATCTATCAGATAGGTATACCAATCCGGTTTACAATTATTGCTTGTAATCATCAGTGTGATCAGACAATTCTGTCTTCATTTGATGATATTTTACTTTTTTAGGACTTTGACATTTCTGTGAAATGGGAGTAAGGTGATTTATTACACATTTTTTTTTTCTTTTTTTTTTCTTCTTTTTTGTTGTTGTTGTCTTTGTTTTATACCATGAATTAGATAATTAAAACTACTTTTTTCTGTATTAAAACCATTCCAGGTCTAACAGGTTGTTCTAAGAGTAGCAACTATCTTGGAGTACCGAAGAAGGCCCCAGCATTTTCCAGCACCAGTGACTACCTAAAAGAGACAGTGCTCAACATGCATCCCAGGAAAAGCTCCAAGAGTAGGGCTATGGTCAGCGGTAAGTCCTACAGGATTCCAAAATACTGTTACTTTTCTGTTACTTTTTGGGACTAGCGAATTATTGCTAGGTACGCACTTCTGTGGAATCACACCATATTCTGATAATAATGCTAATGGTAACGGAATTGCCCGTCTTCCAAAGGTGGATTTGTCCAGGTTCCGGGTTGTAAAAAATTATGTTAGCGTCAGTATTTTAAGGCCATATGACAGACAGTCTACAAGGTCAATTCTGTTAGCTGCTGGAAAATGTTTTATTATACAAGCTTGATACATTCCGATGGGGGATGAATTTCTGATTTAGAGAAAGGGTCTATTTCTAAGGTCTGACAAAATATTTTTAAACTTTGGCATCGATGTATATTTGGTAATTTATTTTGTATATGTTATTTGTTCTCTTCTGTTAAACAACAGACCCCATACACAGGAACATGAAAGGTGTTCCATCGTACAAACCCCAGGAAGAGATGTACGATGAGATCCTGGATCTCAAGAAGGTAAGCCCAAATCATACAGCAGCAACATAGCAAGGGTCAAGGAGATCTATAGTTCAAAGCCAGTTCAATTATGGATATCTGACATTCGATGTAACAACATTTGCCCTGGGCTTTGCTTTGTCAAATATGTAGGGTTAGGGCTTGTGTTGCAGTTTGGCTTTAATTGTTCATGTTCTAGAGTTAGGTGTAGGGTTGGGTCTATGGTTTTTCTCATTCTTTAGTCTTTCTCCTCTCTCTCTCTTTCTCTCTCTTTCTCTCTTCTCTTTTCTTCTCTTTTCTTCTCTTTTCTTCTATTCTCTTTTCTATTCTTCTCTCTCCCTCCCTCTCTCTCTCTCGTTCACTCCACCACTCTCTTTTCTCTCTACTCTATTTCTTTCTCTGTCTCTCTTGCTCTTTTGCTAGGTCTCCCTGTTTCTGTCGTTTACACTCAGCTTCTCTCTCCTCTCTCTCTCTCTCTCTCTCTCTCTCTCTCTCTCTCTCTCCCTCCCTCCCTTCCTCCCTCCCTCCATCCTTTTTCTCTTTACTCTATTTAAAAAATCTGTCTCTCTCTCTCTGTGTGGCTCTCTTGCTCTTTTGCCATTTCTCCCTGTTTCTGTCAGTAGTTATAACACTCAAGTTTTCTCTCTCTCTCCCCCCCCCCCCCCCCCCCCATACAGCAAGTTAATGCCTTGAGAGCAGAGAATGACATGGTGAAAGCTAAGAACCAGCGGTTTGAAGATGACCTCGTGAAGAAAGAAAGGCAGATTGATCAGCTTCTTGATCCAACTAAGGTAAGCAATCCTCCTTTCATTCGTAGAATTAAAGGGAGTGAGCTTGGCAAATACTGGTTATAGCCCTATCTACGTCTTCTTTTGGACAACTGCACGTAAACGAATGGACTCGATGAGCGGTAGTCAGCTACTTAATCTCTACATGGTCAGCGTTTGCAAAACAGACCAAAGTTCTCCTCGCGCTTCGGTTTTGCGCATGTTGCACACACGTGATTGCTGCGGTCGAATAGTCGTATTATACCCGATTGGCCCCTGAGTCAGGCCACAGGAAAGACACACAGTCTCGTCAGGCTACACTCCCTTTAATATCATTGAAAAGTATTAAGGGTATTCTCATATGCTTTTTTTTCATAGGGGATTTCATTAGAGCAGCAACACATTGAAGTACGCTGTGATATATACCTAAAACCCCTACACCCTCCATAAACGGGGTGAAAGGAAACATGGAGGGAAAGAAAGAAGCAATAACAAATTTTAAAAGAAGAGAAGAATGTACATTATACAATGTATATTCTATTATTGATGCAGATACATTCTAAATCTTAGTATGATATAGAAAAATTTGGTCGATTCATTCAGCAGTAGAGTACATTTTATATTAGGTTAGATGCTGCATAACAGTGCATATGGTAACTTGTTCCATGGTTCAAACCCACAGTCAATTAATTTTTTTCCTCACCACCCTCGATTATTACCATTTGGGATTCTAATTCACTGTAGATATTTTCTGTTTCTAAATAGTATAATTTTAAATCGCAGCTTCATTGGATGTTTTACTCGATACTGTTGTTGATTTCACAATACCTAGATTCTTTTTTAAATTCTTGATTGATCTTTCAGAGTGACCTTCGAAACACCCTTAATAGCAGGCAACCAGATTCAGCAGCGGTGAGTTCAACAAACTTTTGTAAAATTTTAGTAATGTAGGACTGTGCTGAAACGACCATGTGAGGGAAACATATCTTTTAAGGCTCTAGGTCATGAAAAAATGTGGTAGGGCTTGCTCAGTGTCTCTGAGACTTTTGAGAAGGTGAAATTCACATGAATAGGCCTTTCTTCATCAACTAACTTTGCCAAATAACCCACTATTTTAACTATCCTGATCGCTAATTACCCAGCTAATTTGCATCTTTATCAGCCTGCAGTTGCAATTAGTGGGATATTTGGTCAAGAAAATATCCTGAGAAACCTTGGTCTTGGTTCAAAAAAATCCCACTATTTTGGAAATAGCGGGCTAATTTGTGCTCGTCTGAGCTAGTTTGTGAAGCGCGTATCAGTCTAGTGAAGACGCAGTTTTGAGCTTCGGGATAATATCCTGAGTCTGAAAATAGCGGGTTATTTGGCAAACTCAAGCTGATCAAGACAGGCCCAATATCAATGTTTCTAGAGGAAATGAAACGAAAATAAATTTATAGTAGTATTTGATTGCAAAGCTGAACTTCTTGGATCATTGTTGGTATTAACATTACAGAAAGTGAACAGCTTGAAGCAAAGAAATCTAAAGCTGGAGATGAATCTAAAGGACAAAGAAGCAGAGCTTATGTAAGTAGAAAAAGTTATTGTATATCAATTATCAATTAAAAATATTGAGTATTGAGTATCGTAATTAAAATATTGTTGCATTATGAAGTATAATAATTACATTATGATGCAACAACTTTGACAGAAATGTATGAGAAATAACAACAACAAATAATATAATATTCCACTTTTATATAGCACTTAAAACATCTAGAATGTCTCTAAGCGCTGTACAGAAACACTATTGCCCCGGCCATTGGATTCAGTGCTTGCCCGCACACACTGTGTGCACAATCTCCACTCCTTGGAGAAAACTGTTTGACCAACAATGACGGTCACATCCTACCAGGTACTAACAACTGGGTGGAGAGTTACAAGGGCAGGTTAATATCTTGACAAAGGATATTAGCGCCCTGTCAGGATTTGAACCCTCGACCTTCGCATCCTATTGTATGTTTTTTTTTTTTGTCTTTGGTCTATGTATAGGAAGCTGAAGAATGATATGAAAGGAACTCGTATGGAAGAGATGAAGGTTGCCATGGAATCATTCTATCAAGAGGTAATCATACAAAATGTACATTCTTCAAACAATGCATGATGTTTCTGTAAAATAATTTAGTAGTATTTTTGCCAAAACCACAAGACCATTTTTTATGTCCCCTATTTGTGAACAATTATGAATGACATTTCATTGGAAGTAACCTTCCTTAATTTTGCATTCAGTGTTTAGCTAAAAGAGCACCTTTATATATTTTTTTTAAATCACAAAAGCTTACATACAAATGGTAATATTACCTAACTTTCTATCTCCTTGGAAATTCTAATTTGGTAATGAATTACAAGGTCATTTGTCATTCTTTTATCCCCTTGCTGGAATATTGCCATGACAGTATTAATGCTGACATACTACCAGCTGCAAGAAATATTATTGATGTTTCTTATTGATGTGTATCAGATTGTAATTTGGTTTCTAATTATTTGTTCATCTTTAGGTTCAAAGACTCCGCTACCAGCAATCACATCAAACAGGAAAGTGAGTATCTCTTTGTTTTCCTAATTTTTTCCTCCATTTGATTGTGAAAAATGTATAGTCAAAGCTGTGTCATTGACAAATATCATCCTTCATGAACATGTAATTTAGAATGAAAGTGTATAGTATGTTGTCTGATATACAGGGGACAGGAAAACACTAAACATGTTTGTTTGCTTATAATCTTGGACTATGAAATTCAGGATTATGATTATTGTATTTCTATCTATCTATCTCCCTGAATCTGTTTCCCTTGTTTCTATAACCCTCTCTCCCTTCTCTCTCTCTCTCTCTTTCTCTCATTCTCTCTCTCTCTCTCTCTCTAAGTATAATTCTAAATCTAATCTAAATCTAAATCTACCTCAAACCATGCTTTTCTTTGTTTCTGCGTCTCCTCTCCCAAGTCTCCCTCTTTGAATTAATCACACCCTCTCCATGTAATAACCATCTTCACTACCTCTCTCTCCCATCTCAGAGCAACCAGACCAGGTACTGCCGAAAGAGACTCCTCAAACTCCACGGCCAAAGTGAAGGCCCTCAATGGTACCATCCTGAGACTCACAGAGAGTAATCAGAGACTACAGAGCGAGAATAAGCTGCTCAAACAGGACTTGGAGAGGACGCTGTATGAGAGTTCAGCCTACAACGGACCAGCACGCTCAGAGAAGTCACAAAGAGGTGGGTACTGTCTTCCATCTTGTGTTGTCTTTGCATTTTATTCCACCGACCATTTGATGAGGTGCCAGTTTGATTGCAACTTGATTGCAATGTCCTGTGTGTAGTTAAGATTTTTAAGAGAAGTCACAAAGAGGTGGGTTCTGTTTTCCATCTTGTGTCGTCTTCGCTGTTTATTTCCACCATCCAGGGCTTATCATTGAAGTGCTAATTTGATTGCAAGTCAATTGCAATGTGATTGCATTATGATTGCATTGTGATTGCAATAAGATTGCTATTTGATTGCAATGTCCTGTGTGTAGTTAAGATTTTAAAAAGCATTTGATAGAAAAGTCACATAGAGGTAGGTACCATCTTCCATTCTGTGTCGTCTTCGCAGCTTATTCCACCATCCATGGCCTATATTGATGAAGTGTCAATTTGATTGCGACTTGATTGCAATGGGATTGCATTATCGTTGCATTGTGATTGCATTATGATTGCAATAAGATTGCAATTTGATTGCAATTTGATTGCAATGTCCTGTGTATACATTGTAGCTAAGATTTGTTAAAGTACTTGATATGAATAGATCTTGATATCTCATATTTTAGGTAGATATGGCTTAGTAGAGTTGCATAATCATCTTAGTTTGATTATTCACTTTTTCATTGTTAATCAGAATACATAACAACAATATTCAACTTGAGGACATGCTTATTGTTTATGTTCTTTAATGACTCTTTCTTTGAATTCCTCTTCTAATATGCATCCCCTTTTTTTGTCTTTGCAGATTATGAAGATTTGAACAGAAGGGAACTGTTGGCTGCAGTAGTTAACTTACAGCAGGTGGGTACACGTAGCTTGTTATTGGACAGATTTATCTTTCCTAACTATTCAGGCTGTTACCTAATAGTTACTCAAAAGTGTGTGACTAACAATTCATTGCTGCCAACCATTCCTATTTTGGAGGAACAATTCTTTATTTTGGGCCTTAAAGCTATTGTTTTGAACCCTAAATTCCTCTCTTTTTCTAAAATATTCTTTGTAATGTTTATTTATGATAACATTTTGTGTTGTATCATTTTCGTAACTTATGTATTATGTTATATGTACATAACATGTGTTTATTTGTGCAGGCCCTAAATGATAGCAGTGTTAAAAAAGCTGGTTATAAAAGGCAAATCAATATATTAAAGCATATTCACATTACTGCTTTTCTGGAAGTTTCGTAACTATGCCTATTTTCTGCTGGTCCAAACAACCCCATAATAGACAAGGGATGCAAAGCAGAATGTCTTTTAGACATGGCCTTTTAGAATGCACTGTTGTTACGGGAACTTACCCTCAATATGCTTTCTTTCTCCTTTCCTTTTTTTGTTTAAACAGAAAATGGATCACATAGAGGGCAAGGGGATGCGCAAAGACCGTCATGCGGATGGAGAGATGCCGGGGAAGATCCCTCTGACCGGATCACTGTCTGACCGTCTTGACCAGCTGGACAAACGAGAGACCGAGCTCCTCAAGGAGAAAGGGAGACTGGAAAAAGATGTGAGCAGGCTCCGGGAAGACAAAACCAAGTTTAGACAGAAGGTGGAGCAGTTTGAGTAAGTACAGTGACTATTTTTATGTTGCAACATATCAGTATTTACTATTTTATTGAGTGTGGTTATTCCTTGTATAAGGAACTATGATTGTTTGCGAGTAAGAAATGAAATCCCAAATTGACCTTTTTTTTATGCAGTATAAAATGTTGCTTAATGTTGCTGTAGATATTTGTGCATACTAAATGTACTATGAATTTATCGAAAGAGTTGTCTCAAATTAATTTTGGCACAAAATATCTTACACTTTGTGTACCTTTACTTTACTAAATGTAAAGATTATGGTATAGCCAACTTACTAGAGGTTCTAGTTTCTAATAATTGATTAATGTAAATTTATGCTCTAGAAGTTACAGGATAGAATGATACGTTGAAAAAAAGGATAATAATTTATCAGGACTTTTAAAATGTTGTTTATTGTTTGTACATAATATTCTACATAGTGTCAAGAAAGTGAAATGGACATTCTAATTGATTGTGATTCCTTCCAGGGATGAGAACAAAGCTCTGCAGAAGGAGAACGAGAGGCTGAAGGAGCAGGCCAAGTCCATGACTCCAAGACAGAACGGTAGCATGAAACGGCATCCCAGCAGCGAGTCCCTCCACAGCAAACGTAGTGACAGACATGGTGACAGATACAGTGACAGACAGAGTGACAGACACAATGAAAGACAGGATAGGAGCAGTGAGAGACAGAGTGAGAGACAGAGTGACAGACGGAGTGACAGACAGAGTGACAGACAGAGCGATAGACGAAGTGATAGACAGGACAGGAGCAGTGACAGACAGAGTGATAGACATAGTGACAGATACAGTGATAGACACAGTGACAAACACAGTGACAGACATGGTGACAGACACAGTGACAAACATAGTGACAGATACAGTGATAGACACAGTGATAAGCACAGTGACAGGCTGAGTGACCGAAGCGAGAAGAGGTCACGAGCAAACAGCTCGGCTTCGTCGAGGAGGAAGCAGAGAGAAGAGGAGGAGGAGCTGAGGGACAGAGAGCGCAGACTGGAAGAGCTGAGACAGAACAGATCGGCACGCACTCTGCAGAAGGGCTGGAGGGCCCACAAGCAAAGGGTAAGTTAGACCCCAAAGCTTCTTTTAAGCCCCACATATTTATTTTGATGTCAGCGGTACTATAGGTATTTCTTAATTGTAGAAAAGTTTTAAGATTGATACAGTCAAACCTGTTTATAGCGACTGCCCAAGGAAAACACAAAAAGTGGTCTTTGTAGACAGGTTCCTTTAGTACATGTTTCAATGAGAAACCATTTCAAGTGAAACAAAAATGTGGACTTTGTAGACAGGTGGTCACTAAAGCAGGTTTGACTGTACTACAGTTCCCTCTATGGGGATAGTGGTTTGAATAGCCTTCTATGAGCAGCTTCGCCCTAATAACATACTTGCTCTTAAAATTCATCAATGTTTAGAAGCTTTGTAGGTGGGATCTTCTCATAAGATTATATGCATATTGGTGATAGGGATGGTGATTATTTTACCTGACTGCTAAGAAAGCATAAATGCTTGTAAATAAACAACCAGACGGCCGACGGCTTTAGGTCCTCTCCGAGGTACCTGGTAATGAGGATTAATGCCTTACCAAAGGGTACTAGCGCATCAACTTGGTTTCAAATCCGGGTCACCGGATTACGAGACCACTGCTCTACCGCCTGAGCTATGGCGCCTCCTCATTATTAGTATTTGATAGAAGCTCTGCTATGAAAGAGGCTAACAGTAAATTTGGAAGTATATGCATAACAGTTAGCCTCAACTCTTTCTTATCATATTTTACAGAATATTCTCTTTTTACTTTTACTTGTTAGACAAACTTGATTAGAGGTGATGATGATGACCAGTGTAGCTGAAGACGTGTTGAGCAGAAAACTGTTTAAATAGCATTTGATCCAAAGTAGAAATAAAATTTTTGACAAACTGCTTTGCTAAATACTGAAATCCATGATGTTGCCCTCCATCACTTGTGGGCCACATAGCTTGAACTAGTATGCAGTGGATATCAACAATTATTTGTCTACCATTACCAAGCTATTGCGCAGTGTAGATCGTAGTTGCCAAAATGTAAGGAAGTCTTACAGCACAGAAGGAAATCAATGATTACTTTCAGCTGTGACTCTGAAGAAACAGAACCCTCTTCCCCCCAAAATGAAACTGAGCATTGTAGTGAATCATCTTCTATTTCTGTGTCTATCTTGTGCAAACAGGAACAAGATCGTGGCAGTGATCTGGATGAAGTAAGTATGATTAAACTTTAAAAAGTAACCTGTATTTTATGTATATGCTTGTAGTTCCATTTGTCATAAAATTCTTCTTGTAAGATGTAAATTTAAAGAAATTAAGTGTGTTTCAAAGATAATAATATGGGCATCATTGGGACATTGTATAGTGGTTTAGTGGTGGTTTTCGTACCTGACTGCTAAGGAAGCATAAATGCTTGTTAGTAAGCAACCAGAGGACCGAGAGCTTTAGGTCCTCTAATCATAGATTTGAAGATTGGTAGAAGCCTAAATTACATTCTAAGAGAATTGTGTTCTAAATGTTATAATGGATGGAATAAAGAGCTTTATTTTTGAGAAATTAGTATCTGAATATTGAAAGTGTCCCATCCATTGATTCATTCAAAACCCTTCTCAAAACCCACCTTTTTAATTAGTTATAGTATACTGGAGATGTACACAAGTAGTTAATTCCATTCAACTGAATTGTATTGTTAATATCTTATTTTATTTTGTTGCTTTTAAGCTATTGAACATGTTGAATAATTATACTAAGTTAGACAGCACCACCTGTGCGCTTAGAAACGCCTGTATAAAGCGCCCTATAAATGTAATTATTATTATTATTATTATTGATTGATTGAAATGTGGTGTATATTTCACAGTGGATGGAATAAAGAGCTTTAGTTTTGAGAAATTAGTATCTGGACATTTTTTTTCTTCTGATAATGATTCAGGCTGCTACTACAATCCAAGCTGCAATGCGCGGTCATCACAGACGCAAGGATCTCCTTGACCGCTTCAACTCAGAACCCTTCTCACCTTCAACAACGGATGCAGCCAGCGACAGGGTGCGCGATGACGAGGATAGCGACGATTATGATGATGCCGCCATGACGATACAGTCTGCTGCCAGAGGTCATTGGTCACGCAAAGAGCAACTAAGTAAATTGTAAGTGACTGTATAACTATCTGTGGGGTTGAATCATTGTGTAGGGGGTCTGTACAGATGTGTATCAATACAATCTACTTACTTACATTGGTGACTGACCTTTAACTTTACCATCTGAGAGACATAACTCTGGTTTTGAACCAGGGTACATCAGAGATGTTTTCTGAACAAAAGGAAATCGTGGAAGTTGGTCTAGCAAATTATTCATCTTTATCTTCATAAAAAAAAAATCCTTTTGTTCAGAAAAATTAAGTGGGTGTTTGCATGAGAGGTTTATTTTTACAGGTGTGTTAGTATTCAGATTTAGCTTAAGGAGGTTTATGTCTTTGACCACCGTTAACTCTCACTTTCCAAAAGGCCTTTATTACTCCTGATTCGAATCCTGGTTGTTCAATAAAGAAGATCACAGTGATGACCTCTCGTCCAGGTCATATGAATTTTGTTTCTTTACATTCTACTTGAATGAGGGAATAACTTATTTGGCCTTAAAGCTAGGCTACCTCACCAATCTATACAACTAGGCATTGTGGCATGTGCCTGTAATCCAGCTAACAATGGAAGTTACAAACTGATTCAGCCGAGGACGCAGGTTCCAAACTGAGTCAAATTTTTCAGATGGTAACGTTTAAAGGTCCGTCCCCAGACTTAAATAATCATATCTGATTGATACTTGTCTGTAAAAACCTAATACACACACACACACATATACAGAATAGTTATTGTTCATGATTATTTTCTCCCCTTTCTCTTTGTTGGTTAAACGCCTGATTTCGCAAACTTTTTTCCTATCCCCCTTAGTTGAAGGCCAACAACTTTCATCCTCTCAAATTAATTGAGTATTTGAACAATGTATATAATGCCCCAAATCCAATCAATACCGTCATAAATATCTCATATCACATTCCCCTTTACAGCTCCAATCGATATTGCCAACTTTTTTCTTATTTCCCTTAGTTGAAGACCAACATCTTTCATCCCCTCAAATTAATTAAATATATGATCAATGTATATGATAATAATAATAATAGTTTATTCTTTTATAGTGCATTTCAGGACCACAGGCCCTCTCAAAGCGCTTACAATGTAGGTTTACATAATTACTGGTAGCATTCATCAAAAAGGTGAGTTTTCAGTGCTCTCTGATGCCCCAAATCCAATTAACATATTGTCATAAATGTCTCATATCACATGCTCCTTTGCAGCTCCAATAGATCTGATTCTGAGCCAGAGTCAGCGCGATCTTTCCGCAGCGGCAAGTCCAGCAAGGCAGGGTCAACAAAGAGTGGATTGGATAGGTTCATGTCTGGATCAAGACCTGGATCCAAGGCAGGATCATCCAGCAGAGCAGGATCAGTTCGGAATGGATCAAACGGTAAGTGTATGAAATAAGCCAGTTCATAGTTGCAGTCTGAGCTTGCATGAGCAGATAAAGGTCATTGCAGACCAAATTGTGAAATACACGGAGACAAAACACTGGATACCTGCTCATGAAAGTTATGTAATCATTCATTTATGCACAAGCAGTGCACTCCATGATACACAGGTGGAAGTATTCTTTGAAAAGGGGAAACAAAGGGCTATTTATGTAGCACCTCCATCGCTGTTGAAGTGATTATTTCAAAATATACCAAGTGGGACCTCTTCCTGTTTTGAAGATCTGTGGATATTCGGGGTCATTTGGGACATGTGCTAACTGTGAACTGGTCTATTGATTCATCACTGAAAGGCAGCATAGCGAAACATGGCATCAGGAGTGCAAAATGCATAATTGTGGAAAACGATTATTTTATCACACAAAGGTAGACCCAGATTGTTAAAATGTGGAGCTAGTAAATACAGGGTTAGTTACTTAAACTTACATTCAGATATGTTAAAAGTGAACTTCTTATGTGCAAATATCTCTAATTTGTATGTCTTTTGCATTCTAGAGCCATCTTTAGGTGTCACTAAATTTTGCTAAGTTACTAAGGTTTAATAATTGAATTACTCATTTGTTAGGAGATGCTTTTGTTTTTGTAGCATTTTAGAATAATTTAATCTGGTTTAAATTATTTCAAGTTTTGTACATATAATTATCTACTGCACCTTCTTTGAATATTTTTAGATGTCATTGAACATGTAAATCATGTTTTTGTATTCTAGTTGTGGAAGGATCTCAAGATCTGATAACGTCAACCTTTATACCAATGATTACCCCCAGTAGAAATATGCTGATTGAGTTTGAAGCATTAAATTGAACTTGGGTAATCATAACCGGTCCCATTAGCAATAATAATAATAATAATGATAATAATAATAATGATAATAATAATAATATTACAGTTATAAAGTGCCTTTTCATTAGATACAAAGCGCCTTGAACAAGAAATACTTACAAACAAAGGTAGAACACATTATCATACAAAGCTTATATTGATTACAATAGGTTTATTTAGTTTTACATATGTATTTCAAAGGTCATAGCAGTGGGGTCATATGAATATGTTGTAACCCCCCCCCCCCCCCCGAGCTGTTGCTCTAAACATTAAAGTAGTCAAAAACTTCACTTATACCAGCTTTATTTTGATGTTTGATATGTCAGTATTGAGGAAAGATCCCCTGTCAGAAGAGGATTCGGATGACTCTCTCGTGATGTCTACCACCTCAAAGAAGAGCTCTGTATCCAAGTACAGTAATAAGTCAGGTGAGTATTCAAATGTAATTGATGTCAAGTATGTGGATAGACTCTCTGAAGAAATGACTGACATATTTGTTATGCCTCCACTACAAAGTAGCAGGTGGCATTATGTTTTCTGGTTGTCTGTCCGTCAGTACGTTCTTCCGTCTGTATGTCTTGTTCTCGTGATCGCGTTATCTCAAGAACTGACTGATTACCACCAAACTTTTTTTTCTTCAAATTCAGACAATGATTAAGAGTTGGTACAACGAATCGTCTTCTTTCTCTAATAATTTAATGAAACATCATAGCTTCCGCGCTTTGCGCGAGAAGGGGGGAAACTGAATTTCAGACAAGGATTAAGAGTAGAGAACAATGATTAAGAGTTGGTACAACGCATCGTCTTCTTTCTCTCTAATGATTTAATGAAACATCAAAGCTTCCGCGCTTCTTGATAATCACAATATTCAAGAACCTGTTAATAGATCAGACTCAAATTTAAATTTAAAAATTTCTTCTGTTTTGATTTGTAAAATTGCTCTATGGCGGAGGCATCATTTTCGACTGCAATCTAGTCAAAGTTCCATTTACCTAGTTTTTCTAAGTTATTAGGCATAAAAAGGAGGTGTCCAATCCCCCCTCCCCCCCCCCCCCAAAAAAAAAAAAAAAAGTATGGGGAGCATCTGGACCTCCGTATTCTCCCTTGTATTATGAGTAAACTGTCTCATTGTATGGAACTAGGACAAAGTTGTAAACTATTCTTAAATGCAAGGATTTGAGGTGTGACATTCTGTGTTCTGTCAGTGCTTAGTCATAGGCTCTGATGACAATTTTTTCAAAGATATAGGTATTGGGTTTCAGTTGGATTAAAGGTTAGGGTTGAGTATTATGTTTGGTCTAATTAAGTTTTAAGTCCAGTGTTTGGTTAATAGTTTTCTCAATATTTCTTATGTTTTCCCCTCTCTCATTTTCTTTTCTTTTTCAGGGAACAAAGGGAAACAGGTGAGTTACTGATTTGTTTCAAGCTTTTGCTTGTGAAGTTTCTCTCAAAATACTAAACTACTAACCTAAGTGTATTCTGTGAATATAATGTTAATTCCTTGAGCTAAAAATATATTACCCACATCAAATTTAAAGTTTGAAGCTTAAAGCTATCTTTAACTACCTAATGACAGCACTTTGGTGTAATGTTTGTTTATTAATGTCAAATTTCTCAAAATTGTATGTGACTGCAGTGATTATTTATTTCTTTATTCGTTATCATCTTAGTCTTTAAACACACTTCATTGGCTGTCATTTAGTGAATCTTATTCTTTAACTCTGCAGTCTTTCTGTAGTTTGCAACCTAATGTACAGATTTGTGTAAAATGCTCTCATTTTCTTCTCATAATCTGTCATAAAGGGATCCATGAGTTCATAATTGGGATTGGAAAAACAAAAAACATTATTTTGAAACCATTGGTGCATACACTGCCATAACATTTCAGAGTACAAATCATATTGCAATTTTCATTTATTGTTTTCACCATTTAGCACTGAGTTTTGGAAAGCACTGCATAACTAACACTACCATTCTGAAATATCTTAGCTCTTATTAAATTCCAATACACATTCAACCCGTTTCATAAAACCTGTTAGAAAAAACACATGCCATAGGTCCATACAAACAAATTGCCAGAAGTCGGTAAGGTAAATTATAGTTAAATGTCAATTCCAATACCACAAATATCTTGAATGTATTGTGCACTGTTGGGTCAAATATGAAAAGTTTATTTCTATTTTTGGAATAGTTACTACAAATTTTATTTCAAACAATCCACCCGATAGTTACCTCACGTTTTTATGACACCGAGCAGAGAACTGAAAGGTTTATCAAAGGCACTCTTAACTCTCCTAATCACTGTCTCTTTTCCACGCCTTTCCTACTAAAGACTAACAACTCCTTCTCATCTAAGACCTCGTCGACAAACCCGCGACAAGCTCAACGCCTTACGTCCTCTATTCCGGAAGAAGACTCGAGCGATGACGATGATGATATCGTTGTCACGGTCAAACCGAATAAACCTCCTTCCACCACCATCACAACCACCAACACCTCTGTTAAAGCTAAATCCAAGAGATTTGGGTTCTTCTAACCCGGCGTCACAGTCGTTCACTCTCTCATCTCAGGCTTCTTTATTTCATTCTTTCCATTCCAGTATAATTGTGGGTCTGTGCAGATAAGTTGTATTATCTCTCTCTTCTTTTGGTGTTTAATTGTGTGATGTAAAAGCTGGAATTGCTCTGTTCTCATGACCCTACTGATTGTAACAGTTCAAGCACCTATTAAAGCCCCACTGCACTACTTATAGCTACTTGTGCCCTCTAAATAGCAAACAATGCCTAATCGGTGACCATTGGACCCCCATGGTCCCCTTTTTCTGATGTTAATTGAGAGCTGATTTGATGAGATAACCACCTGACAGTGACCTTGCAGGGAGGTATAATGCCTCTGGGCCAAACTAGTGCAGAGGGGCTTTGATACATGTAATGTGTGCTGTGTTAAGGATGAGTAAACTAATTAATTATCTGAAAACGATGTATATCATTGATAGTGTGATAAAACATTGTAACTCAATTTGTTGTGATTGCTTTTGTCTAGACCATTTTCATGTTTTGATAAATCCATGTAATGCATATCTGCAAAAATAATGCCCCAAAACCTTCAAAAGGAAATTCATCATTGCACTTTAATGTCAAACATGAAAGTTTGTTCAATTCCAGAAAATCAAACGTTTTGAGGTACAAAGTTTTATCACCCCACCAAAAACATGCTCCAATACAAGCACTTGAATATGACGATGAAGGGATGTTGCTGCCAAACGAAAACGGGCTATATTTGGACATATTAACACTGAATAGTCCCTATTTTTTAAGCAGTATGTTACTGATCATTACCTTCATATATGTATCTAGGTATTCATTTATATGTTCTCAGGTGTATACTACCATTTTAAGCATTACATTTCAAAAGCCCAGATGCATTTCAGTTGTGTTGATTGGTGTGTGTCCAAAGTCAAAACCTATTAGGTGTAAACATGCCTTTTTGTGTCGTCTTATAATTGCCTTCATATATATCAACAGCATTTTTTAGTTGTCTTTAGCTAACATCCAGTCTGTTATCTTCACATTCTTTTACTTAAATCAACAACTAGAGCGTGGCAAGTAGTCGATCGACTCTGAAAAATGGACTCAATAGCAGGAAAGACGAGGACAGTGATGACGATGATGATGATCTGGTGTTCTAATGGGCATTATGTTAAAAAGGGAGAGTATACGTATTCTAGCTTGAATATCTCCCACAAGGTAAATTTGAATAGTTGTGTAATAGTGAGTTTGTTTAAATATTGAAAATATGATATTAGAGAAATATCCCTCTCTTTACTCACATGATTATAGAGTGGGATTATAGAAAGTCGCCACATGGTCAGTGTAAAGCAGTGTTTTATTTTTTTGTAGATCTGTAAAGGTATGTAAATTGGCAATGAGAATGTTTGCAATTGTCCATGGCATAATTAACGGCAAGAAATTGT
Organism: Strongylocentrotus purpuratus; assembly: GCF_000002235.5. Lineage (NCBI taxonomy): Eukaryota > Metazoa > Echinodermata > Echinoidea > Camarodonta > Strongylocentrotidae > Strongylocentrotus > Strongylocentrotus purpuratus. The sequence goes on along the minus strand of NW_022145599.1, from coordinate 21,602,818 downwards.
GTTTAATAGTGTGTTATTTTCTGAATTTCAGACAGAGGTACAATATGCACAGTGATGATATTATGTGTACAGTAATACTAGTTTGTGATATATTACTTCTTTTTTTTTAAGACAAAAAAATGAAATATGATAAAGTGGGTTCGATTTAATGCTGAATTTACAAATGTGCAAGTGTGTATCAGTGTATCCCTGCTCTTTTTGTGATGCTACTTTTTGTAAATACTAAACAAATAGTAGATACCAGTACGTATAACTCAAACTCTATAATTATGTAATTATACCCATGTGAAAGCATATAGAATTGAAGTTAGCTAGGGGCCTGTTTAAAAGTCCCAATTTTCAAAAATGTCTTTTCAAAAGTGATATATTGATAATAAACATGTACTCATGGATTCACTGCCTTCTTTAAACAGATCGGGTATTAGTAGCATAGGATATCCAAGATGCATCTTGCAAATACTTGCAAAGCAAATACCAAAGACATGATGGCACATAATCACAAGGCATGCATGTAGTGTCTATGTCCAATACATATCTAGGGTTTTACTTTGATGATTTGATGATCTTTATCTAGGGAAGATTCTTTTATCCAAGTCAGATGTACAGCTGGGAATGGGGATGTCAATTAAGTAGGCCTGAAGGTACACTACTGCAATTAAACCCATTTTGTGTCTATGTGCCATCAGAGATTTAATTAACCCGGAAAATACAATCTGAAATTGTCTTACTCTAAAAAGAGAGGTATTCTATGCAATTTTGATTCTTTTTTTAAATAATTTTGTTAACCAAAATATGCACACATTAATGTCTGAAACAGAATTTCCGGCTTTGGTTATTGGAAAAGCAAGTCGAATTACCGGTAATGAAATTGTATGCATTGGGTTAAGTGATGCTTTGTAAAAATTATAAATGAAAGTGGTTGTATTGGGCATAATTCAATCTAAATATGCTTGAAAATATCTTAGTAGAATCTTCATATGCTCGAAAGTCTCTTACTAGAAATTGCTGATGTACTATAGTGCTTTTGTGATTATGTAAATAATGTAATTTAATTTTGTTATAACATGCTTTCCTTGAAAATCAAACATCTTTTAAGCCTGTTTAAAATGTCTAGGAGAGTAGAAAATTTGAAGCAACAAAAGTGAAATGTTATCACCTTGAATTATGTGACTCATTTATTTTGAAATGAGTTACATTGTAAATCTGATTACCACTGATTAACAATGCATTGTTGTTATCTTACGCTTAGAAAATAACTTCCTTTCAAATGTAGATAAGTTTGGTAGGTGATCTTATAGTTATACAGTAGGTTTGCGGTTGCACCATGTGTGAGAGAGAGAGAGGGAGAGAGGTTTGAGGAGTCCTGATCTTATAGTTGCTCCAGTAACCTGTGCTCATGGCTTGATTTCATTAATTGAATGATATGGTCAGGGTTCCCGGTTGTGATATATGGTGATATGGTTCTTAAGTTGAATTTAGGGTTATGGTTAAGTGTAGGGTAGGGTCAAACTTGCTGTAAAAATTAGTAATTTAATTAGTGTAGGAAATCACTGCAGATCTAGTGTTGCTACATGTTTGCTTTATTATGTGCTTGATCAAGTTATCTCTTACATTTATGTTCAGCAGTATAATCAGTTGTAGATTAAGCTAACAAAAATGCTAAATCGTGTGGAGCCAGTAGGGCATTAACTCCATTCAGTTTACATTCTGTTTTCTTTAGTAGACTCAAGTAGCCCTACTACAGGTGATTCATCATGAAAGTATATATTTGTTTTTTTAGATAAGCTTTTGATGGCGAAACTGAGAAAACTGAAATATCAGGCAGTACATGTCAGTTTAAAAGAAGATTTGTAGCTATACATGTGTGATAACTCTGTGACGGCTTTGAGTCTTTCTGCAATATAACACTCTGTCATTAATTCATTGAATATGAAGCTAGAGGTAGTTCGGTCTGGTAAAATGAAATTGTATTCAATAACAATTCAAACCGCCATTTCCAAACCTGCAATTTTCAAGACAAAACCTTTGTATTTTTTAAAGAAATCATGTGTATGAAAAGATGATAAAATGTGAGTGTATTTCATTATTATTTTTTTTGTATTTTGTATATTTTCAGTATGTACAAATTTGTTCCACCATCATGGTAAAAAAGGGGGAATTACTATGTACATATCTACACAGAGTGTGTGAATAATGAACGTTGCAATCTACTGTTTCATGCTTGTGTCATGTACGATACAGTTTCCAGTATATATAACCCTACATGTCAGTACAGTACAGTATAGCACAGTACATTACAATGCAACCATATAATGTACTTGCTGGACTATGGAACATTTTGAAATAAGCTGTTATAAGTTATTATCAATAATTGTAAAGTTATCAATGTATTATGTCACCCATGATTATGATTTGGGCTGAATTGAACAAAGGCACTATATGCCAGTTATTTACCAGTACTTATACTAAATAGATATCTATCGCAGCTAGTAAAATCATCCCTTTTTTGTACATCATACAATATCAATTAATCAATTCAAGAAGTGTTTTTCTTTCCATTGGGAGAAGCATGAATGTAGCTTTTCCATAATAAGAATTTAATTTTGTTTTGTTTCCTATACAATATATAATTGGAGAGAAAAAAAAAGGGCTGATGCCAATTGCAACTTATTTGCTCTAAAATGAAAGGCCAAGTATCTCCTAGGAACAGGTCATTTGTGATCACCTTTGTCATTCTTGCAATTTCCTCCTAATTACATCAAATTCAGAGTACATATATAGTACATGGATAAATAAAATCCCAATGATTTACAGTGAGTATCAGACAATTTATACCAAAAAAGTACTTTTGCGCAAAGAGGAAGATACATTGATTTTTCAGATCGGCCCAAAACCCTTCATACAAATAATAATATTCCATGTATTACCCATACTATTTTGATGTATACATGCATTATGTGAAATGAAATTATAGAGATCTTCTTCATCTGATAAAAACATGATAAAAAAGTTTCAAGGAATTGTTTAATTGAAAAAGAGGCAACTCAACTCCAGCATCTATTTTATTTGTAATTTATATTCTCCTTCCCATCCTGCCTTTAATTGTGTCAAAGAAAACAAAATAGTAAAAAAATATTTCTCTCACCATCAATAGATACAATGTAGCTGTGCAATGAGGAGATAGATATGCATATTCTGTATGTGTATATTTTAGGGTGAATTTTGTGTATATATCGCTTGCACCTGCACTTACCGCGTATTGGCAGTAAAAACTTTTCATATCATTATGTAGTGTAGCTTTAAACAGAACTCATGTTTGCTATAAAGTCAAAGTACTAACATTTTCATTTGTGATGTATTTAACAAATTGTTTGCTACAGGGGTTATTTCCCATTGCCATGTTTTGTAGATCACATAATTTGAATTGAAGAAAAATGAGATTAATAAAAGAAATAAAAGAAATGAAAGGCAATACATGCCATGATACATTCCACTACATTAACTGGCATTTTCTCCACAATTGACTCAATTTGTTCTGATTTGTTTTTAATATCTTGTGTTGTATTCTTATTATAACTTAATTTAATAAGTGATATTCTGCTTTTCATCCTTTACATGTAGATCTCATATTTTTTATGTCATATTGCTACATAATTTGGTAGCAGCAGTCTACAGTTGTATGTGTATTCGCTATCTGTTAAAGTCTTAAATGATCTATGTGTGGAATATCCCAACTTTTTCATGCAACTTAAACAAAATTAGTGTCCATTTGTATTCAACTCCTGCAGCCCACCTAAAAATAATGAGAGCCTTGCAAATAGCTTCCTTTTTTTTCTTTCTATGTAACAAAATTTGGCAATGGGATCCCTCCCACATCTGTGCTCTTTTAATGTAGGCTGTTTGTAATCAAATTTGATACCTGTAGAGTATATTTTTTAATAAGCACCCGTTACAAATTATTTCATTCATCTGTTATGAATAATTGTATTTCAAAAGTCAGAACATGAGGTGCATACAATATGTGTTTTTAGGTCAGGCAAGCAATGTTTGTCTGACCTAGCGACAACCCCATGTATGCAGTTTCCTTTCTGAGTATTGAGATTCAATAATACAAATGTATACATAACCGGTGAGTGCAATAGCTTGTCGCAAGGTTAACATCAAAATTTGAATATGTTTTGAAAATGGTCTAATAATGTAATAGGTGTATGTATGTTGAATCATGTTCAGTGATTAATTCCACATGTTGAAATTTAATTATGATTGTTGTAAATTGTTTTTGTTGAGTGCATAGCATTATTTTTTCCTTTTTTCCTTCAGATGGTGAAATAAAATTCAAATCAGAATTGTGAAAATTAATCATCTATCCTTGTGTGCCAAATTGTATTACATTTATATAGTGTGTTTGTAGCCAGAAGGGTATTATCTCATATATTTAAAAAAGAATTGATCCCTTTTTGCCTCTGAACGGTTCAGAGCCAATAGGGCATTAATTCTTAACTTAATTCAATATTAAGTACAGTGTATTCATTTCACAATTAATATTTACAAGTCCAGATAGTTCATATTTCATCATATTTGATAATTCATTTCTTGTACATTTATATTCTATAGACATGGTTAGTAATATATTTAAATGTATGCAGATCATCTCTTATGAAAAGAGTTAATTTTGCATACATTGGTTGTTGCTATGTCAGCAATGCATCTAACAAGATTTTGGTTTTCATTAAGCACAAAAATATATGCATAAAATTAGTAAACAGGTCTAATTTTCTTTCTAATCCTCCATTCTCTTGCTCTCTCTCTCTCTTTCCTCTCTCTCTATCTCCTTCTTCCTCTCTTCTCTCCTTCCTCTCTTCTCTCCTCCCTCTCATTTCTTTCTTTCTCTTCTCTCTACCTCTCCCTTCCTCCGTTGCCCCCCCCCCCTCCCCTCCCCCCTTCGGTAAAATTCAGAGAGGCCTAGAAAGAATGCAAAATATATAATGTCTTTTAAAATGTTTTAATGTCACATTTAACATGTTTGTATAACAACAAATTATTTGAAAAAAATATTTCACATGGATGACACAATAACTACATCAGATTTATGAAATGAATCATTTTATATTCATATCTTGTAGTTAGTTTTATGCCTTGAAGGTGTTCTATTACAAAATGTTAATGCCATGCCATTGAAGGCACTTATTTATGAAATTCTTCAAGCCAATTATACGTTTACTGCTGGGATAAAAGCAGAAAAAGAATGTAGCTGATACGCAATGCGCCAGTTTAATAATTTAATCAAATTTAATGCATACATTTTTGTTATAGTACCTCCTTATGAACTATTACCATTTACATGTTACACATAATTGTATTTCGGTAGTCAGAATGCAAATTATATATCATGTGTCTGTAGGTCTGGCAAGTCATGTTTGCCTGACCTAGCAACAACTTCTGTAGGCAGTTTGCATTCTTACAATTGAGATACAATAATACATATCGGATGATTATAATAGATCATCACTAGGTAAACATGTATAACGGGGTTTCTCAAAGTCCTGTCTTCATCTGGACCTAGGGCATGTCAGTCTGGACCGCCTGGGGGGGGGGGGGGGGGGGGGGGGGGGGGGGGGGGGGGGGGGGGCTCTGCTTTTTTTATTTTTTATTGTAACAATTCCCCTTAGATCAGATATAGACCTAAAACAATCCTCATTTTCTTCAGTATATAACTTACAAGTGGCATTACTGTAAATTTTAGAAGTAGCTTTCCAGCAAATTAATAGTAACGCTAGTTGTTCCAAGCTCCTGGATTGTTCTACCTCTTAGCTTTAATGGAAATATCCCACCTGGACCGTCAAGGAAAAAGTTTGAGAACCCCGGGCATATTAGGGCATTTTCCTAATGTAACCAAATTTAATGCATACGTCTTTGTGAAGTGCCTCTTGATATCATTTAGTTTATTCACTGATACAAATAATTGTATTTCAACAGTCAGAATGCAAACTGCATACATTCCTTGTTGCAAGGTAGGACAGACATTATGGCTTGACCTACCTACAATTGCAACTAGTGCTGTAACATCACGGATATCTCCAATTCCGTTTAACCGCCTGTCAAAACCGGACGGTTTTCGGTTAAACGATTTATTAAAAAAAAAAAAAAAAAAAAAAAAAAAAAAAAAAAATTTGGCCTTGTGAAAAAGCAGGAAAGTGATTTAACTGAAGGCGCCGATATGTGCTCGTGAACTAGTCACAAATAATAGCAACAATGTCATTTTAGAATAATGTGTAAGATCATTAAAGTAAATTAAAAACAGAGGACCTAGGATAGAACCTTGTGGTACACCATGTGTTAAACTTGGTTGAGATCTATTACAAAGATTATTTTCAAACCAAGATGACAGACAAATTGGAGTGTTGTTCTAGTTTCCAAGTGGTAAGTCATCACACCGATTACTGAGCTGGGAGACATTGCCAGGCATAGTGCCAGGTGGAGGGGCTTAAATCGAAACTTAAAAAAAAAAAAAAAAAAAAAAAAAAAAAAAAAAAAAAAAAAAATTATTAAAAAAAAAAAAAAAAAAAAAAAAAACGGGAAAACGAAACCGTCCAATTGAAAACGGAATCCGCCATGGGCGGTCGGATACCGGACGGTTAAACGTTTGACTACAGCACTAATTGCAACAATACCAAAAATATGCAGTTTGCAATTAGACAACTGAAATACAATGGTTCGTAACAGGTGAATGAAAGACGTGTGGATTAAATTTGGTTGCATTATGAAAATGGCCATTAGCACATGGCTAATATATGTCAAAAAGTCCAAAACTACAAAAGGCACCTTGCAAAGAAAAGTACAAGTTCTCTGTCTCAAATACAACCCTCTACATCCAACCATACCTAGATACATGTACATCTGACATAAGTTTGATAGAAATGTACTAGCAGCGACAAAAAGCTTTGAACTTCTAGAATTTTTCTGGAGATCATTATACAAAAGAAAAAAATTGAATTGGTACATTGTAATACATTGGCAAGAAATTCATCTAAAATATCTCTGCATAAATAATAATAATAAATGTAGCATTTTATCTGTTCTTTCATCTTTAAGAATTTCCAACAAAGTAAAAATGAATTTTGTAATAGATGTGATGCAATGCAAAGACCCAATATGACATATTTTGTCTTCTTCAATATATATTACAATGCCATAGATTCTTCACAACTTTTTTTTATATAACCAATTTTAGAATATGGCAGGGATTTCATACATATAAATATTTTGATATATTTTAAATACACACTACCCTAAAAAAAAAAAAAAAAAATTAAATTTGGACCACCTTGTGAGATTTTGTATATAGAATGTAGCTGTGTTTTTTTTCAATATATCCCGCCTGAGAAAAATTTTAAATTCATCGACATTATGTAAGGAATTCATTTAATTTTTTTTTTATAGCTGATAATACATGAATGACAAAATGCATCTTTTGTTGTTTTGCACAAAGCCATTTTAATTAATACTTCATAACACAAAGTTATAACACCTAAATTTGTACTGGACATTCTGTGAATGTAGAAAATGGATTTGTGAGAAGCCAAATTTAAAGCTGTAGTTGAAAATAACCCTGTAACCAGTGATCGGATCGTCGGCCGATCAGGGGAAATCAGATCATAAATTCTGATCGCTGATCAATGAAAATGATCAGAAAATAATCGGTAAAAAAAAAACTTGAAAATTGTTGGCATTTCAATTTCTTTTTTCCCTTTTTTTTCCAATCATTTTTTTAAATTGTTGACATTTAACGGCATGAAAATAGTTTTAAACATGAACTACAACAACTTAATTTGAGAGAATTATCCAAGGTATGAGTAAATTAAGGTAATAGAGTGCTCAAAATTTCAAGTACAGCAGTAAAAAAATAAAATAAATAAAAATCATTTTGAACCGATACATTTTGCTGATACCGATCAAAGGTGCAAGGGTGTCGCTTCGATCAACTACCAGGGTTAGTTGAAAAATCATTTCAAACTATGCCATAACAGAAAGACTTGTAAAAATCAATTGAAAGTACTGTTTGCAACATCCCATAAAGTGCTTCTCTGTATGTAACACTGATAAATATCCATAGGGTTATTTTCTGTAAGCTTTTCAAGACCTGTTCAAGGAAACCCAATTGACCTCTGTAAATCAAAAACTCAACAGCAATGCATGAACTTTAGATAGTCAACACTGTCATAGAAACCTGCACAGCTCCAAAGTTTGTGTGCTGATGAAACTGCTCCTTGCCCTCACTCCTTGGGGTAAGGTTAGTCACCATGACAACAGGCCTCATCTCGGAGGAGATTCATCTTTTCTTGAGCCTCGTAGCGGCTGCTCTGACTGGATGGAATCATCAAATCTCAAAGAATCTCAGCCGCCAAACTTGATGGACGATAGCCCTGTTTGAAATAATAAGAGGATGGTAATATTCAATATTCAAAATTCAAAATTCAAGATGATTACCGAGATATATTTCTGTGAGTAGGCTTGAAGGTAATGCTTAAAAGCCAGTGTTTGGCACAGCTGTCACATTTCACGACTGCCCCCCCCCCCCAAAAAAAAAAAAAAAAAAAAAAAAAAAACAACAACAACAACAACAACAAATAAACAACAGAAAATTGTACATTTGTAAATATTGATCTGTAACTCTGAAGTTAAGCCATCTTTTTCTTTCTTTTCTTGTTCATATCGGAGGGACAGGCCACATGAGTATGTAAACATTATAAACAGGACGCACATTCACATTTACAATAGAATATGACATAATCACATGTGGGGTCGTGGGTCCTTTGGTTAATCAATGATATACACTTTTGTACAGACCATGGAATCAGCCACTGGTTGCCTGGACTCACCTATATTGCCATGATCATTCCAAGCCCAACATATGCAGTAGTGTTTGAGGAGTTGATCCAGCAGCTCCATCTCGTCCAAGAACTCCAATCTCTCTATGCGGTAGACATCATTGCGAGGCAGACTGGCGTAGACGGTCTGCATGTCTACTGCATCAGCTCCTTGCCAGCCAGCAGAGGTGAAGCGATTTTTCTGAAAAACAAACAAACAAACAAGGATCAGGGCAACAGATTATATCATTCATTGATTAATTATTGGTAAAGCAATGCAAAAAGTTCACAGATGATACATACATGTACAGTGTATATCCTTAAACAGGGAGATAATTCGAGAGGCAGCTGTATAGAGGTGGCCATTACACAATGGGTGGATGCTATGATAGCTTTCATTGCAATTGTGTCAATATGATGTTTTATTTATTAGAATTCCTGACAAAATCATCTCTTGCACAACACATCCCAGAACCCAATACCTCCACCAAAGAAGAAGAAAGTGAGACTTTACGCCCCACTGCACTACTTATAGCTACTTGCGCCCTCTTTTATTTAGCAAACAATGCCTAATTGATGACCATTGGTCCCCCAATGTAATAAGGATCTGGAATCATCTGCCAGGCTCAGCAGTCAATGCCACAGGAATAACCAACTTCAAGGAGGCTGCTCTACCCTCCATCAGAATGATGCAGCCCTCTGTTGGTTCCCATAATAAGCTTACTAGCTTGGTTTTTACTTGCACTGGACTTAGCATATTTTACTGTAAATTAACGAGTGCTTTGTCCACACACCATTCCTGTAATTCATGACACTCCTTGTAGTTACTCGCTTCACCTACCATCCCAGTATAGTTTCCTGAGTGAGCTGCCAAAGGGATTACCCAACAAAGTACCAAGTACCAAGTACCCATGATCCTCTTTTTCTTATGTCAACTGAGAGCTGATTTAATGAGATAACCACCTGTCAGTGACCATGCAGGGAGGTCTAATCCCTCCTGGCCAAAGTAGTGCAATGGGGCTTTAAAACTAAACCTCTCCTGACATACCTGTGTGTCAAGGTCTTTACAAGGGGCGATTCCTTCTAGCGTGCATCCCCTCGTCTTGAGGTTGTCAGCCATCACTATACCAAACTTATCAGCCATGTTCACCTGCTCGTAGTTGGCAAAGTAGGCCACAGGGAACTTAGTGTTGATCCATCGCAGAAGAGGGTCGGATTTATCATGGTGGAGGTACACTAGGACACACTCGGCCATGAAGAAAGTAGGCTTGCTGGAAAACGAGAGAAGGGACATAATTATAAAGATATTTTTCTGATTTTTCTTCTTTTTTTTATAAATCATTAGCAATGGTCACAATAAAGTAATTGTATATAGCCCAAAAATCAAACGATAAAATGTGTCTGTTGTATTGTTTTTTTTGTTCATGAATATCAGGAATACATTATTGAAAATATCTATGTCTTCTGTTAACTCGACAGTTGAAGAAATATTTGTATCTTGAGTAGTCAATTTATCCATGTTATAAATATAAACTTCCTTGTATATATGTTTGTTAATTTGTTGCAAATGAAAATCAATAAAATCCCTGCGGAGGCAAAAAGTATGAAGAAAAAAAAAATCACAATAACCTAGTCACTGGTTTGTTGTATTCGGCTTACATTTAAATGCTGTAAGCCCAGAACCACAAACAAAAGTAGACTAGATTCAACATTTTCCATTTTTGGCAAAAATGCTGAGCTGACCCTTTGCAGTATTTGTCCAAAAAATGGTGATTTACCGAATCTCATGAAATTTGCTCAGATACCCTTTTTTGGGGCAAGCAAGGGTCATATTCATCTTGGAATGATGAAAAAAACATGAATAAGGCCACATTTGAAAATTAATCGAATTTTTGCCAAAAATGCTGAAATACCCACCATCTGCTATTGACAGTGTCTTTGTATATTATATTTTTCTACAGAACCAGTGAAAATGAATCTGGACTAACCTGAAATCAATACCAGCTACTTTGCTGAGTTTCTTTTCAAGCTCCTCCACATTTCTTAAATCTCCCCACAAAATGTGATATTTCGGTGAATGAAGCTCGGCATCCTCTATATACCAGCAAAAGACAAATTAGGAGAAGAAAACAAAAATCAATCAAACTGGTGCTCACGGTCACATTCCAATCCAATCCAGGTATTTATAAAGCGCCAATATCTAGTCGCCTAATCAAAGGCGCCGATGAAACGGAAAAACTACCAAAAATGCCTGTTCATGATTCTAACTGGGACACACAAAAAAGTGATGGTAAAGGTTATGGATTTAGTGAAAAATAAACATCTCTATCATGGAACATGATGGTTAGGCCTTTCACATGATCTTATTGTTTTATTTCTCAATAAAAGAGCATCAAACTTGGTAAAAATATGCATATGGAGATTAACTACCATTATTGATCATTCTTTGGGCATCTAGTATAAAGTCAAAGGTCACTTATGTCAATCTATGTAAAGATTTTGCGTTCTATTGCAGCATTGATAGTGTAAAAGAAAAAAGAAAAGATAAAGAAAATGAAATCATTAGATTCTGGAATCACTTGTTTCTATTCCCATTGAACTTTATGCAGAAATGCATCCCTTACCAGTAACAACACTCTTGCCGACAGATACAAGTTTATTGAACATCCCATATAGCATAAAATAAATATCCTTACTTAAAGGTATTGACCGGTAGTGGTAAAATTGCGGTTCAAGGGTTTTGGGTGCAGAATATCCATTCAATATTGCTTAAATATTGCCTTCAGAGGTTTAGATGCCAATACTTCAATCTAAACGCAAAAAAGCAGAAATATATGCCCAAATGTTCAATGTTGAAGTGCATTAGTGATATCTATCCAGGCCGGATCGATATGATAATTTACCAAATAAATCAATAAGTAGGCGGTTTCCCGGCAAAATTTGTACCGTCACATATTAGTCAAAACATATTCCTTCACATGATTGGTAATTAAGAGCTTCTATTTCTTTTGAGAGGGGCGTTTCCAAAACTGGTCTATACCTTTAACAAAAATTGTACATGAATGGGCAGTATCCTTACCAATGACAACACTCTGGCCTTCACAGGTTTCTTGGACACCCTGTGTTAGTTTGGGGCGTATTCTCACGTTCTGACATTTCCTGCTCGTCACCGCTCGAAAGTCCACCTCAATGTAGAGATCAGGGAGCAAGTCTTCATCCTACACAGGACAAAGGTTGCAGCAATGTCAGGGGGGTGTTTCACAAAGACTAAGATTGATTTTAAGTTGGACTTATCTATGGCAGGCTATTCATGCCACTGGTTGCTCTCACCGTTTTGATCTTTAGATAATACCGTTTCCTTCAATAATGAACTATCAAAAAAGGTAAATTCTGTAGATTTGTGACCATTTTTTGTACGTCTCTTGAGAAATCAATGCCAGGAATGGTAGAGTAACTAGTGGCATGAATGGCCTGCCATAGTTAAGTCCAACTTAAAGTCGATCTTAGTCTTTGTGAAACACTCCACAGGTCATATTGGAGATAATACACTTTATTTTGTTTAAGTGTCTTTATCAAAATGTGGCATGGACTTCCTGATTCAGCTGTATAATTGGGGGCACTCTTAATAAATATATTTCAAAGTAGAGTTGAATTCTGTTGTTTGATGTAATTCTGCCCTAATATGTGATAATGAACTTGCTTGCCCTGTAGGGTGACAAAAATGTGAGGACCTGAACCTGTATTCAAGAAAGGTCCCCTAATCATCTATAAATATATCTATGACTGACTTCCCTTTTAGTCAAGTATAGGAACCTTAATGCAGTGACCTCTTGTAAAAGTCAAGTCATCAGGATAAACTAAAAAGGCATGTCATGATTTACCTTTAGTCTCCAGAAGAGTGAGTCGAATCCAGCCCCCAGATTGATGACCTGACATGCCTTCTTGTTAAGCTGTAGGAACTGGGCCAGGAGGGTGTGCATGCCTTGGGTCCTGGCATAGTAACCTGTCAACATACAATAAGAGTAACAAAGCTGTGACATCATAAAAATCTATTTTTAGAATTTCTCAAATTTTTCTTCATTTTCCAAAAGAGCATCAAAAATAATGTCCAATTGTCAAAAAACAATTGAATATTTTAAGTATTGGCTAAGATATGACCATTTGCCTTAATAGATTTCCTATAGGAACTCGGTGTTATTTTGCTCTCGTTCATAACATTAGGAATATGTAGAAAATCTATTTATCCAGATGGTCATATCTCAGCCAATACTTAAAATATTCCATTGGTTTTCGACAATTGGACATTATTTTTTACGCTCTTTCGGAATATGAACCTTTTGTCAGGTCGACTGACATTCAAAACAGCCCATCAGGTGGCCACATAGCAGTGGGCTATGAGGGGGAATTCAACACCGTTTGGTCGGGTGTTTACCCAATAACAGGTGTTGTCAATCACTAGGTTTAGCCCTCAGTTTTATGATCAACAGGCCTTATGTAATGCTCTGTATTTGAATGCTACATCCCACATTTTTAAACGAAGAATTCTAAATCTTCAACATGCCAAAGATAGCCAAAGATTGTTTTTTTAGAAATCAAATCAACAATATTTTTTAGAATGTGTTAACCAGAAAAAAACAAAAATAAAGGTATTTGTTCTTACAGTCTCTCTCAACATTAATCTTTATCCGACTCTCATACACGAGCAGTATCTTACTGCAAGTTTGTTGAAAATGATATACATGTAGAATACATACCTCTGTTGATCTCTGGAGCTCTTCTCTGACCACTCTTTACTAGAAGCTGGATGTAGGGATCTTTCCAGTACCCTTGCTGCACTGCAAATCTGTCGGTATTGTAATAGATAATTGTAAGAGTAAAGCTACATGAGCAGTGCTATCGTTTGCACCAATTCCTCTTTCACAATCTTGATATAAAAATTTACCAGCAGCTACACGGAGTCAACAAAGTGTATCATTTTACATTCTCCAGTAGTCTGCCTTAATATGCAGTTATGCACCATTACTTTCATCATTTTTAAGGAAATATTTAGCCAAGTTCTTCTATGATCTGCTGTCTGAGAAGATGCACCACAACTTTGATAATCATATTTTGATTTTTGAAAATGATGTTGTAAAACCCAGAGGTTTAAAAACTCTACAGTTCTATATTCAAAAGGAGAAAAGAACTAACAAACATAAGGTGATAATCCTATTCAATATGTCAGCCACTTAAAAAAAATCCTGAAAGTACTCATTAGTAATTTAACTGAATTTAATAACTTTGCAAGGAAAACAATATCTGTTTGCAGCTTCCTATCAAGCCATTTTGCCACCTTGATCCAAATAGTGACCCACATAGAATGGATGGTGGTGCATGACTGGCTATTGTGCAACCAGAGGTATCAAGACAAAACAGCAGCTATCTTATTACCCCTGTTTGATGTGTATCTCAAACAGGTGATTTCTACGATGTGTGCAGTTCTATGCACGTCTTACTAATGTCTTTGTCGCTCTGTTAAATAGTGGACAGAACTTTGTCTGACCATGCAACAATGTTGCTTAATACAAAAATAAATAAAACAAAAAATACACTGACTGCTGAATTGTTCAAAGCAGATGAACCAATCAAATCAAATGTCTTGTCACAATAATGTTATGGAGAAATATGAATTTTTTTGAAATTTGAATGCATAACCAACATGGTTTATTATTAGGAAACCGTTGTTATGGCTGCATTTCACATGTGATCGTCCTAAATCACAGCTAAAATACAAGACGGTCCAATAACCTCCTGAGTTCAGAGAGGCACAAATATCGCTGGGAAAATAGCCTTGTTGTTGGTATCGTTTCTTTTCTTGTTTTGTGAGCCAAATATGCTATATGGGAGACAGTCTTTTAAAAGTCTCCCAAATGGCTTATTTTGAATCATTGGGTCATAGCGTCTGGTCTGCGGCTCGCGTTACCTGACCCTTCTCCCATTATCCACTCCAGCAAAGCATAGAGAGTCAATTGCTAATGTGTATTGACCTCTAGCACTGCACTACGTGTTAATTGGCAGAATTGCACTCACGAATAGTCCATATACTAGGGAGGCCAATGCCCAAATCTAACTTTTTAATTACTAATTTGTTTATAATAAAACAAAGATTAAAAGAAAGCATTTTCTTTCACTAAGACAACTCACCCATCTGCCGACTCCATAAGTTCCATAAAATAGGAGATATCCAGCTCTTTTGTAGCCATTTCCTTCTACGCCTATCCATACGTAAGAGCCTTGAAACAATTATATTTCATGTCGCAAAATTACGTTCATAATTAGACAGGCCCGAGGGAATGGGCGTGTCATTGTCCGGACAAAGTTCATGATGAAGTTTAAAACTTCGCGCGAAAGTACAATCACTCAAAAGCGGCTAGCCTTGAATCGGTCGCACACGTACACACCGACACAGGCAAGCCCCGATCCAGTACACACCGACACAGGCAAGCCCCGATCCAGGCTGAAATCCAGCCATCAATGTGCGAACGATTACATCTTCTACTACTACGAGCCGAAGGCGATGGTTGAAAAATGAAGAAGAGATATCAAAATTGGCAGGAAAGAAATAGATATAATTCATTGATATTTACCTTAGATGTGTATTCCAATAACTTGATTTCCTCATGCGTATTCCTTATGATTTCAGTCGGAGATCTACTGTACAATCAACAAGAACGACCTCCAAAATCAGCACAACACATTATTTAATCCCCGGAATGATACTATGCATGCACCTCGCATGTACGTACGGTACCTAGTAAGCTAGCTACCTGGATATCTCTCTCTCTCTCCTTCTTCTTCTTCGGCTATACGTGACAAAACATCATCCAATCATGTCTTTTCAACCGAACTTCTCAATTGGAGTATAGACTGCTCACGTACAGTAGACATTTTTTAATGAAATATCTTTTTTTAAACATTTCTCATGCATGATTTACTGCACGAGCTCGACACTTGAGTCTATAGTGCTGTGAGAATAAGGTACTGTGTGTGAGACTACGAAAGATTTGTCTGGCGCGCGATATGACCGGAGCTCATACATATTCATATTTATGATGTCGCAAGACTTCCATTTTTAGCTAGAACAATGACAGCACTGTTCACAGTTTTTCTTCTCATTTTGAGATGGCTGTAGCTATGGGGCTCAAACCAACGCAAGATTGACATAAACATCGTACTCTATCTACCTTCGAATGTTCAGTTTGTAAAAATCTGTATTTAAAAAGATATAATCTTTTTTCTTTATATTTTCTAGTTGTTAGAAGTGACAATTGTGAACATCTGAAATGTTGATCTCTATCAAAAGTTCTTTACTCAAAACGGATCCCATATTTTTAGGGTCTACCTTCTGCCAATGAGAAGGTTTTTAGTGAGCAAACCTCTACGCCCTCTAGGATTTTCTTAGTCGGTTGTGCGCGTCCGTCAATGTCTTCTGCTAGCCCAATTATTGTATTCAAATACGTCAAAATCTGCAAGATCGTCAACAAATGGTGAAAGACTGTTACAGATCCGTGATTATAGGTATGTTATGAAATGTATAATTGTATTTTCTTTTCTTATTTTCATAAATTTTTATTTTTACATAAGTTTTTTCCCTCTGCTAATTTTTTGAAGTGGGCGACAAGCGCACAAATCGTAGGTGTAGAAGCCTTACGCCCGGGCATTGGCCTCCCTACATAGATCTATACACACATAACACACAAATGCACGCAATAAAGACGATGTGGCTGATTGGCAAGTTTGACAGTCTAGACTCACGATTTGAATTTTCAAATTACTCTTTCTAACATCGGTAGGCCCTAAAGGCTTTCTACGATGTAATCACAGAATGTGGAGCAACAGGGTATTAAACGCTGAAACTGATGGCTCAAGACCGAGGAACTTGGTAAGAAAACACTTGATATAAAATTTTGATTGGGTCACTGAGCCTGTCATAAACTGACAGATCACTATTGATAATAAACAACGGTAAGTTGAAAAAATTACTGCTAGATCTATTTATATAATTTAGGTGTCATCAATTGTCACTAAAGAAAGTAATGATTTTTAGTGAAATCAGTTGAGTTTTGTACAGTGATGTTTGAAATGTTGAGTATCAATACCACAGCTTTTAATACACAGCCAGGATAGTAATGCTGCATCTAGATCTAGATCTATATCATTATCAGTATACTGTATCTCGACCACTTAATTTCAGCTATCAATCATAACAAACACGATTATTCACGTGTGGGGCTTAAGTTAAGAATTAACTCGTTCAATGTTGATTTTACTGGGCATTCATACCGTTTGCACATCGAAGCATCGTCGTTTGTTGATTGGACTGCTTCATCTGACATCTTCAATAAAAGGTAGATTTAATCGATTAGAATATAATATTTAGTGAGATAAATGCGAACTTTTATCACCCGTTCATTAAAAGTTCTTGTTAAGAAACCGCTCCAGACTCGGCCACAGCTAGCAATTGCTACCATGAAAATCGCCCGATTGTCTAGGTGATTCGACCCAATTTTTACATGGTGATGACGCAGAAAGAGATGAAAAGACGATGTCTTCGCTCGCTGTGCCCTCCCCGGTCAGTGGCGGATCCAAGAGATGTGGAAGTATAGGGGGCCCATAGATCTCTATAAAAATTGAGCCCCCTCCCCACTCTTTTTCTTGGGAGGGGGGGGGGGGCTTACAAATATGTATGTGCTTCTGAAATAAACAGACAACTCCCTAAATTCATGGATCTGCCAAACAGTTACTTTTTTATGTTTCTCACAGGCAGCATTTCATAATTAACATTTGTAAAGACCTCACCCCCCCCCCCCCCCAAAAAAAAAAAGAGAGAGAGGAGAGAGAGAGGGGATGCAGAAAATAACAACAGGTAATTTGTTGGGTTACAAATAAAGAAGATCAAACAGAACAAGAAGCGCAATCTATTAGAACAAACTTATTAAAGGGCAATAGAGAGACATGCAAATTCATTTTTTTCCATCTCCTTTTTCCAATAGGCGCTCTGGATATAATTCTTTCTTTTTTCATAAGTAGGCTCATTCACAATATGAAACAACAAGAAAAAATAGGGGAAGAGCAGTTATGGTTTGAAATTCTGCAGGACTATAATGAAAAGATTCACATTTTTTTAAGGTTTAGATGTGTATGATGGTGTTATTTCTCCCAGCGTGTTATGAAAATATAATAACTGCTTACATGTACAGTGTATTTATGCTTTAGTCAAATAACATGATGGTGAGCTTGATCTAACTTTTTGAGGAGAGTGTATTATTAATAATTTTCCTAAGGAAAAATATATCTTTTTAAAGTTTTAAAAAAATGCCTTTTACCTTCAGTAAAGCAGATGTTTGGATTCATAATAACGTGTTATGCAAGTGGTTTTTATTCTCTCTTTCCCTTACCTACATTCCTGTCTTTGCTTGCTCAGCTTCCTTCATTCCATTTCTCATCTTACTCTGCTATCTCCTCTTACTCTTGTCAGAATGTAACTGTTTGTTAATCTAATTGATGTATTTTTTGTGTGCAAATTTATGTATTCTTATGTTATTCATTGTTATCTCCTGCCAGCTAGTGAAGGCCAAATTTCTGTGTTTTTTAACGTGGCCAATCAAATCTGAATCTGAAGGGACCTCGCAGGATACATCAAAGAGTTGTCAATTTGTGTTTGATTCATCACAACTTCAAAATTTCTTAAACTTTCTTATTTTTTAACTGAATTTGCTCAAACTTTCACTGATCTCTTTCACAGTCACTTTTTTTCTTCTTCTATTAAAACCAACTTAATATAAGGGTGGACTTCCCTGTTAAAATTATTCAAGATGAAGCACAGTAGCTTACATGCCGTGAAAACAAAAGCAAAGAGAATAGAATGACATGGTCTATGCATTCCATTTATGGGGGAGGGGGTCTCTCCCTCTACTACACTCATCTACCCATACACATACACAAACACACACACACACACACACACAGACAAGGGGGAAAAATGATTGCTTCAAACCAATTTGAGTTGGTGGACTTATTTTAGATTGACTTTTATTTCCGTTGTCGAATCAGAAAAGATTACACTACACAGGTGGCCTAAATATATTTAAAGAAAAAAAGAACTCAAAAACTTTGTACATAAAATCTCACCCTATGGTAATACTGTACAAACAATATTTCAATTCTGATATAAGAAGCCACCATTATTATTATTATATCTTCATAACAAGTTGAATTGTGTAAAAGCTGAAGAAACAAAGAGCAGGTTGTAATTCAACTCAAAGCAGTGGAATTGTAATGTTATCCTCATCTTTACAATATGGTATTTTGATTATACAATAATTATAACATGTATACTGCTGCTTACTGCATCAGAAAGCAAGAAATCTTCAAATTAGACATCAGGAATAACGCATGCGGCCAGGCGCGTACCCAGGGGGGTGTTAAACCCCCCCTTTGGTATTTTTATGTGTATAAACCCCCCCTAAAAAAAAAACTATAAAAAAAAAACCTTTGGTTTTGTTTTTTAATATAAAAAAAAATAAACAATTAAAAAAATTAAAAAAAATATTCCCATGCCTGACATAAAAAAAAGGTGACCTCCCCCCCCCCCCCCCCAACAGAGCAAAATGTCAAATTTTCAAATTTCGAAAAAAAAAAAGGATTCCCCCCCCCCCCCCACCCACTTATTCAGCAGCCTGCTGAGTCGTTGCGATTTTTTGGTGACCAAAAAAAAAAAAAAAAGTGTCCTCTTACCCCCCCCCCCCCCCCGCTTATTCAGTGACTGGCTGAGTCGATGCGAATTTTTCGGGCTTATTTAAAAATGTTAAAACCCCCCCCCCCCCCCCTTGAAAAAATCCTGCGTACGTGCCTGCATGCGGCCATACCATCCAAGAGTTGTTAAAATCGCGTAGTTACAATTAGGGCGAGCTGAACTGTTATAACTAAATAATAACAAAATTATGCTCTTTAAACATATAATTTTGGCACATAGACCAGTTAAACCTGGCCACCCCACTAGAAATTACTTTATGTTGCTCACTTGCTCACTAGTCTACTGCCTGGAATTTGTACATGTTGCACGCCCAAACAGCTGAAAAATCCTCAATGCTAGAACGGACAGTTCTTACCCAGGCAAACGACGGGTGTATTTTCGGGGGTCTGTGTAGAATGCGTGGAAGGGAGGAGGACATACATTTAGATGATTCAAGAATTAAACAAATATATAAACGGACATAATCTGGACTAATTGCCCACCTGTATGAACTGGTCACACATATTGTTTACATTTGAGAGTACACATACAACCCCCAAATGAATGGTCATCATAATATCCAGCAATTACAACATAGATGATGTTGTAGTTGTATGTTATTTGATACATAATCATGATAATGATTACTTGAAGTTGTTAGTGTGTCACAAGTTATTTAAAAAAAATCATAGAAAAATAGAATAAATAAAAATCACTTCTTCAAATCTTGCCTATTACTGACTTAAGTAGCCTGCGCATTTGAATGTTTTAAAGAGATACTATAATAGGAACATTGTTTTTTTACGGCACTTTTATTGCCCACTACCTAGTAACCTATGGAAGTCCATGTAGTTACAAACTGGGTAAGAAAATACAGTTATTCTTTTTGTGTACAAATTACACAAAAATAAAATCATAACATTTTAGCAAAATGCACTTAAAAAGCCAAAGTCTACTGAATCAGAATGGACACACGATCAACGCAAACATAACTTCGAACCGATACAGTTTACAGGAAGACATATACATGTACATTAGAAGTTACATAATCAAGCTAGTTTTGTACATACTCATTTACAATTACACATTCATACCAGCAATGGGATACAATATGAACATCGTCAACTCTTACTTTTTGTTGTTAACAAATTTTATAAAAGTGTTATAAATATCTTCAAGCTTGGGCAGGGCTATCACAGTTTCAGCTTGATACAGTCATATGATCCATTACCGGTAGACTGAAATTTTAGACGTGGTCGGCAAAGTTAACAGCTTGGACTAGCCCTTCTCCATTTTTTATCATTTCTTAAATACATTGTATTTTGCCTTTCTGTCTAAATCTTAACAATATGAATTATAGAATAAATATGACAATTCATGCAGATATGTCAAGCTATGACAGGTTTTCTGACTTATAGTTTACATGTATATTGAACTTTGAAATCTCTACTACACTGGCAAAATAAAATATATTTTGCTCTCTTTTGATACTGATGGATGCTATCTGCATGTAGAATATGGCAGATGATCAAATGCCAGTACACATATTTCAATAAAAACATGCAAAAATCTTATAAGTCTTATAAATCATGTACAAAGCAGGGACAATGAGTTTACCGATGAGAAGTCAACCAAGAGCAATGGAACAGTTAAACTAAATATCAACATGATGTACATGTACAGAGTGTTGCAGGGATGTACAAGGTGAAAATCTCAAGACTTGTAAATGGGCCAAAATGTTGGGGAAAAATCATAATTGAAAACTTTCCTTAAAGTGTGGTGGCAAAATATTAATTAAAAGCAAAATTACAGTCATTCTTTGTTTCAAATTTGAATATTACAACTGGCAGTGTTTTATTCACCCCATTTGTTGTGTACAAAGTGAGGGCTTCCATTTTCAATCATAGAAAACCATTATCTTGATATGAAATTGTGCACATACCGGTACTGTCATAAACTCATCTTGCTGCTATAGATACATTTTGAGATAAGTTTTTTTTTTAGGGCTTGTAAATCCCAGATAGGGGCTTTAAACATTGGATATAATGACATGTACATGAACATGTATGTAATTAAAACTACAGGTGAAGCATTTGCAATGCTAAGCACTTCCACTTATGGAGTCAGCAGAAGTGTAGAGAAATGTTTCACTATAATAATTACAAAATGACGAACTTCCCTTTCCTGATCGCAATACATGTACAATTATGTACTGCAACCTAAAACTGTAAATAATGTGATACTTATTTAGATTCATTTTGGACATGCAGGCGACACTGCAGTAAAACCTTAAATAGTGGTCTTTTCTGGCCAGCTGGAGATAGTGGTCAGTTATTCCTTTGCCTATGAGAGTAGATGTGTCATATCATCTTGTATTATGGTAATCTTCATATAGTGGACTCTATCATTGCGTCCCTAAAGCAGTTATGTCTATAGTGCACGCCAGCTAATCCTTTTAAAAGCATGGCAGCATGATTTTGTGACAGTTCTGATTATTTTTCCACACTACAATGTAGGTAACTCTGATTTCTCTAGACAAACTCATGAAATAAAAAACCTCGAGATTTTAACTGCAATGGACCTGCAGATGAGATTTCAATTCGTCCTCTGTACCTAGTTTCTCGTCACACAAAAAGCATTGGTATTTCTCTTCGAAATTCTGCCAACTCGAATCGGGCATCACCTTGCTGTCACTATCATCGACAAACTCTTCTTCGGTGTATATGTCAGACGCATTGTCATCTTCTTGAATCTCTACCAAACAACACTTAGTCGAGCCAGGAATGACCCTACTGTCATCAAGGCTTTGATAATCTAGACACTCTTTGACTTCCTCAGTGCATATGTCAGGTGAGTTCGCATTCTCTTCATGATGATGCTTAGTCAAGTATGGCACCTGGTTCTCACAAAGGCCTTGATCATCTACACAGGACGTACTATCTTGAGACCTTGATAAGAGACGCTCTTCTGCCTGCTCTTCTGTCTGATGTGTCAAATTTACCTTGCAACCGAGCCCTTTGGAACACAGAGAGCACAGATATGGATTGGGATCGGTGACTCCGATTGCACGATTCTCAAAGTGTGGGTTGAACTCATAAAGTTTGCCGCATACACTGCACAAGTATTTCTCTTTTGCCTCAATTTTGTTTGGCATGGATTCTCCATCGCAAGTTCTTGTGTGAGATCTTGCATCTAATTCTTTGCCATCATGAATTTGCAGACAACACACAGGACACTGTTGCTCCTGTTTCACCAAGTGAAGACTCATATGGGCCTCCCATGTCGGCCTTACGACAAAATTCCTATTACAAACAGCACATTCATAACCACTTGTTATGCTATTAGTGACATTCCTACACTCCAACACTTTGGTGTCAAGTGCAACACACCCATGACGAGTAAGGTGATAGCGAAGAGCAAACTTCTCCCCACATAAGGCACAACAGAATGGCAAGCTTTCGTTATGGATCACACCCATATTGTGCTTCTTATTCACATGCTTCCGGTAACTGGCCAAGCGTGAGAAATTCTTACAACATGCGTCACACCGATACTTGGCCCGGCATTCTTTTGTTGGTTTACTCTCTGAATCATCATCATCTTCATCTACAGCAGTCTTCTTACTTCTACCAGAGACTGGATGCAAAGCTTGATTGTGAATTTTCTCATGAGAATACACATATGAACTTAGACACCATTTGCCTTTGAATGGGTGACCTCCAGTGTGTAACTTCATATAATGTATTCTTGCATCTCTGTCATTTTGGAATTTTCTAGGACATACAGGACAAATGTACTTGTCTTGCCTCAAGTGTACAGCCATATGTCGTCGCCAAGAGTCCCTGATCTTAAACATCCTGTTACAAACAGTGCACATATAATCCTTACTTTCCTTAGATTTACTATATTGCCGTCTTATATATAAAGACTCTTTATCACGTTCCAATAGTTTACTATCAAGTGACTGACATCTATGGCGACTAAGTTCAAATTGGCAAAGCAATGTCTCCCCGCACAAAGCACACCTGCACTGAGATTGTTCCCCTTTGTGCATCTTAGGCACACTATCCTCGCTCTTCTTGATCAATTCCTCTTTATTTGGACCAGGGAACACCTCCCTGTTTGGACTGGCATTTGTGCAAGCTGTCTGAAGGGACTTCTGTGGATGGTCCATGCGCTTCTTTGTGCCACAAGCAAAATCATTTTTCACCTTTTTCTTCCCCATCCTCTTATCTTCTAAGGAACTTGACAAGACACGGAGTTTCATATGTTTCATTAAACTTTCCTTGGATTGGAACCCCCTACCACAGCGGAAGCAGGTGTGTGGATGGGTAGTTAAGTGAGCTTCCATGTGTATTTTCAAGGTGGAAATTACATCACAACTTTCACCACACACATTGCATACGTACTTAGTTACCCAGCCTTTTTGTTGTACTTCGCATTTGTGAGCTTGCATATTCCTTTGTCGTACAAAACTCTTTCTACACATGCAGCATGCATAGCATGAACGCCAGGCTATGTCATGAAATCTTTCATGACCTTTTAAGTTCTGTTTGGCATGAAACCTCTGAGGGCACCATGGACATTTCGATGGATAGTCTTCAGTATGCTGACTCAAATGATTTTTCAACGTGCTCGTGGCCCTAAATTTAAGGCGGCACAATTGGCATTGGAGCTTCTGCTGACCTATCAAATGAATATTCATATGTGTCTCCCAAGTCCTCTTACTCGTGAACATCCTGTCACAAACAGCACACTTATAATCAGATGCCTTTCCCTTGACACTATTCTTTATCAGCTGAAGGTTACTAATACTATCAAGTTTATCACATCTGTGGCGATTAAGTTGATACCGATTACCAAATCTCTCCCCACATAAGGCACAAGAGAACCATAAAAGTAGGTCTTCCTCATAGTGTATCCTCAGATGAGTCCTGATACTTCCAAGAGTAGTAAACTTTTTATAACAAACTGAGCACTGGTAACCATTTTCTACTTCAATACTCCTACCACTGGCATGTGTAATGATCATGTGCTTCTCAAGGTTGGCCTCATTTGCAAACTTCTGTCCACATACTTGGCACTTACAGTCGCCATCCATCTCATCTCTCTGATTGTTTTTTACACCGTCTCCACTCAGGACTTTTCCTTTGGATGAATTGGAAGAGAATTTTGAAAGAGATTTACTTGAACAACCTCTCTGCTTTTTTGTGCCATCAACATCACCCTTTCCTACATGAACATCTGTCTTCTCCATTTTTTCAAGTATCACATTTCTTCCATCCCTTAGAGAGTCCATTCTCTGCAAAAACCCTTACCATTGCATTCTTTATAATTACAATACACTTTTTTTTATCTTCAAGAGTAGTGAACATGAGCTCGCTCTTGGTTTTTCTTTATGATTATGTTCTCATGTCCAGTATCTCTCAAATGATGTTCTGGTATTCATGGAGGGATGTTTTAGTTTTGCTCAAGTTCTGTTGTTCCTCAGACCTATACAAAACTCCTGGAGCAGATCACATATCCCTTTCCAAAATCCAAAGAGCTGTCATGTGATTTTGATCTCTTTCTTTTGTTGTATGATTACGTCCTGTTCTGGGGCTCTATATGAATTCCTGGACGGTTGTTTCAGTTCTGGTCAAGTTCTGTTGTTGGTCAGCGCTATACAAAACTCCTGGAGCAGATCACATATCCCTTTCCAAAATCCAAAGATCTGCCATGTGATTTTGATCTCTTTCTTTTGTTGTATGATTATGTCCTGTTCTGGGGCTCTCATATGAATTCCTGGACGGTTGTTTCGGGTCTGCTCAGGTTATGTTGTTGGTCAGAGCTAAAGTTAACCTAGATTCCTTTCCAAGAAGCTGCTGTATGGTTTTGATCTCTTGGTCTTGATATGTGTCATGTCCTGGGACTCTCATAGATACTCTGATATTCCTTAAGGATTGTTTCAGTCCTGCTTCTATCGTTGCTCTGTGACAAACAACCCCTCTTCTGGAGATCATCTATCCCTCTCCTAGATACTGTCACTGTGGTCGAATAAAAGATAAAAAAAGAGAAATTAGTGATCACCATGAAAGGGTATGGCTAAAAAAAAATCCAATCTTTAGAAAATAATTAAACATTATTCAAGTAGTCTTTGTAAATGCAAATCATTAACATTTTGAAATTATGCCCTTCTAATCAGAGGACTTTAGAATATACTTGTTTGTTTGTATGTGTGGGGGGGGGGGGGCTATTGACAAAATGCCCTTTAGCATATAGTGAGGTACTCCTGGACTCTCCTCCCACCCATTTGCAGCACTTGTGATTTTTAAATGCATCAAATTCCAGGAAATTTGATGTTCTATTTCAGGAAAACAAATTTTCAGGAGTGGAAACACTGGCCCTATATATCAATAACAGCTAGTTTGAGCTATGGCTAACATTCACCAAAATTAGGACATACATGTACAGTGTACATGTAGTCAAATACTGAATTTACTTGTTGGATAACTTGATTCTGGCTGGGTCTTTACAAATTATACTTTACTTAAAAAGTTAAAACTGTATGTTTTTTCAAAGTGAAAATAAAGAATTGACTCTGGTTAAATGCATTTTCCCTTCCTAATGCAAATCTATTTAACCCAAGTTGGCTGACTTTTCCTCATCCCACATGGAAACAATTACACCAAATGTGACCGACGACACAAACTTTCCAAATTATTTTTCCATAGAGGGAGTCTACAACGTCATGATACCCAGACGTTGTGTCCGGACAGGTTGTGAATCCAAACAGTTTATTTGATATAAAAACAGCAATGTCAAGAAGTTTAGATGCAATATTTCATCTTCTAAGACCTATGTTGTACAATATTATAAAGGACAAATATTCATGATGGTTATTGCTATTTGATGAATATTTTCATATTCCGGTCTTCTGTTATGACATTTATTGGATTCAAATCTGTCAAAATCTGCAAGATCATGAACAAATGTAACTCTAGGAAGCTCCGAACAAATGGTTAAAGACCGGAACAGATCTGTGATTTTTCTTTTGTAATTGAATAATTCTTCTTTTTGTTTAGATCTAGATCTACTAATTTTCAGCTTTGCACCAAATACCTGGCGCTGCTCAACACCCAGGAGGCCTCCCACCTCACACATAGGTGCATTACTATACTGGCTGTGTATTAAAAGCTGTGCTATCGATTCTCAACATTTCAAACACCACTGTACAAAACTCAACTGATTTCACTAAAAATCGGTAGTTTAGTGACAATTGATGACACCTAAATAGCAGTAAAATACAATTTTTTCAACTTTCCGATGTTAGAAAGAATAATTTGAAAATTAAAATTGTGAGTCCATCGTCAAACTTGCCGATCAGCCGCACCGGACTGATTGTGTGCATCTGTGTGTTATGAGTGTAGACTCTATTGTGTATTGACTATTCATGTATTAAAATGCTGCCTATTAACACGTAATGCAGTGCTAGAGGTCAATACGCATTATTGATAATGTGCAGGGTATTCTGCAGGTGTTTAATTACCTTTTAGTAGTAGATTAACCATTGGATCGACTGTTTCACCTGGCTGGACACCTCCTCCTCTGGGTCTATTGAGAAAACTTCGATGAGTATAGACTACCATTTAGATTACCTAGAGAATTTCAGAAATTGCACGTAAAATTAAATGATTGTTGTTATACGTTCATTTCGCCCCTAAACAATTTACTATCGAACAACATCGCCCTTGGCCGGCCTATCACCCGGTACCAAGCTTCTGTGTTTCGACGCGAGTGTTACAACTAGCCACGTATCATAATTCAAAGAGATTCAAATTGAAAGATTTTTTTTTCTTCAACACTGTACAATATTTTACTGCGAGCAAGGATGGCAATCCCCGGAGGATTCTGAAAAGAAATTAAGGAAATTATTATATTTAAGGATATAGGGAAATAATAGAAGATCATTCTAAAAGGTTGCAGGCAGGCTTTACTACTTCAGCTAGAAGGGATTAGACCACCCAGCGAGCCAGCGAGGTCACTGTGACAGGTGGCTATCTCATTAACTCAGCTCTCATTTAACAGAAGAAAAAGAGGATCATGGGGGACCAACAGGCACCGATTGGGGAAGTTTTATATATAGAGGGAGCAAGTAGCTACGGTAGGATGTGCCTAGAACAGAGGCGGCCCTCCCGGGGGGCAGGGGGGGCACAGTGCCCCCCCCCCCCCTTTTTCAGATACCCCAAAAGTGCCCCCTTTTACATAGGAAAATTGCCCTTTTATTTAGTAAGAAGTGCCCCTTTTACATAGGAAAAGTGCCCCTATTATTTAGTAAAAGTGCCCCTTCCCCTTTTCACCTCTGACGAGTGCCCTTTTTATTTTTGACACGTGCCCCTTTCCCTTCGACATGTTCCCATTTTCCTTTGCAATAAGTGTCCATTTTCCATTCTCATAAATCTTGAAATTATCTTGAATAAGTGCCCTTTTTAATCTCTAGTAAGTGCCTCTTTTCAAGTACGAGAAGTGCCCCTTTTCACTTTTGATAATTGCCCCTTCACCTCTGATAATTGCCCTATTCAAAACTGAGAGGTGCTCCTTTTTATGCCTCCGCCACCGAAGGTGGTGCCGGAGGCATCATGTTTTCGGGTTGTCCGTCCGTACGTCCGTCCGTACGTCCGTCCCGTTTGACCGTTATCACAATATCTCAAGAACCATTTAAGATTTAAACTTAAGACTCGGGAATAGTATTTATCACCATAGGAAGACGATCTGATTAGATTTTGGAGTACGTAGGTCAAAGGTCACAGGTCACAGAGGTCAACTTATGAAATTCCTTGTATTGAGTTTGTTATAGCGCGATATCTCAAGAACCATTTGAGATTTAAACTTCAAACTTAAGGATAGTATATGTATCACCATAGGAAGACGATCTGATTAGAGTTTGGAGCACGTATGTCAAAGGTCAAGGGTCACAGAGGTCAACTTATGAAATTCCATACATTGAGATTGTTATCATGATATCTCAAGAACCACTGGAGATTTAAACTTCAAACTTAGTGATAGTGTGTATCACTATAGGAAAACAATCTGATTACATTTTGGAGCACGTAGGTCAAAGGTCAAGGGTCATAGAGGTCAACTTATGAAATTCCATACATTGAGATTGTTATCATATCTCAAGAACCACTGGAGATGTAAAAAATTCAAACTTAAGGATAGTATGTATCACCATAGGAAGACGATCTGATTAGATTTTGGAGCACGTAGGTCAAAGGTCAAGGGTCCCAGAGGTCAACTTCTGAAATTCCATACATTTAGATTGTTATCATAATATCTCACAAACAACTGGAGATTTAAACTTCAAACTTAATGATAGTGTGTATCACCATAGGAAGACAATCTGATTAGATTTTGGAGCACGTAGGTCAAAGGTCAAGGGTCACAGAGGTCAACTTATGAAATTCCATACATTGAGATCGTTATCGCGATATCTCAAGAACCACTGGAGAATTTTCACTTCAAACTTAATGATAGTATGTATCACCATATCATAATATCTCAAGAACCACTGGAGATTTAAACTTCAAACTTATATGATAGTGTGTATCACCATAGGAAGACAATCTGATTAGATTTTGGAGCACGTAG
Source organism: Strongylocentrotus purpuratus (assembly GCF_000002235.5). Lineage (NCBI taxonomy): Eukaryota > Metazoa > Echinodermata > Echinoidea > Camarodonta > Strongylocentrotidae > Strongylocentrotus > Strongylocentrotus purpuratus. Next base: position 21,573,547 of record NW_022145599.1, on the reverse strand, counting down.
GTCAAAGGTCAAGGGTCACAGAGGTCAACTTATGAAATTCCATACATAGAGATTGTTATCATGATATCTCAAGAACCACTGGAGATTTAAACTCCAAACTTGTTTAAATTGCTCTATGGCGGAGGCATCATTTTCGACTGCGCGCAGTCAAAATTCCATCTAGTTTCCTTTGTAAGAAGTGCCCCTTCTCCTTTAAATAACTACCCCTTTTTTAAACTCGGATGAGCACACCTTTCATTTTAACATGTGCCCCTTTTATTTTCTAATAAGTGCCCCTTTTTCTTATGATAAGTGCCCCCATTAAAAAGAGAGAGCTCCTTCCCCCTCTCATAACTACCACTTTCCCTTTCTAATAAGTGCCCCTTTCCCTTATGATAAGTGCCCCCATAAAGAAGACAGAGCTCCTTCCCCTAAGCAATACTGCCCCTTTTAAAAATCTGAACGGTGCCCCTTTTCATTCAACAAATGCACATTTTCCTTTATTATAAGTGCCCCTTTTACATGTTCATAAGTGCCCCTTTTCATATCTGGTCAGTGCCCCTTTTCACCTCTGATAATTCCCCTTTTAATAATGATACGTGCCCCTTTTACTTTCTAATAATGGACCTGTCCCCTTTTCACCTCTTATAAATGCCCCTATCAAAATCTGATGGGTGCCCCTTTTCCGTCAACAAATGCCTATTTCCCATTTTCGTAAACGCCTCTTTTTCATCACTGGTGAGTGCCTCTTTTCAGGTGAAAAAATGCCTCATTTTCACCTCTTATAATTATCCTTTGTACTTTGATACGTGCTCCTTTTCTATTCTAATAAGTGTCTTATCCCTTTCGATAATATTGTCCCCTTTTCATGTAATCATTAAACGTGTCCCTTATTTAAAGCAACTAAGAGCAATTTCCCCCAAAGTTTGCTCGATGCGCTCGCTCGCATTTAAAGATGATATAATTATGTTACTTATCAAAGGTCTTTTCAGTCTTCCGTTATGAAAATGTGCTTATAAACCCCATCACGATTGGCTTTTTTCCTCTTTAAAAGATGTAATTTTTCGCACTGCGACCTCTCAGATCTTTAATTTTTTTTTTTTAAAGTGCCTTTTTTGTTGGTGCCCCCCCCCCACTTTGGAAGTCGCTCGGCCGCCCCTGGCCTAGAGATACATGTATATGCCCCCTTACATAATGCTAGTACACTTTGTTTACTTATATTTCATACTGTCGCTTACATTAGTGTGCCCTTTTAAAATTAATCTGATCCACTCCTTTTACTTTGACAAGCACATGTGCCCCTTTTCCTTTGTAATAATTGCAGTGAGCACTAATTTTTTTTTTTGCTCCCGAAAATTTGAAAATCGCGCCGGCCGAAAATTCGCTTTAGGATTGGGTGACAACCGTGACACCATGTATTTCTTGAAAGGGTATCGTGACTAACAAAAAATTTAAAAAAACTTTGATGTAGAGATACAAATTTACGTTGGGAAGGCGATATTTTTTTCTTATTTTTTCCTCATATTTATTTGCCTGTATTTGTACTTGGAACTGGTGAGGGTGGGGGGGGGGGACATACACAATATAACCACCAGCTCACAGTGCAGGCATTTTTTTTTAATACCCCCCCCCCCCCCAAAAAAAAAAAAAAAAAAAAAAAAAAAGCAACAACAAGTCAAAATACGTACAATTTACAAGTGAAAAGTACAAACAGGAAAATAATAATAAAAAGGAATTCGGCATATACTGAACATACTTTGTCCTACCAAAAAAAAATGTTTACTCAGAATATAGCATAGGCCTACACAAATTTAAATTTTCAGAAAGTCCCATTTCTTGTTCCAAGAGTCAAGTCTATCACGACCAAGAGCGATTTGTTTTTTAATAGCACAACTCAATTTAAAGTTACTAATACAGTGAATAGATACGAGGCAATATCTTGTTACATCGGCAGCAGGAGTCCATGATACCAAAAAATATATCTTCATTGGTAATAATAAAACTGTTGTGCAGTTCCGTGTGCAGTATGTTTTCCTGCACTTCTAACCAAAAGAAATCACCAATTCAAAAAAAGACGTCGAAGTGTCTCATCATCATTTTTTACACAAGGAACAAAGTCATGAATCAATAAATTTAATATAAAAAGGAAATGTATTCGGAGGGAGATATCGATGAAGAAATTGAATTGAAAATATCTGAATTTAGTGGAGAAGGTTGCTTTGAAAGAAAACGGTAAATACCATTCCAATCCAGGTTTGTCTCAATCATGTGCATGCATGTCCCGTCCCATTTCATTTCTAAATTTTCTTCCTGATTGATGAATTTATCACATAAGATTCGGCATTGTATCGCAACTAATGCATTAAAAACACTTTGTGAGGAGATTCAATGAAAAGTCTGTATTTTATTAGTCAAGCTAAAACAAATTGTGAGATACGAAAATAAAGATTTTGTTGTTTCCAAAAAGCCGCTCACGGGTCTGCTTATAATATGCTGTAGGCCAATAACGATTATAATTTCTATTGAAATAAGGGACTTGCCCCTTGTTTTGCAAGAAATTCATCACAGAGAAACAAAATTGTCCACGAGAAAATCATCAAAAGTGTTTTTGTGTACTGCTATTTTGTATTATGGGAAACTAGAAAATAGAGTAAAAATTGTACACACACCAACGACACATGATATTTCCCCCGCCTAACTTTCTTCCCATCTCCTTCCTTCTCTCTCTCTCTCTCTCTCTCTTCCCCTTTTTCATTTCTTCCCCTCTCCCTTTATCTTGCTCTTCTCTCTCTCTCTCTATGCTCTCTTTGGAATTTCTTTATCGTATGTTACATGTATTTTAGATTAATTACAATGATGTCTACAGTGTTGAATACTTGGGCTTATTTTACAGAATCTACAGATGGTATTGATATTTCCAGGCGCGGATCTACGGGGGGGGTTTAGGGGGTTTAAACCCCCCCCTTGGGCGGCCCCAAAAAAAAAAAAAAAAAAAAAAAGAAAAAAAAAAAAAAAAAAAAAAAAAAAAGAAAGAAAAAAGAACGCACGCTGGAGAGAAACCCTTTCAAGTGCAAATATTGTGAGAAGATACTCAACTCATCTGGTAACTTAACCAAACACATGATAACTCTGGATATAACTGTGTATTTACTGTTACTTGATTTAAAAAGACGTTATCATGCACTGCTTTTTATGGTCTCCATTGTGTTAAAAGATGCCAGGAAAACATCACTTACGGAGTTCAAATAAACACCCCAAAAAAAATCGGCTCGCCGCATCGCGGCTCGTGGACGATGCTCCGCATCGTCATTATTTTGGTCAAACCCCCCCCTTAGCAAAAAGCTAGATCCGCCCCTGATTTCCCTAACTTTCTTCCTATCCCCTTCCTTCTCTCTCTCCCCCCCTCTCTCTCTCTCTCTCTCTCTCTCTCTTCTCCTTTCTCATTTTTCTTCCTCTCTCTCCCTCTATCTTACTCTCTTATCTTTCTATGCTCTCTTGGGAATTTCTTTATTGTATGTTACCTGTACCATCTCAATACTTTAATTTTTTAAAACTTTTTTTAGATGACATATTCCCCTCTTTTCACCGTTGATCTTTTTAAACCCAGTCTTATGCATTTTAATTTTCTTGTTTAATGGACTCTCGGTCTGTGCCTGGTTTAGTTATCGTACAGCTCGAGATCCTTCTTTTGGTGTAATTGTAATGATGTATACTTATTGTTATTATTGTTTATAAACCTATGTCCTTTTTGCAATATTTAGTGATAATAGTTTAGTACTTTAGTTATTTGATATTTTAACTCATGTAACTCATATATTTATTCATTACTGCTATTTTATTATGTAGACCTATATTTTATTTAAATTTTATTTTGTACCCAAGACAGAGGTCAGTCTTTGGAATGTTTGCTTTTGGTTTATGATGTTTTGATTTCAATAAAATTCAATTATTATTATGATTCAGATTCAGAAGACTGTCGAAATATTACAAGGCGATTGTTCTGGGGACGAATCTTCTCGGATCTACCGCATTATACATAATACATACAGGCAGGTACAATCATGCAATAACTAGCGAATCTTGCCATCACAGGCACGGAAGCGCAGCCGCACAGATGACCCGCCGCTCCAACGATAGTACGGAAGTCCTGCGACCAGACAAAGATCGGGACACGTCACTCTGCATGCAGTCTGCTGAAGCCTCTCTCTCTGCTTGCTCCGACTGTCGATTTGTAAGCAGTAAACTCAGCGAATTCTTTGAGAAAACTATGTGGTAAGATTCGACGAGACTGGCTTCACAGCATCCATTGCTTTGGATGGGATTCAAGCATGCCTTTTGGGATGGACGATTATCAACTGACCGACGATGATGTTCCAGATGGCTGGTATGAAAATGGTGAGTTGCAATTGATAGATGCATCAGTCAATATAATTGGCATGATTGACTGTTAGACATTGTCTTACTAAGCTAAGCTTAAGAGCTCGAAAAGACAGGTGAATACATGCCACATGGGTCATTCTTTGATAAAACTGACATTTTTTCAACCTTTCCCTTACCTTTTTTAATTTTAGGCAGATTGAGAGTCACAAAATGAATCTCTATCAAAATATACATGAGCAGTAGGGGCGCTGGTCCGAGAATGAGGATCGTCCTCATAAACAAGGATATCCTCATATTAAACGAAGACAAAATGCGTCCTCAAAAATAAGGCTCGTCTGCATTTTCGAGGACGTTTTTTTTCATTGGCGCTCTGGGGGTTTCATGTTACAGAACGGCCCGCTGGCGATGCCAAAAATGGATTCCCCGAGGGAGAATAACCCTAGTTGTCCGTCTACTTTTATGGGTTGTCCGTCTTCCCAAGGATTTATTGCTCATAATGTGAAGGTCTCTGTACAAAGTCAATGTAAATTGCATCAAGAAAATCATTGCAGAATCCGTTTTTTTGCATCGCCAATGAGCCGATCAAAAATATGAAACGTCTGCGAAAATGCAGACGGTCCTTATTTTTGAGGACGCATCGGTCCGTGTTAAAGAAGACGATCGTCGTTTATGAAGACGATCCTTATTCTCAGACCAGCGCCCCTACTGATGAGAGTGGTGAGACTTATCACTAATTGGGAGATTAGCTAATTAATACTAGATAAAATTAGAACTAGACCTACTATCAAGTATCAGCTACCAGCATTAGATTAGTAGGGGCGCTGGGCCGAGAATAAGGATTGTCCGCACAAACGAGGATCGTCTTTGTAAACGTGGACGACTGGACGGACGTGTCCCCTCCGCAAAATTATGGATTGTCCGCATTGTCATTGACGATTCTGATTTCCGAAAGACAAATAAAGGCCAAATAAAAATAAAAAACTTGTTTTAATAGTGTCCTGCCTTTTTGAAAAATAGAAAGGCCTCCTCCTTTCTATTTTTCAATGACCACTCAAAATGGTTGCTCGGTAGACCCTACATCAAGTAGGTCTATCTATACACGTTTTCTTTCTTTTTTTAATTAAAAAAAATTAAAAATTAAAATTTTTAAAATAGGAGGCGGCGGCCTCCAAAAAGGAAGCGGACTGGGACGCTAACCATGATTTAAAAAATGGCCTTTAGGCTTTAGAACTTCCCTCAAAGCGAAAGGGTTTGAAAATTACTTTTTGTGTGAAAATAACGACCATTTACATGTACATGTAGTTGTCGAATCGATTGCAATCACCTAATAACATTCAGTTCTCATTTTACCTCACCTGGTTTGGGTGTGGCAAATGTAGATTAATGTATTGCCGAAGGACAGTCCGGTGACATATCCACTCGACCACGACACTCCTAAGTAATAGTCTGATTCTAAAATTTTATTCAATCAGTTTAATTTTTGCCATTAGGAATAGTGGGTTATTGTAGACAAATGCTCATGTACCTGTTACAGCTCATTGTTATTACCAAAGATTAAAAAATAGTGTCTGGTAGTGAGGTAGTGAAGTTTAGAAGGTAAACAGGTTTCCTTGCATAATTTGAATACTAGGACACTACTATTGTTTAAATTTCACAGATAGGACGTACATGTACATGTGACATATTCATAATTCATCCAAAGTTTTACAGAATTTGACGTCAGCTGCAAAAGTAGCCTATAATCTAGGCGGAGTGCCGAGCTTTTTTCTTTGCTGCTAGACTAACCCTAAGCAGAACGTCTGATACGGCGAGACTACGAACCGTGAGTCGCGAAGCGGCTCACCGCCTATAATCACTGGTCTAGCTTTAGTCGTTGTTTTTTTTTATTATCGACCATGAATCCGTGCCAGTTTTCGTACGAAAAACTGCCACGGATTCAACGTCGATAATAAGAAAACAACGACTAAAGCTAGACCAGTGACTATAGGCGGTGCGCGGCTCACGGTTCGTAGTCTCGCCGTATCAGACGTTCTGCTTAGGGTTAGTCTAGCAGCAAAGGAAAAATCTCGGCACTCCGCCTAGATTATAGGCTACTGCAAAAGGGACATAGTAACTTTAAGCCTTGAGCAGAGCCTAGATCTGTCAGTTTCTGACGAAAGGCTGACGAAAGACTTGTTCAACAGTGTTGGCTTTTCAGAAGCTCTCTAGGAGCTTGTAGATTTCTTGTAGATTTCTAGTAGAATTTTGCCAATATTGTTAAAAATTGCCTCAATACCGGATATAGTTGGGACTGTTTTGCTTCTTTATACTGTTGAACTTTGGATTGAAACTATAGTGGATTCATACAAGCCTATACTTAGGATCAGAGTCAAAAGGTAAGCAAGTCTTGTGGGCTACTAACACATACCGCACCCTTAATTACACGGTAGACTGCACACAATTGAATTTCCCGCCCTTTTCAGGCAACCAACCAGGTCATGGCCGGAGTGACAAACACCGGCCAGGGCGAAGAGCCACCTCTTTTACAACCCAATGAAGAAGATGAATTTCGAACTGTAAATTACTCTCGTAGGGAGCAAAAACCGAGAAATAAACGCAGGCGCGAAGGAAGCATTGCAATTGAAAATCTTTCAATGAGAACAGAATCCTCTTCCTCAGAAGACCAAAATACAACCCAGAACCGCCAATCGGAACTCAAAGTCTTAATTACCCCCATAGATAAATCAAAATCGCTAAAGAATGTGAATCCCATTACTATAGCTAGAAATATCCGTGAAGCTTGTCCAAACCCTGTGGAATTTATCAAACCCACAGCCCAAGGTCTCCTTATCAAATGCAAAAACCAGAAACAAGTAAAAGCACTATCTCAAATTAGTAACATAGGAACCACCCCAGTAAAAGTTGCAGAAAAGCAGCAAGTTGTGAGAGGGGTCATATATGGAGTACCTACAGAAATGACTGATGACGAAATTCTCAATGAATTGAAACACCAAGGAGTAATTGATGTAAAAAGAATCATGAAAAGGTCCAAATCAAATGTAAAATCAATTGAAATTGAAGAAAGCAGACCCAATTTTATCCCAATGAGGAGTGTTATTATAGCATTCAACCGTACAAACCTCCCCAGCAACATAACAATGTGCTATCAACATTTTGAGGTTAAACTATACATTCCCCCCGTTTTGAGGTGCTTTCAATGCCAACGCTACGGCCACGGCATAGCTCAATGCAAAGCAAAGATGAGATGCGTCAGATGCGGGGAAGACCACAAATTTGAGGAATGTAACCGAAAAGAAAGACCGATATGTATAAATTGTGGTGGGAACCATTCAGCAGCCTTTGACGGCTGTCTTGAAGCTAAGAAAGCCAAAAAGATACAAATAGTAAAAGTCAAAAACAATCTTTCATACGCACAAGCTGCAAAAATACAGTCGGAGCAAGAAAAGGCACAGCAGAAACCACAAGCCAACCTCCCTGAATCACATCCCTCCCTCGATGTCAACTCAGATAACCTCCCTCTTCCTCCCCGACCAGTGAGGTCATCCACAGCAATCCGCCCTGAAAACGCCACCCCGCAACTTGATCCCCAGCCCTGGAACACCCCGCTGCAAAAAAAACGCACAGAGCAGTAAATTAATAGATAAGGATGGAAAAACTGAAGTAAAACTAGAAGCCCTCCCTCGAGGTAACCTAGTAACATTAATGAGTGATGAGCAAATAATCTCTTTCATTACGCAACTTGTTCTCATTTTTACGGATGGAAAATCCGAGAAGGAGATTTCATCCTTAGTGAAAGTGGCAGCTGAGAGACTGCTCAAACAAAGAGTAAAACATGACGCTAAAGATGTACTGGTATAGCATAGTAATGATGATGACAGCGCTAACCATATTACAATGGAACGCGCAGGGACTTCTTAATCACGGTCCTGAACTTATAAAATACTTAGATTCATATAAAGATGTAAAGTACCATTTAATTTGTGTTCAGGAAACATGGTTCAATGATGATAGAATATTGCAAATCCCTGAATATACATGTTTTATTAGAAACAGGGAAAATCAATCTAAAGGAGGGTGTGCCATTTATGTACATGATTCCATCAACTATGAATATCCTGTCAATGACGAAGAATTCGAAATACAACATATTAAAGTTCATGTTGCTGGATCAAAAATCTCCATAATCAATTTCTATAACCCTTGCAAAAAATTAAACGAGATTGTTTTGAACAGGATGATTAACAAACTAGAATACAATCTATTCCTTATAGTTGGGGATTTCAACTCACATAATCCTGTGTGGGGTAGTGCAAAGATAGACCAAAATGGGCACACAATTGAAAATTTCACACATGACAATAACTTTATAATTTTAAACGACGGAAGAGGAACCAGAATAGATCCACGCACTGGGAAAATGTCATGTTTGGATCTTAGCATCACCTCCCCCAAACTATCTTGCCTATGCTCGTGGGAAGTTTTGCAGCACACCCTTGGTAGTGACCATTTTCCCATCTCCACCCAGATATTATTGGACCGAGCAGGGCAAGTAAACAGCAACAGCGAGAAGATAAATGAGGAAACAACTTGGTCTTTTAAAAATTTTGATTGGAACACTTTTGCCGAAAAATGTGAACATAAAATTGAACATAGTGGCAACTATTCCGACCCTACGAAAATGTATAAATGTTTTATGAAAAGTTTGTCAGAGACTATTAAAGAAATAATGCCCCAGAGGGGAAAGAAAAAACATGACCCTGTACCTTGGTGGACAAAAGACTGTACACAAAGTATCAAAGAAAGAAACAGGGCTAATAATAGATTAAAAAGACACATTTCAATAGAAAATCTAAATACATATTTGAAGAAAAAATCAGAGGTACAAAAAACTCTACGCCAAGCAGAACGAAATTACTGGCAAGAATTTTGCTCAAGACTCAACCGCTTTGTACCAGAATCAGCGGTATGGTCTACCATTAAACGGTTAAAGGGGGTATCTGTCAAAAAAACAAAAAACATGTCAGTCCTGATAGAAAATGAAAAAGAAATCACATGTAACAGTGAAAAGACTGAGGCTTTCTCTAAGTTCTTCCAATCAATTAGTAATGTTAAAGAATGTCCAGAAATAAAAGAAAACAAAAATGTTGAGCAACAAGTCACGAAATCACTGAAGCGGGGAATGGAGCATATCTTAAATGAACCATTCACTCTTTTTGAATTGCAAAAAACTCTAAACACATGTAAACAATCAGCTCCTGGAAAAGACAAGATCCCTTATCAGGTGTACCAAAAACTTCCTCAGAAAGCAAAACAATATATGCTAAAGGTCATGAACTTGATATGGGATACGGGTAACATACCTCCCAGTCTGAAACACTCTATCCTAATACCTGTGTTAAAACAGAATAAAGACCCCCGAAAGGTATCGTCGTACCGACCCATAGCACTTTCCTCATGTTTTGCCAAGATACTAGAACGGATTGTGAAGAATAGACTCCAATGGTATGTAGAAAAGAACAATATACTTCCTCCCCTCATGACTGGCTTTCGTAGTAAACGTGGGGTCACGGATAACATTGTACTTTTAGAGAATGCTATCCAAAGAAGCATTAATGTTGGTGAATATACTTTAGCAATCTTTCTCGATATTGAAAAGGCATATGACAGACTTTGTATCAAAGGCCTTATTTACAAACTATCAGTACATGGTATTACAGGTAATATGCTCGAGTTTCTCTATAACTATCTGAAAGAGCGGACTTTCCAAGTAAAGATTGGTAAAGAAGAATCAAAATTATATGAAATGTACAACAGCCTCCCCCAGGGGAGTGTCTTAAGTCCTATATTGTATAATATCATGATGAGTGATATTCCAACAGATGAATTAATCACCACATCTATTTATGCTGATGACTGTGTCATCTGGATGTCAGGTAATAACATAGAAATTATTTCAAACAGAATACAGTGCTATCTGAACACATTGAGTGAATGGTTTACTAAATGGGGCTTTCGCCTTTCACAGAGTAAATCCTTTCCAGTGTTATTTACTAAAAACAATAAAGCAAAATACCCAGAACTGAAATTAAACAACGACGCACTTTTATTCCAATCAAAGAAGCATTTCCTAGGACTTATATTTGACAAAAGACTTTCATGGAAGACGCACATAGATGCCGTAGTCCTTAGATGTAAAAAGAAACTGAACATTCTTAGGTGCCTTACTGGGACTACATGGGGAAGCTCCTCGAAATCCCTGCTAATGGTATATAGAGCATTCATAAGATCGTTATTAGATTTTGGTTGTGAAGCCTATGACAGTGCGGCTCAAAGTATAAAGAAATCACTTGACTCCATTCAATATCAAGCCTTGAGAATTTGTGCGGGAGCTCTTCCTCTTACATCATTAGATTCACTACAAGTTGAACTAGGTGAAATGCCCTTAGACTTAAGAAGACAGATGCTGGCGGACAGATTCAGACAAAAGATTGAAATGCATCGAGATCACCCTGTCATATTAAACGTTAAGCCCAGCTGGCAAATGGAACTTTTGAAGCTCCAAAAGAATAACAAGCCATTTGGATGCAGAACAGAACTAATGAAACATTGTACTATCGAACCTTACACTATACCTAGTTTCCCCCCTTGGAAAATTAATGCTCCAAAAGTGTCGATAGAATTAAGCGAAATAGTGAACAAACATGAAAACCCATCTTATTTACGTCAACGCAGTTTAGAATTGATCAGTACCAAATGGCCAATACAACTACACATCTATACAGATGGGTCAAAGGTTCCAAGTTTTGGAATAAGTTCTGCTTCTTTTTATGTACCAGCATTCTCCTTTCAACAAGCCAAACGATTGGCGGATCACACCTCATCTTTCAGAGCCGAATTGGCTGCAATTGTCCTTGCGCTTAATTGGCTAGAGAACATTAATGTGTATGTTGGCATTGTTATTTTTTGTGATTCCGTAAGCGCCCTGCTCGCCATAAAGGATGAAAAAGATATTACATTTGTAACTGAAATTATTACATTAAGTACAAAATTATCGTATCAAGGAAAACACATACACTTAGAATGGATTCCTAGCCATTGTGGTGTACACGGAAATGAAATGGCAGATTTTTATGCAAAATCTGCTTTACAAAATAACATTGAAATTTGTAATAAATTATCCTTTTCTGAAATAAAGAGTATTATTACCAGCAAGTATATAAAACTCTGGCAAGACAGATGGAATAATTCTGATAGATCTCTTAGACATATACTGCCTACAGTAAATCAACCATATGAATGTAAGTTGAACAGATTTGAAGAAAGTATTCTCCATAGATTAAGAATAGGAGTGATAGGTTTGAACTTAGATCTCTTCAGATTGAATATACACTCGACAGGCCATTGCAATAACTGCATAGGACCATAGACGTAATAGAAATGGACTTTTGACGGCAAGAGTAGTAAAAGTAATGATAGCTACCACCTGTTCTTAACTCTTACTTTCTTCTATGTTTTAAGTCTGACCGCAACGCTGCGGGCATGTTTTGATAAGCTCCGATAAGGGTCCTTTGGTCCTATGAGATCCACCGGGATTTTGCCGACCTCTATCGGCCAAGTCGCTTCGCACTGACCAATGCTTCCCACGATTTGCGCTTCTCATTTCATGAATGAATCGTGACAGGAGAGCCTTCTGCCCATGCGCAGCTAAATACTACGTCAATAGTGCCCCGGATGTAAACATGAGGTTTACGTCCTGTTCATGCTCGCCAATCTGTAAAAAAAGCCGTTGAAATCGGTGATTTCTTCGATTTTTTACGAATTTGTGTTGGTGTGTAGCAAACTCATCATATAAGCAAGGAAAGTCACCACAAGAGCTTACAAAATACAGTTTAAAAAGTGTTTTTTTCTCCTGTTTCCGTTAATTTCTCTGTGAAACCAACGACGGTGTGGTGATCACAAATCCTTCGTTTGTCGAATACAATCATTCGTTATTTGTTGCGTTTGCGTGCGTTTTTTTTATAGGCATTGGAAGAATGGGGTTGTTTTCGTGAGTGCTCAGAAAATCTGTGGTAATGCGTGACTTCTTCGCATCATGACCACTAAATTGCCGTGCCTTTGTCTAATCCAAATTGCACACGTAGTCCCATTGATAGAGATCGGCGGGTGCATGTTTTTTTCAAGTTATATTTTGGACTTGTTGATCCGAGAGTGACTGCTTTTTTTTTCTTCCCTCAGATTTTATCTTATTTTATCTTGATGTAGATTCTAGGACTACTATATGTGTACGTTTTTTTTGAGAATCTAGGAATTAGGATAAATATCTGTGTCCGTAAATTTGGGAATTGACCATTGCAAAATATTCAACATTTCCGTCGTCTGCTATGTCGATATATGGACTGCCCATCATAATCATAAAGTTCTTCCTTATTTATGTCATCTAATGATAATCCTGCCCTTCTAATTACTTTATAAACAACACATGGCTCATGAGTACGAGAAAAATATGTATTATGGAACAATACACACATCGAAATAAATAATAATTGTTAGTATAAATACAACGCTGAAAACAATAACAATAATATCGTCAGGCACAAAGACGAAAACATGTTCGCTACGACCGCATGGCGGAGAGCGCTCATACTATTTAACACTAGGTTCTCAACGATTTGAAGGAGCAGCGAACAACCCCAAATCGCGAGCTTGCTGTTGCGATTATGAAAGATTGCGCAAGTGATCGCATCCAGCTGTCGGGTTGCGGTGGGACCACCGCTGGGTTTTTGCATCGGCGCGAAATTTAAACCTTGCCGGTGGAACTCATAGGATCAAAGAAACTGCTTCGTCGATAGTCCATTGTATTACGTCTATGATAGGACGTACTGAAACTGTAAACCACTTTCTCACTGAATGCCCAAAGTACATAATAGAAAGAGCTATGTTACTCGTAGAAACTGATTTATCACATCCACAGGAAATCATGAAACTACTTAAACTTTCAGAAATAGTTAAACAAAAAGCAATAGTTCGCTTCGTTTTAAGAACAAAGCGGCTGTATCCAAACAATTAAATTGTTGTTGAGTTTTTTTTTTTTTTTTTTTTTTTTTTTTTTTTTTTTTTTTTTTCTTCTTATCTTCTCTTTTCCTTTTTCTTGCACCAATAAAGCCCACAATACTTGTAACTAATTTGACCATTTACTTTTCTAACAATTCGGTGATCACCTCCAACATCACATGCTAGCTGGCACCCCCTCACCTATGCCGGAGTGACCTAGGTTAAAACCGAAAGTCTGCGAAATATACCTCAAAGACTGGTAAGATGGCATTTTGAAAAGGGTGGGGGTAAGTGCGAAGTACACATGTGCATACGTGAGGTGATATTTGAACGCGCACGTGCGCGTAAACACAAGTACGTACGTTTAGTTTTAGTTTATAGGCGTTTTTTATTCACAACTTGCTAGGCCGTCGTCTCTTTCCAAAATTATTAATTTATTGAATTTTCTCTCTAAAAAAAGTTATAGAGTCTAAAAAGAAAAAAAGAGGAAGAAAAGAGGATGGAAGGAGAAAGAATCCTAAAAATAGTCATTTATGACATGAAATTGTACATATATGTATATATATAAATAATTCATAAAATAGTGTGTGGCAAAAATAGTCAACTGTGACTGATTGCCAAACAAAAACAAATCAAGAAGAAGAAGAAGATGGAGCACTTGAAGCACAGAGCGTATTATAGTCTCATAGTGCAGACACTGTTCCACACAATGACTTACAAGGGTTTGTGCCTGTGAACTAGTTTGCAGTGTGCCCAAGTTTGAGACCGAGCAGCAGTCTGGAGGCACATACTGTACATGCTCTAGTCACCATGGCTTGTTTCAAATTTGTTTGCTGACTTGGCAAAGGTCAACATTACATGTTGATGTACAGACCCTAGAAAGGTGTCAGGTGAATATATGATATCCCCATCAAACATGATAGATCCATGTTGAGGCTCTGTTGCTCTACAGTATGTGGGTGTCTGCACTCCATGAGAATAATTCATGAAGGGGGCTCCATGGTAGGGGTCTAAAGGTGTAATTGACCTATTTCCAATTTGAACTTAGAGATGGGGAACCACCACCCCCCCCCCCCCCCTCACCCCCATCTTCACACCTACCGGTAAACACTTTTTGTTTCTGGCATTTTGCCAGGGACGTTCTCCATTTACTTGCTATTCACTTCTTTGGTGAAGTACTGTATATTTCTTTCTGTTGATGCCTAGGATCAAAGGAGTTGATTATTATGGCACATTGACTACTTTCACATTTCATACCCTGCGTTGCCCATCTGTTAAGTACATACATGTATATGACCAGGAACCACAAAACAACCAAACAGTTGCCAGATTTTAAGTCTGATTCTAAAAGAGGAGATTCTCAATATTAGGATGATTATGATACAATGCAACTTGTCAGTGTTACATGTATGTTGGATGCTCTTCACCAAAATAAAGATGAGGAGAATGTACAGTCTTACAAAATGTGACTTTGATAAAGAAAAATGTTCTGACTCACAATAAAAATAATAATGGGTTCTTGTATAGTGCACATGTCAGTCAGATTTGACCGCTCCCGATTATTACCCTGGCTTTAGCACGGCTGCCATACGGCGCTCTAGCATTTCAAGGAATAAATTCCTACCAGGTACCCATTTACTTCACCTGGGTGGTGTGTGGCAAATGCAGATCAATGTCTTGCCAAAGGACATTACATTAGTGGGTTTTGTAAGGCACCAAGGTTACAAAAAGAGGATTAGCACTCTATCGTAATTTCTGTGAAGGGATTGTCAGATTGTGCTAAAACTTGACACACACCAATTAAGCACATCCTATTCTTTGTTTTGACCAAGTATCACTATCAATACAAAAACTTACTCTACTTTTAAGTTATAGGAGATGAAATAGAGACCTGTACCCATGGTCACAAAGAAATTAAAATTAATGCAACGACCTAAAGATCAGACAAACATAAATCCACAAAAAACTTCCCTTAATCCCATTTTTTATACTAATTTGTTTTTGTTTTATTTTGAATTTATGAAAAAAATACACGGGGGCTCAGGGCGAATTAGCCCCCGAAATGCCCAAAAGAGCCCCCGAAAATCAGAAAAGAGCCCCCATAAATTTGCATAGAGGGGTCTAGAGTTCAATGCAAAACAATTTTAGAATGTTATATTCATGCAGGCAAGCTTGAAAAGTAGCCCCCGAAAAATAAATATTATTTTTTTCCCTGAATTTTATGACAAAGAATGTATTCTCTTTTAGGAAATAATAAAAAGTAAAGTTTGACCACCAGTTCATCAGTTGCACCACGCGACTTGTTGGTGTGTGATTTGCGGTGCGATTTGTGGTGCTTGGTCACATTGTACAAGTTTCTGTTTTCTAAGATGACTGTCAAAGCAAGTACTTGCTGACTCCAAACACAAAAAGTGTCACAAAAATAGCCCCCAAGGCAAGCTCTGGTAGGCTATACGCCTATACCAGTCCTTCAAAGCGTGTGGCAGCCTTGCAGGAGTGATTACCCTCTGCAGTAACCCTGTAAGTTTGGGCTTTGGCCGGATCGGAAGATCAAAGCGACACCCTCGCACCTTTGGTATCGGCAAAAATTATCAGCGAAAAGTATTGGTTCAACATTTTTTTTTTTTTAAATGCCTAAATTTTCAAGTTTTAGGCTATCTAATACTTAAAAAATATGCATAGCTGGGATTATTGTGTCATTTGGAGTTGTTACTTGTAGACCATGTCTTTTTAATATTAAGTGCCTCTTCATGACTTAGATTAATAATATTAGTCTTGAGAGAATAGGCAAACCATCCGCCATTTTTATGACAATGGAAACTAAATGTGTGCCTACATCTAGATACAATTCCCTGTAAATGACATTCACACACAAAAGTTTAGTTTTCCCCATCTGAATACATTTTGCCCTTGTCCCATCATTCTGCAGTATGACTCATGATCATATTATGCTACCTTGTTTGCATTCCATTATTTCCATATTAAAATGTAAATATGCCACCGAGGGGTATGCCAACATTTACCCGTGTACACATCATTTGAACGCAGTTTGCACTCTATATTCATGACTTACACCTGCTCCCAGCTACCGACATGTATAGGCATTATTTCTATTGTATTCACTATTGATTTGTGCGTGTTTGCCATTTTTAATCAAATTTGAACATGCATATTACAATGCAGCTGACTATAGCTGCTTAGGGAAGCAGACAGCACAGATGTTGACACCCTAAAACAAACAATAACACACTTGTTGAATTACATGTATATGAATGCATATCATTGTATTTAAAAAAAGATCCATGGGTTGATACTATGGAATTGCATTTGTAGCCTAACGTACATGTTAGTGGCACTGATACTGATAGTAATTAAACATCCTAAAAGTTAGAGGAAATGTAGAATTGACAAATCTGAATTGATAATTTTATATTAAAGACAGACACATACCGGTACATGTAAGGCCAAATGTCTTTGAATCCTAGTTTCTGGACCCCATTGCTTTCTTTTTTCACCCATAAAATGTACAATTTTGGAAAAGAAGTGTTTTACATGAATATGTTGGCCCTATGGAAATTATTTACATGTCAGCTGATGTGCAATGTGCAATGTGCATTAGGGCCTGTTTCATAAAAAATTGTCATCAATAACAAGTTGCAATAACTGTGATAAGCTACCCAAATTGTTGGATTTGATTGGCATAGAGCATATTTGTCATAGAAATTTAGCATATTTTGTTATTAGCAAGTTACACCTGTACATGTATGTGAAACAAGGCCAATTTTGTGAATCACTAATTCTATCTACTACATGTAAGCAACAAACAGATTATTCTCTGCAATGAAGTGTTCCTGTCCTCCCACCTGTGTATGGCATGACTAAGGTGCTTACATGATTCATTCATGATTAATGTGGTTTAGTGTCATTGACATGCAGAGATCTAGACTAGAGCAACGGTAAATGTTTGCATTGTCACCGTATATGTTTACAGTGTTTCATTATTTTTTTTTTTGTGTGAGTGTGTTGCTTTGCCTCTTGTGTATTAAACACAAGTATTGTTTTTGTTATGATATTATCTGTACTTCAGTAGTATTCATTACATATTTTAAGATGCCTGCGGTTGATATGCAAACAATTCAGTGTACATTTACATGTATTTGTAAAATAAAAGCATTCAAACACCAATAGATGATGTGCAGACCTGCCAACCAGTACGATTTAATCATATTTCGTCTGATTTTTAGAAGTTAATACGACAGTACGATTTTCCAGAAACAATTTTTTTTTTCTTTCAATTTTTCATTTTGTTGTTGGTACAATGTATTTTGGGTGTGTGTGTGCCATTATTAATGGCAAAATGCCCTTTCTGTCCTGTATTAAGTATTCTACAAGCATTTCACATCGGCAATTTGGGGATGT
Source organism: Strongylocentrotus purpuratus (assembly GCF_000002235.5). Taxonomy (NCBI): domain Eukaryota; kingdom Metazoa; phylum Echinodermata; class Echinoidea; order Camarodonta; family Strongylocentrotidae; genus Strongylocentrotus; species Strongylocentrotus purpuratus. Next base: position 21,555,718 of record NW_022145599.1, on the reverse strand, counting down.
TCATTGGATCATCGAACACACCAGTCATGACGAAATCATGCATATTCAATCAATGATCCATAACAAAAGTTCTTCCTGTTATGTAGGAACTGTATTAGAGGTATTGATCCGTGTTTTTTAATTTTTTTTTTATACAGTTTTTGTCAGTAAAGTACAATTTTGGGGATTAACAAATACAGTTTTTGAACTCCAGAGGTTGGCAGGTCTGGATGTGTCTGCTACTGATTCTATTTCCTTGTGTAGACTCTCTGAATCCCATGTGAAACTGTAGGTCCATGATTATACAATAGGATGATAAGTCATTCCAGTGGAGATAAAAGTACATTGTAGTCTTACACACAGGCAATACCATTTTGTGTTCAAAATGTGTTTTGACTGAGGTACTAAGCATATGGTGGTGACTTCCATACATGTAGCTTCAGAACAAGGGACAAGGAAGTGAAAAAGTACCAGATCTATTAGGCCAGTAGTACCATAGATATTGTTGTCATTTTAGACATTGCATTTTGGCTTCAGCCAAGGCACAATCAACCTTAATGGGTATGAATCGTAACATTTTGAAAGAAAATAAATCAACAATAATAACATGTACATGTATTATTGCCAGCCAATTCTTGACCTGAACTTAGAAGTCATCAGCTCAGATATATGTACAACTTGGACCTTGAACTGTCCATGTTTTTACTGACCAAGGATTATGCAGGCTTCCCTTACATGTACATTACTCCACACCAAGTTCAAGTTCTTTGTTTCATTTACTTGTAGATAAAAATTAAATAACCTAGAACTTAAAATTCAGACTATCAAAGACACTTGCAGACTTCCAAAAATACTATATCAGTTTTTAGTTTCAGACAGACATGTGAACAAGCTTATTCAGCAAATCTTTGTGTCATTTACATACAGACATGTACATGTACATTATGCAGATAAAACATAAATCACCTGACCTCGAAGTCAGACTATCAAATACCCTTGTAGACTTCCAAAATACTTAATCAGTTTGGAGGTTCAGACAGATAAATGTGAACAAGCTTATTCAGCAAATCCTCCAGGAAATAGAAGATCTAGAAATAGAAGGAAACTACACATCCTTCTCCTAACAATCACGTTGATCCAGGGTGGTATTTGGCTGGTGATATTAGTCAATATCTTATAACTTCTGTGATCATGCTCCTTTGCTATTATTGTCATCTAATCCTTGGCTTTCTTACATTTTCTGTTGAATCTTTTTTAACCAAGTCTGAGGTATTAGTCACCAGGCACATGCTTCAGATTTTGCAATGAACATAATAAATAAATTGTAACTTGTAAATTTCATTTTATTTGTATTCAGGTCCCAAAGTCCTCAAGCAATAGCAAATTAAGTTTGTCTTCCTGTTTTTTTTTTTTAATGAATTTATAATTTAAATATGTTCTACATGTATACGTGTCTGAGTTGATTGCCCTTTCAACAGATAATTTCTCAAGGGTAACAATAAAAATTGTCCCATTATAAAGTCATGTGACTATACTGTAGAAAGAAGTTAATGTATGTTTAGCATACTGTTGATTGACCTCCTGGCAATTGATTTACTCCAAAATATCCCCCCCCCCCCCTATACAGATTTTTTTTAAAAAACGTCATGTATGACATAGTATTTCTTGAGTTTAGGGGCTGAATTCAGGGAAATGCACACCTTATGACCTGTCTGCTACTGACAGGGCATTTGAAGTACAATAGACACATAATTAAAAATGAACTGATGTTCATTTAATCATTTTGGACCTTACTCTGTACAGTTTATTTATTAATACCATACATGTACATACACATGTACAGTTGTACACTGCTATAGAATTTGCAATTTTTAAACTTCCTATCTCCTTTTGCGATTCCTTACCACATCCATGTCCCAGTTGAGTTGTAGTGTTTGGTGGTCTGCAAATTTGTGCAGTATTGTGTATTATTTCATAGGAAGATGATATTGGATTATTCAATATTCAATATCATATTGAAAAGTAGCTTTGTCTTTGTCATAAATTTGTATTATTATTTCAGATTTGGCAGTAGAGCTGGGTGAGGAACAAAGAACTGGGACCCGTTCGACAAAGCCGTTTTTCAATGAAAAATGACAAAAATCAGTGACAAACCTGCTGATAACCAATCAGAAGCAAGGATTTCAGTAGCTAATAACAAAATCTGTCATTTGTCACTGATGACAAGTTTTGTGAAACGGGTCCCAGGATTACCCAACAGTAAAATTATGAAAAATCAATATATCTAATCCTATTGCAATTTCCTCCCAAATCCAGTCATAACATGATTGGTGACACTTTGATGTAGGCAGTATGATGACATTGTATCATAATGAACATTGACTCTTTATTTGTTGTCATCTCAGACCTTCATCTGGCAGCAGAGCTGGGCAAGACACTCCTTGACAGGAACAAAGACCTGGAGGCAAGCCTGCTAGATACACAGCAGCAAAATGAAGAGCAAGTCATGCAGATCGTGGTATGTTCATGGGTCATTAGTTATGTTTAATTTGTCAGGGAATTAGGGGTAATATCGCTGACAGCTAGCACAAAATATGTAATGGTTTAAATAGCATACTGTATATAGCAACTCAAATACATTTTAGTTCATTTGTAATTGAAGAATGGATAGAATGCTCTTGAAATAAACAGGAATTATAACTATTTGCATGTCATAATAGACAGAAGAAAAGGATTCTATTTTCTGATTGATAATAAAGTATGATTTAGCGCATATCATTGCATATACAGTCTCTGTGGCCTATTGATTGTCAGTGTATAAAAACAATCAGTTACGAAGTAAATCATAATTTTGTCAAACAGATGGTATTTTTAATTTTAAACATGTTTAAAACTTTTTTTGCCATCACAGAAATTGTTCAATTGTGACAGAAACGATTTATCACAAGGTACTCTTAATTATACCTACAGTGTAAAAGATATGAAGATCGCAGTGGAAGCATTGAACTGTCTTGTATTCAATGTATACAACTATCAATACACTGCACAGGTTCCAGTGATACGACAGGTATCTTGTAATTTCAAGTGGGGCAAACACTGATAAGTGATCTTTGCATGTACAGCAAGTTAGCAACGAACTTTCTGAATAAATATTCCACTATTTAAACTAACATCCATTTGTTAGATAACAAAATTTTCTGTTTGAATGTAGTTAATGGTTAATAGTGTAGCATTGAATTAAAACCATAAGGACAAAATAATACCACCGGTAATACCAAAGCAAGGTTCTCAATGACAGCTGTTCAGGTTTTCATATACCGTATTTTTTTTTTTTTTTCTTCTTTTTTTTTGAGCGGTCTTAGGCGGTGATTTTAGTCACATCAACATTTGTACCCAAGAGATCAAATCCCAACTTCGACAATTTTTGTTGTTGTTGAAATGTCAAAATCAGGGGTGCGGCCTATACGGCGCTGCGGCCTTATTGCCGGCAAATACGGTACATATAGATCATGACAAGGTTCGTTGATGAAAGAATGAACATTTAAAATCTGTTGGCATTAATTTTTTAAAGGGAAGTTAACTAAGAGAAATGGGAATATTAGTTGTAATGCATTCTCTGGAATTCTGTAGAAGGAAAACAATTATTAACATTTTAAATGGAAAAAGGAATTAAAATGTTTACTGAGATATGCCCTGTATTGTTTTGATCCTCAATCTTAATACTATTTCAATCCTTTAAAAAAAAAATGAAATACTTTTTTTGTCATCTGTTTAGTACCTGGAGAAGCAGCTTCACATCCTTCGTGATGTCACAGAGTCCAAATCCCACATCTATGAGCAGCTTGATATCAGTTCCCAGGAGCTGGACGCAGAGAACCAGCAGCTTAAACATGACCTCAAGACTGCACAGCAGAGGGTTCTCAGGTGAAAAGAATGTTTTAATCGTTTCATGAGCAAAACTTTAAAAAGAAAATGATATTGAATTATCAACATTATTTCACTCTGACTTATAGTCAAATACCATTTCCAAAGTTCCATAGACATTGTTCTTTTGTTCATTCTGTGACTACAGTTTCTGAATCCTGTAACTCCATAATTTAAAAAACCTAATTAGTTTTGGAGTTTGTATGAAATAACTACCCATCTTTTTTTCCAGCTGTATTGTTCCCAACAAGAGAGGACTCATCAGCTAAATTAAAAAAAATAGCATTCCTATTTCCAAAGTTTCCATTGTGGACATGGACTTAATATGGTGCCATTTGGCAAGAGGATTAAGCTACCGTGTATAACACGGCTCCTTGTAAAGCAAGGCCACAAAATCATTTAAAAATTAAGTTGGGTACCAAACGTTATTTTACTATACCGGTGTGGAAAAAGGGACTGTGGTTTGTGCACCAAATTGTTGAACACAGTTTACATGATTAATAAGGGATAGAATAATGAACATAAGAATTCAGAAGAGTGAAATTAGACTCTTGCTTTAAAAATATGACATAAGAATTTACCTGCAATAGACTGGAAGTAAAGACGTGCTGGAAAAAGTGCACCCAATCCTTTCCACCTACATGTGTATACAATCCCATGAAGAGATATCCCACCGCTGCACAGTGGGCCAGGGAGGAACCAAAGTGCGCCAAAACTCATGTTTGGGGATTTATTTTTTATAAATCCAGAGGAAATGTTTGGATTTCCAGGGATTTTCGCATAAATTATATTACCAACATTTTCTCTGATGTCTAAGCTTTAAGTTGATACCAAATTTGGCTGCCCGATTCTGCCCGTTATTATGTTAGAGCCGTTTTCCTTGCAACATTGCCCCGAAAATATGTTTATTTTGGTCCGCGGTGTCAGAACAAGTGTCACGCGCCCCCTCGCGCCGTGATTTATGACTACGAATCCTTCATGATTCAGCCGCGGACCCCCAAAAACCCACATTTTTCGGGGCAATGTGGCAAGGGAAATCGGCTCTAACATAACAACGGGCAAGATCGGGCAGCCAAATTTGGTATCAACTTGAAGCTTAGACATCAGACAACATGGTGGTATTAAAATTTAAGCGGTACACCGCGGAGATCTAAACATTTCTTCTGGATTTATAAAAAACATGGATAATTAGTCCATTTTTCAGTGAATTACCCTATAATATATCATGAAGATTGTGTTTCTGTTAATTTTAACCCATTCATTCAACGAAATGAACTATCAGGAATATGTGAAAGCAATTTCATATCAATAACTTAAAAACTTCATGTTGAATTGTAAGATTTATAAAATAAGTCACTTTTGCACTAAAACTGTGAATTTGTAGGATTTTGCTGTTTGAAGTAGTAAATGTATACCCTTATTGTGCATACCGGAATTAAATATTTCACTGAGGTATTCCTCTATGTATTACCTTTCAACTGGGAAAGAAAAAAATTGAAAAAAATAAATCACCCAAACTTAGTTTTGGCGCACTTTGGTTCCTCCCTGGCCCACTGTGCGCTGGCTCCAATTTTTATTACATTTTTCACAAAAATAAAAAATATTCTGTATATGCTTTTGATATAGCCAAGGGTTCATACTTATTTCCTTTTATCACTAAAATAAATAATGAATATAAGTTTTGGCTGAGGTTGGGTATTGTGAAATCAAAAAGTACAGATGATTAATTCTTGCTGTATCTTTCTTCTTTTAGGATGACTGAAACGGTTGAAAATCTAGAACTCCAAGTTCATGACCAGGGATCTACGATAGAGCAGCTGAGGACAGCAGACCGAGAGCGCTTGAGAGAGCGGAGACGACTGGAGCGGGTTCATGATGCTATGGTCACTAACGGCTGGGGAGGTCTCCCTCTAAGAAGAGCTCACAGCTATGACTTGGGGAAACCATCTGTTGACAGCCTGTATGAAGAGGAGTTGAGTAATCTGCAGCTTAGTAATCGCAATCTGAAGCAAGAACTCGCCCTGAAAGAACAGAAGAAGGACGAGCTCGAGTCGGAACTTGCCGTTCTTGTTCGTGAGAACAAAGCCTTTGAAAATCGTAACCGCGAGCTACAGGTGAAATCAAGGATGTTTGAAATCAAGCGAGATTATCGTTCACTGGACAACCTGAATGAAACTGTCTGCAAGTACTGTGATAGTGTTATGACTTTAGGCAGTGATGAGAAATCGGATGACTCGGAGAAGATGAGTGAGTCAAAGAATGATAGGGAACTGAAGCGTTGTAGTAGTCTAGATTTGAGACCGATAGCCGAGGAGCTGAGCCAAGAACCCAAGTATCCTCTGCCTAACCATGACCTGGTTCAATCGGATGGTGTGTCACTCCTGGGTGAGATTGATGCCCAGTACCATAACCTCATGGACAAGTATACCACTCTGCTGACGCGCAGTCGCAGTGCCTCCTTCCATGAGTCCTCCAGCAAACCAAGAACCAACAGCCTCCGACGTAAGGCAGATTCAGCATCATCCCAGGACGGAGGTGACTTGAGCTCTTCACCCACCAAGGCTTCCAGCATGAGCCTTCCTGGCTCTTGCCCTCCTTCTTCCACCTCATCTTCCACGTCATCAAAGCAAGAAACTCCCCCTTGTCCGGTGGACAACCATTTTGAAACGGGACCACCCGAGTACAAAGCACTCTTTAAAAGGATATATGAGGTTTTGCACAGACCCCTTAAAAAGACAAAGTCAAAGTCTAAGCTTGAAAAGTCATGAACGAACAGGCTGTCCAATATATCGTTATAATAAAAAGCAGTATTAAACAAGATGAGAGAACGATATTAAGAAAGAGAACTTGGAAAATTCATTGTAATTGAAAGTTGTACATGTACTCTGATTGTTTTGTAACAAGAGATGGTAGTTGATTAATTTTACATTAAATTATTGTTACGATAATTATTTCTCTACTTTTATACTTTCCCTAAAGCCTGTAGCCTGATATCAAGCTTATTTTACGGTGTCAGGATTCAATGCTCCTGAGAGAATTAAGTTGCTGTTGTACCTGGTCACTACACTAGCCATTCCTCAACGGAGCATTCCATGTTGGGTGTATCCGGTCAGGCAAATATCGTGGAGCTTTTCCACTCTGAAATTCCGCTAATAATTTGTGTTTGTTAGTTCAGCTTATCCATTGACTGTCACTTTCCCTCCTGAAACCACCTTGTAAATAAATAAGATCAGGCTATAAGCTTTACGGAAACTTTTGTAGTTTGATATATACCGATACATATGTATCGGTACAATTATTACAAGGGATTATTTGTAATTGTATTGAAGAGTGTTTTTACTCCATCCTATTGCTGTCCCATTTTCCATCAATCTTGCCAAAGTCCAGTACCAAATTACTCAGAAGTGCAAAGGATTATTACGAATAATAGAAAAAGGAAAGAATTCATTCAGCTGAATAGGCAATAGGAAATTGAACTAAATTCTGTAAAAAGAAGAGCAACTTTCATATTTTCGAATATCTTTGTGGAGGAAGTGTGTTTTTATGTTTTTCTGCATTCCATATGACTCAGTTTTTGCCTTCAGTGTAATAATTCTTTGTTTGCAGTGTATGCCTTCAACGTCAGATAAGTATTAGAATATTAGTTGTGCTAGATTACTGTACATGTATAAATTGTAACACATTTCTGTTGGATTTAGTGATGAAGTTGATGTCAGCCTTGTCAGGGTCTCACATATTTAGGTATGGGCACCTTGACTCCATCTTTCATGTCATCTCCTTGTATGTGTAGTAAACCTGTAATGTCATTCCCATCAAGAAATCAGGGTATATGTTAGACAGAGTTTTTAAGTGTAATCAAGTTTGCGTGTGTTGCTGCTGTATTTCCAGCATTGATCCGTAGTTGAGTTCTGAGTTTAGGGGTATTCAATATATCGGTCACAATCTTAATCTTGATCTTGAGAGGACCAAGATTTCATGCTTATCAATTGGCAGAAGCTTAAAGGTCTACCTGGGACCCGTTTCACAAAACCTTTTTTCAATGACAAATGACAAAAATTAGTGACAAATCTGCTGATAACCAATCAAAAAGGATTCAGTAGCTTATAACAAAAACTGTCATTTGTCACTGATGACAAGTTTTGTGAAATGCCCCCTCCCCCCATGTCTTTGTAAGTTTCAGGTCTTGACCATAAGCACTGCTGTCAAACTGTACTGTACTTTTAATCAAGCAACACATTATTTGTTTTTCACAGCGAAAAGCATTTGTATGCTTGACACTGGTAGCTCTAGGATAGCCATTTGAGCACAAAGTTAAATACAGCACAAAAAAAGCAACAGGGGCATATTTATTTAACCCTTAGAAAAGAACAAGGTTTTTAGACAGCTATCACAAAAAATGTTTTGTTTTAATTCTTATTTCATATTTATACAAAAGTATTCCATACTGTCAAACTTTACAAGTCATCAGTCATTTTGAATTTTAAGAAGGGTGATGGTCTTTCTGGTAGTAGAAAGTGTACCGTATTTAAATTTGGATGGTTCGAAAATGTAACACCTGCCAGGGTAGTTGTAAAAAGGAACTGGTAGTTCACTATTCTGACAGTATTTCTATGCTTTATATGTAAGTTCTTCATATCCAAATCACATTGGCGATACAATTGTAAGTGTATAAAAGGTTCAGTTTTCCATAAATGTAAAAAGTATCTTCAAAATTGCAATAGCCCCTTTATTATGTACTGTGAGTACTGAGAAGAGGCAGAATTTAATCTCATTAACTATTAAAGCTACCATATGATAGTAGGCCTACACCTACAGTGTGTAGCAATATAAGTGATGACCATTGATATTCAGATTTGATTCTTCTATGTTTGGCTGATGTTTCTCTTTGATAAAAGAATTATTGACATTTATCCTATGATTTATAGTTTCTTACCAGTGGTAGTCATAAGAGCTCCTATGGTATTGGTAGCTCATCTTTTCATGGTATTGTCTATAAACTGCCGTTTCCTGTTGGAAACCTGTTTAAGAGGATTTCCTGTTTATGAATTCATTTACACATTACTGCGTAAATGTAGCACTTTACAGTGCCATAGCTAGTAGAGTAATAATAATAATAGTCTTTTAAAGTCCACTCCAAATTTTATTAAGTTAAACCGAAAATGGAAATTCTTTTTGCCCCATTGATCGTGAGCCCGGCAGCTCGACGTTGCTCTATCCCTTATTGTAACGTCTTTTGGTATGACGCGGCCAGGGTTCGAACCCACGACCTCCCGGTTGTGAGGCGGATGCTCTACTGACTGAGCCATCACCCTGATGTAAAAGTAGTTGCATCAGTGGAAGTTGTTCTTGTCACAAAGTTTCAAACCTGTTGCTGTTCCATATTTAAAACCCTCAGTGACCCCCTTGGTCTAAAGTAGTTCTTTCAATTCACTATGTAAAGTGCTTGCTGAACTATCATGATTAATCTTGCAGCTCTAGTTTAATCTATAATATATTCTTGAATGCAACTCTTAGATATAGTTTTCCTTTCAATGCGCTGTCTCCTGAGGCAGGAATAAATGATCTTACTTTAAAAAATACTCTTTAGATCATCTCATTTGATAATTGCCAAAGCAATATCTAGGTAGATAATTAGGTAGGATGTTTGTATGTTACATTATAGAGTAAATGTATTTAATTCAACTTTTCTAATTCGTATTAGATTTTTACAATTAAGATGCCCATAAATTGGACTTGGGTAAAATTATGTTTAGCTGACAATTTTCCTGAATGAATCTATGATCCATGAATTAACAGTTTGTCATAACAGTAGTCATTTTGTATTCCATTAAATGTGTGATTATAGAGCATTTGATGTGTTTTTAGAAATTGTCACAGTATCTTTATCTTGCCTACATTATTGATGTGATAACTTACATGAATTATATTATCTGATGCTTATTTTCATTTTAATTTAAGGGAAGATGAGATTTTTTTTGCATGATTGCATAGCAGACATATACAAAAGTCCCACAAATTCCATGTATAAAAAGCAGCTACCGGTACTCCAAATATATTCAAATGCGTAATATATTGATTGTATCAAGTATATTATAATTACTAACAAAATGTTTGGAAAACTCAATGGGTGGTATTTTAATGCATGTATTAATCATTTATCTTAAATTTATTTCACAACATCTGTAAATGGAAGAAATGCATGCATGTTCAGTTTTTTTTTAAAATAGAGATTTGCATCGATGGCCGTTATAGGTTAATGGCATTAACATAATGAATTGAACAAAAATATAACGAAATATATTGTGCATGATATTTTCTTTACAAGAAAAAAAGATATGCCCTGTATGTGTTGAGTGGACTTTGATAAAAACATGAGACGACAAGAAACCTGAAAAACATTTCATGTGTATGATGTTCCCGGAGATCCCATGAGACCAACAATATCGGTCCGGTGAATACTTAGATTTCAGAAGGTCGTTGAGACAGAAATTGTCGGTTCACATGGGCTGTCAGTCTAGTCGGCTCTCAGTCTGATAGACCGTCTGTCTTGTCGGTTGTAGCTGATGTTTGTACTTCATAGGGCAATGATTTGAGGATTTGTATTATTATAATATTGTATTCCATTATTATTATTCAATGAAGTACTTATGTTTTCACAGTTTTTTAATGATTTTAATACTTTTCTTTAATAATTAAGTTATGTTACTATGTATTTTACTCCTGACTTTATAATTCAGGCTGAAATTTGCCCAAAAATGTATTATTTTACTTTATATCTACAATTCCTACTGGAACTCTACTGATTTGCTGAAGTTCATACCAGTTTTTGGTGATATGTGATAACGTACCAATCACAAGAAAGCTGAGGAAAAATAGTTTGTATTATGAGTATGTAAATTATGTATGATTGTCTTATTCAGAGTTGCAAAATTTCTTCCAGAAAGGTTTTATCACAAATTTGCCAAATTCGCTGCGTGTTTGAATTAGTTACAGTGGTTTTAATTGTGTGTGTGAGTGCAATGTATTTGACTGTACAGCTTAAAAATGAAAAGAAACTCAAGTTTTTAATGTTCTTGGTGCTGAATTGATGTGTTTCCATGTTTCTTAATATGATACTTGTGCCTACAAGAATAAGTGTAACTTTTTACTTCCTATTATGCATGTATTTCAGTGTGAGTTATTTTATTTGTGTCTTTGAAAGAGCAGCAACTGCAAGGCTCCTTTTCTGTAAATGTAATTTTGTCTGATTGAGTGGTTAAGTTTCTAAAAGTAATTTGTTTTGTTCAGCATTATCTTTAACTCAAATGTTTAAATTCTTTATATTATTTATACAACATAGATCTACATATTGTAATTATAAAAGGCGTTGAATATATATTAAAAATCATGTATAATGTTTTAGATATTGGAAATTAAATTCTAATCTAAGCAGTTTTTAAATGGTAGTAAATCAACTTGATGGTTAAGGTCACATGAGTCAAAATTTAACTCTGTAGAACTCCCAATATTTACAGAAGACTGAATATGTCTTCTAATGTTTTTCACCCCCTCCTCTATTTCATGCTGTAAGAAAATCTTTGTGTTTTAGCACTATGGCGTAATTGGCTTTATTGTCATAGACTACCATTCATTTTTTAATTTGAATGGAGTTGAGGGCAGTTGGGGCAAAATAGTAAATTCAATATTTTAACAATCCGGTGCATTCCTGGTAACCCAGCCGACAAATATTAATGAAGGTCATTTCGGCATTTGCCACATGATGAGCTTGGTGTATTGGTATTTTAGATAGACAGAAAGATTGACACCATTAGAAACATTAGCAATGAAGCACTATAAATTGGTAACAATTTCAATACCCTCACTTCAAATTTAAGCATTCAAGCTGCAAATAGTTGATGTCTTTTTGCATGTATGGGACTCAATCTTGCAATAAATATACATTGATGGCTTAAAAAATTGGAAAGAAAATAATAAAGTGATGCATTCTTACCTATCAATACAAAATTGCTTCATTTTGTTTCTGTTCTCAATGATTATAATGAAATAAATACTAAGTGACAAGACACAGAGAGATTCAGTGGAAAGAGATTTGGAGAGAAAGAAAGAGAGAGAGTTGCAGATAGAAGAGAGTTTGAGAATAGAGAGGAATGGTGGATTAAAGAGTGAGAAGAGAGCAAACGAAAAAAGAAACAGAAAGAGAGAGAGAACTGTAGTCTTGTAGAAGTTTTTCAGACCTGGAAAAATTATACTACATATACATGGAATATCTTCTTGTGAATTAATGATTACCGGTAGTCTTCAAAATGATTTACAAAGTTGCATTTTTAGGCTTTATAGATAAACCATGACAATGAAGTCCATATATTGTACATAATATGCAAATTATGTTATTTAAGACAATTGCTTACTTGTAATATAAAAACTGGTGACATAAATGAATTCTGTGTCATAGAAAACCCTTGAAAAGTTGTGTTAGCCATGTTTTCAGGCTTCTTGAATTGAGATTAGCAACATTATTACATATATTGCACATAATGCTAATTAGATGATTATGCTAATATGGCTATTAAAAAAAGTTGCCCAAGGTTGCCAAGCTGAATTTACTTCAATACCCATCTAGAACACAAATCAACAAAAAAACCTTGTACTTATCAACTTTTCCAGGTCATGTACATGATGGTACCGTCTACTTGACTACTCATCATTGAGATAAAAATACAACTACAAGAGAGTTTACTTTTTAGTAACTCCGGGAAGCTCCAACACCGGCGCGCGCCGGTGTTGGAGCTTCCCGGAGTTAACTTTTTAGGGGAGTTGCTATATGAGTAACTAATGTGAAGAAATTGATTAATTGAGGATAGGCTGCGATCTGGCCTCACAATATTTGTTTGTAAATACGCACCCCCTTTCTCTAAAACTGTAATCTCCGGGGTAATCTCTGCACCGGGGGGGGGGGGGGGGGGGGGGGGGCTTACCCTCCACCACCCACCGCCATCACCGCTGCTACTACCACCCATCTTGAGCCCGCCAGCGCGTTTCCGTTTTACACCCTGCCCTAGGCTTTTCTCCAATAAAATTTTACAAACCGACTGGTATTCGGAGTCTAGTCGTCCACATCTTGCCTCGGCGCTCTGCACACCACCAGAACTCTGAAAACGTCACGTAGCGCTAGCTAACTCTCTATACTAACTAGTTGATCTTCCTAGTCGTATCATTTATTTTTATCCATTAATACGCAATACTCTAAGAGCGTGAGGATGCGTGATCAGCTCGCAAAATTTAGCCCAGCGATAACAAAACAATAATATATCGGGAAAACCGTCTTGAACAAGAAGACCCTCGCATCCCCAATTGAAATTGTACATAAGCTTTGGCTTCGCTATTCTTGACGTCGATATAAACAAACTTAGACTTCGGATACAGCATGTTTCGTGTAATTTCTTGCCGAAAAGCCTAGGGCAGGGTGTAAAACGGAAACGCGCAGCCCGCCAGGACTCCAGGGGAGCTCGGAGCTGCGCGCGGGGTGGCTGCTCCAAAAGCGTCAAGCTCGTCCGAGCGCGGCGTCGCACGTGTATAGCGCATAGCATGATTTGTGCCTAGATCCGGAAGAATCAGCGGAGTGAACGGCATGCCCTTCTAAAATCTTCCTCAAAACAAATAAATATTAACAGCTAACATTATGTCGGCAGACGAACTCATCTACCTTCTCATGCTGCTTATATCTATAGCTCTTGGACATCTCGTTAAACACACAAATGGGGTAAAAAACAAGCAAAATATTTGCACTGCAGTGGGCACCTGTCTCGTCTTGATTCTGTGCAGAGGGCAGAGTTACCATTCCATTTTTGCTACAGTCGTGAATGCACTGATTATCAAAGCAGTAGGTCCAAGGTAATGCAAGACATTTATATGAATGATATTATACTGCATCAAGTAGAATCATATGTGCCTGCTTTCTGATTCAGAATGCGTTTATGAATTGATTGTAGAGGTTTAAAAATTATGATTTAGAAATGTGTGTGTGACATGTGGCATCATTGTGAGTTCAAGTTCAGTTTTCGGTGTTGGTGTTGAGAGCGTGGTAAGGCTGCTGAACTGAGCTCCAACTCCGGTGCAGTGGTCAGTTGGTTATCCTATACTTTAGGGTGTTTTATTATTTTCTGTTCCTAACTTCAGTCAACAGCTCTACATGGAGTCGGGCTAACAAAAACGGTCATTTTTTAGTCATTTTACCCTAGCTCTAGATCTAACCCTAACTAGGGTGTCTGAACGATTTTTCAATTTTCAATTTGGGATCGTTTTTCACCATTTTTGTTTGATATTTGAATTAAAAATGTAATCAGAATCATACATTTCAAATTTCAAGTCTCGCCGATGTTTCTATCAAAAGATACAGCCCCTTCAAAACGCTGAAATATTCATAGCATTTTGCTCAGAATCGACGAAAAAGACGTACACGCAGAGTTATGTTGTTTTGCTAAATTTAGCCAAACAGCTGTATCGCGCGATATGCAAGCGTATGCATATCGTACGCAAGTTGCTCAGCCAATGCGCGACTTGCAAGCTTGAGCCACGCTGTCTCCGCGATATGTGCCATTGACTAGTATGGGTGGCCGTTCCCGCCATAGAACCCGGAAGTGAATACACGTTGTAGTCAATGGCAATATCGCGGAGACAACGTGCACGTTGTCTCCGCGACTTGACCTAACCTTAACCCTAACCCTAACCCTAAACCTAACCCTAAACCTAAACATGCAAAAACTGACCGTTTTTGTACCTGGGCCGAGTTGTCCCCTGGTCCGAGTTAGCCCGACTCCATGTAGAGCTGTTGACTGTAGTTAGCAACCGAAAATAAAAAACACCCTAAAGTATAGGATAACCGGTCAGTTTAGAAGGACGATACCGATCACTTATCGGTAGCTCAACACTGAGCAGTAGGGGCGCGGTTCAGGAACCCAAAACCCGCAGAGCGCCGATGAAAAAAAATGTCCTTATATGCAGACGATCGTTATTGTCGAACCAGCACCCCTACTGCTGAGTGAAGTTGCACCTTAACACCAAAAATCCTGATGATGAAACTGAATTCAGTGCGAAATGATATATTCAAATTTCATCATACAGAATTTAAAATTTTAAAAACATAAAAGATTATCACTATATTGATTATGAAATACAATTCTTAAAAAATGTACCACTACATACTGTACAGTATGTGATTGACTGGGATATTGAGAAAGAAATAGGAAATGTCATTAAAATGATAAATCTACAATTTCTTTTTTACTTTCAAAATATTGTATACTTTTTTAAATCTACAATTTCTTCTTTAGTTCCAAATATTGTATTCTTTTTTCTTCTAGGAAATGTCACAAATGGAGTTTCATCTTTTCCTTCACCTATCTGGCTTTCTTCCGGGCAGCAGGATATTTTGGACTGGAAAAACCAACATCATTCTCTAATGTTGTACAGCTTCTCCTAACTCTAAAGGTATTTTTTTCTAAAACTTGAAGTTGAAGAAGACATTTTTAAAGAAAAAAATACACCTGTTCATGTGCTGAAATGCTGCAGAGGTAAATGAATGAAGAAATAAATTATTTTTGTTAGCTCACTGTCTAGATGTCATCATATTTTCATTTATTTAAAATAATTTCAGAACAAAAACTATCAAATTAATTGAAGTACCAGTAGTTCTAAATGAAGGAAGGAGGAGGAGATGAGAAACTAGAAACTCAAAATTTAGTTATGGTTTTTTTTTCATTTCATTTTTTTGCATGTGCATGATCCCTTAGTTGATTGGTGTAGCCTTTGAGATCCAAGACTCCTTCATGATCAAGCAAGCTGCTTCATCCAAGGAACAAGAGGAGGGAAAGGCAGGGAAGACCAAACGATTTGTGCCAGTCATTGAAGAACCATCTGTCGAGGAACTCTTCCACTATTGCTTCTGTTTTGTTGGACTCCTGACAGGTATAAGCTTATGTTTTATATCTTTTTTGGCTTTAAATAATCCTTTCAGGGGGTATCTCACTGAGCGGCGAATGTAGCCAATTTGGGGGTTCACGAGGGCTCGTAAAAGGTCCCAAACAGTCACAAATAGTGGCAAAGGACTGGCAAAGAGTTGCTAATCTTCGCACAAACTGTCGCTAACATTTGCTTACAGTCGCTAATAGTCCTCAACTACCAAAATTTGCAACATTCATAAGCATTCGCTGCTCAGTGAGATACACCCCTTTTACAGATTATTAGCTCTATCAAATGATTTTTTCTTTATAATGGATGACACCTGACTTTCAATTTGAAATCTTCATTCCCAAAACATGAGTACTGACGTTGTTATTATATGTTTTATGTTGTTGTTGTTGTTTGAAATTAACACCTCAACAAAGTTATGTCCTGTGTGCCAGTTGATGACTGGAGTCAGAAGTCACTATTGGTCATTGAAGTGTGGTATTTTATGATCTAATGACTTTATACTTCACTTTGGTACATTCATTCATTTTCATTCATTTTTATTTTTTCATTTCCAACAAAATACAATACATAATAACAAATACAATGTAAAATGTATACAAAACATAGTTACATTGGTAATAAACAAATCTTAATAATAATTTATACATTTTAGGAAGACAAAAAAAATGAATTTTAAAACTTAATTGCATTTATATTTTGAGAAAATGGAGAGGTCCACTGAAAAGCAAAGCTTGTAAATTGTGGACCCCTCAGATAATAATGAGTGTGAACAAAATATTGAATACATAATCAATTAAAGAAGAATAGTGGCCAACAGAGAACATTTATTAAAACACGTAATGACTGTAAACAAGAAGACGTAACAAATTACATGACGAAGAAAGAACAGAAAAAAAGAAGAAAAAAAAAAGGGGGGGAAAAAAAAGGAACAAAAATGCGGGCTGCGTTTGGAGGGAAGGAGAGTGAGAGAAAAGGAAAGTTGTAGAGATCGAGCATAGGGAGCGCACAAAATCCTTGAGATAGCTGAAACAAAAAGAGCAAGAACATACAAACATGTAGGCTCCATATTGCAGGTCTATGCACAAATCATTAATAAATCATGAACTCTATTTTCCTCAGAAAGAGCTCTGGAAAGAGTGTTAAAAAACGCAGAGAAGTGGGTTGTCATGGGGAATTCAACATCGTTCAGGTGTTTACCCAATAACAGGTGTTGTCAATCATCATTATTAGCCTTCAGTTTAATGACCCAACAGGCTTCATGTAATACTTTGCTTTTCCCTCACCCGGAGACTCTCCTACAGACTCATGGTATCTCATGGTATCTCTTGATAGGACTCTAGGTTTGCTGTGTGCAGACTTGTACACCCATTAATGGTATTTCCACCAAGTCTGGTGTCAGCAAATAAGCCAGTTCGTAAATAGGTTCGGAACGCATGACCCCAAAATATCCACAGATCTTTTACACGATGGATACGTCCCACTTGTGCATTTTAGAATAATCACTACCGAAGTGATGGAGGTGTTTCATGAATACCTTTTGTTTGCCTCTTGAGAAAATACTTCCACCTGTGTATCAGATAAATGTATTGTTGCATAAATGAATACTGATTACGTAACTTTCATGAGCACGATTCGAGTATTCTTCTCAATGGTTTTACAATTTGGGAACGAATGACCTTTATCTGCCCATGCGCAAATCCTAATTACGAACTTGCTTATTATGAACATTTTTTGCACATGGAAACTGACATCCCACCCACTTTAAATATGTAGAAATTCCCCTTGTGGAAAATCCATTGTGTAAGAGCAATGAATACCCAAACATGTGCATAACATAAATAAATTATACCAATGCAACATTCCACCTAGGTCCATACTACAAGTACAAGACCTACTATGACATGCTCCACCATCCCAACTCTGCATCTCTGCCGAGCATTGGACCCATTCTGGATCGCATCAAGGTACTTCTACCGGTCGGATTGATCTTCCTCGTCTCCTCACACTTCTACACCGTGGAGTACATGAAAGAAGATGCATTCTATGAGAACAGCTACTGGTACAGGTGAGCAAAATCATTACTTCAAGGGCTAATAATCCACCATTAAAGTTACTACATGTAGGTAATACTTTGACTTGACCAAGAGAGTATAGTCAAACTTGCTTTAATGACAACGTGCATAAAAAAAGCCACCTGTACAGTGCGTCCAAGAACAAACGAAACCGAGAACTATCAATGTTCGCAATTATGATTAATAAATGACATATATTTGTAAAGCTTAGATCCTCCTCTTTCATTTGATGCAACTCATATGATTTATATTTTATGCATGAGTGATTAAAAACAATTTGAACAGAGGAAACCAAGAAGTCCTTTGGTGGGCAGTACCTGAATTTCAAAGAGAAAATAAAATTTCTAGAAAGTTCAATTTCTGCCTTTTCATATGACACCTCAATCAGGAAAAAAAAAAACCAGAATACAAAGTTCTTTTTGTTAAAAGTAATCCTTGCATTTACATAATTTGATTAAATGAATTAGTTTTCACTGGCTGCCTGCCGTAGCAACAAACAGAGTTGACAAATGACTTAACTCCGTTTCGTTGACGATCAGCCATGCATCAAGTCTTTCGAGAGACCATGTTTGCTGGTAAGATTAGGTTACATTTCTACAGTTCATGGAATCATAGATTTTGAGAGGCCATTTTTGCTGGTAAGATAAGGTTACATTTGTTTGTGCTAGCTCAAGAAGTCTGGTTTTGGATGTCCGGCTTCCATATCCCCAGGGCAGACTTGGTATCATGCAGCGATTAGGTTCCAAGAGTTGAAGTGCATGCTCTGTCCCTGAATTCTGAATGGTTCTACATTTCATGTTTTTTAGAACTTTTACCTCTGTAAATGTTTCCAACATTATTTCTTAAATACTACATGACACCTTCTTATCATGAAAGTTGGTGTTCTAAAAGAAAACACTGTACATTTCCAATGTAAAATATACCCAATATATCTGATCAATTTTATGCTCTCATGGCATCAATTTTTTGCTGTGTCTGAGATGTCCCTAGTGCCAAATGAGCCTAGGTAACAGATTCTGTATTGCCCAAACATTTACAAAAAACAGTTGTCTAACCCCTCGTCCACCTCTCATTCTTTTTTTCTTCTCTTTTATTGTTTTGTTGGGGGGGGGGGGTCCTGTTTCACACACAATTGTTCAGATTTCCATGTTATTTTACATACGTTAAAATTGAGTCTTAATTTGGCTGTGTTTGCTTACAGGACATTCTACATGGTGCCCATCTTCGTGGTCTTCCGTACTCGCATGTACTCTGCCTGGCTTCTCTCTGAGTGTGTTTGTATGAGTGCTACTCTGGGAGCCTACCCTAAGATACTCAAGACCAGATGTGGGCAGGGTCCTACCATTGATCCCAAAGAAGTGAGGTAAGTCTGCAGGAAACCTTAGTAATTTGGAAGATTCAGGGACTCGTTTCACAAAGCCTTTTTTCAATGACAATTGACAAAAACCAATGACAAATTTGCTGATAGCCAATCAGAAGCAAGGATTTCAGTAGCTTATAACTAAAACTGCCAGAAGTGTCCGACGTTGTCCCGTTCACCTGTATTCATATGTCTTCTCAGGTTCATACTGAAGACAAAGTGTCTTCAGTATGAACAAGTATGGAAATGGAAAGGGCCTTTATCTGTAAGATATATGGGATTAGGTCACATTCCTTAATAATGTGACTCTTGCGGTTATTGTATTTGACTTTTTTTTGGGGGGGGGGGGACCCCAGATATATTATTTATATAAAAAATCTGTTTACTACAAAACGGTTTTAATCCCATGGACTGTATACAGTAACCACTTGTCTCCCATAGGCAGTTACTTGTTGATGAGTCAAGCATTCTACTGTGCTTATGTCATTTATGTTTGCTTTGAATAACATTTTAGAAATAATATTTATTTAAAGAAATGTTTTCCTTTACTGATGTTGTATTTCTAGCTACGCTTTGAGCCAGGAGTAAACCAGGGCATGCAAACGATCAACATATACTTGTGGGAGATACCCTACGTTTAAAAAACATCTGCATTACTAAATTGGATGCCTTATCTTTGACACATTCTTTTTCAATTTCTAAATCCTGGTTAAAATCCTGTTGTATTGTCTTACTTCACTCCAGTGAACAGGACCTAGCGCGCTCTGATTATGACTACGAGACGATCCATAACATCAGTGCTTACATGTGCGACTCAACGACAACATTCCGAGATGGCATGAGATGGTGGAACATGTCTGTCCAATGGTGGCTCAAGAACTTCATCTATGTCCGATGTCCCCTCAGAGCATGGAGGTGAGTTAAAGGGATCGACTGCTGATTTATCGCAATCTCTTAGGTTTAGTACAGGAACTGCCCAGTTCCGTAGGCAATGGGTTAAAGCTAAAGACCAGTTATGGTCATGCGATTGCATTGTGAAAGAAACGTTGTGAAATCGATCAGAAAAGGTTGATCATCTAGCATAGATGTACTGCAAGGTTCTGGAATCATCAAAATGATAAGAAATTTGGCCAAGTCTTCATAAAGTTAGAAGCACTGTACACAGAAAGATGTATATGGGACGCGTGCATTTCATATCTCTCAACAGGCGAGAGATACACTAATTTACCAAATATATCAATTAGTAGGCGGTTTCCCGTCAAAATTTTTATTATCATGTAATATTCAAAACATATTCTTTCACATGATTGGTAATAAGAGCTTCCATTTCATTTTTTGAAATTGGGGCGTTTCCAATACTGGTCTTTAGCTTTAAGTTTTTTTAGGACAAAGTCACCCATTCTTCATTCAAGGATTTGACTAGTGTGAGCGAAATACAGGTATCTACATTACAATTGCATTAGCTCTGTTGAAATATTCTCAAAATGTCCAGAGATATGTTGATTTTTAAAAATAATTTGTTCTTGATGTATATTGAACCAGAGACATAAAGTAGCTGTTTAAGATGTAGATGGGCAAGTCCGAGGTATTCAGCCATGTGATGTACCACCTGTTACCAAGTATTATCAAAAGGATCATTTTATTTGAAAGGCCTGACATTGACAATAAATATAAACATCAGATATACTAAAATCCTAGATACATTTATGGTCAGCAATACATACAGTGTAGGCCATATACCTTGGACCTTGGAGTTATCATGTAACTAGCATATAAACCAAAAACAACTTGTGAATTTTCAATTAAGTGTCAAGCACATGAAATAAACATGGCAGCAATAAAGTAAAGGAGGACTGTTCATGCCTCAGCCGCAGAATGAGTATCGAAGCACACCACTATCCGTATCACAGTACAATTTGCGAGACATCCAACTCACGTTTTAATTCTTTATTCAGCACCTCTGCTACCATGCTGGTGAGTGCATTCTGGCACGGCATCCACCCAGGTTACTACCTGAGCTTCCTCACCGTCCCCCTGGTCCTATGGGCCGAAGACCTCCTCATCAAGGCCTTCCGCAGCGAGCAGAACAAGATCACCTTCGACTGGATCAACTGGTTCCTGCGGATGAGGGCGTTTGATTACCTAGCCTGCGGTTTTCTTCTCCTCAGCTGGGAGGCTGTGACTGGGTACTGGGCGTCGACTTACTTCATCGTACACGTGGTGACGTTTATAGGCATCGCGATAGGGCTGCAGAATCTACCAAAGTCGAGGAGGAAAGCGGAAGATTCGGGTAGGGCTGGTGTTGAGGGTTCTTCCTCAACAAATTCTGAAAGGAATTGACCAGGTATATTTTTCTATCAAAGATTTAGCTTCATATGTATTTATAATATTGTTTATCAGTGCAGTATTAGTTAACATTGATAACAAACTAAGGGCAGTGTCATTTCCATTTAATGGACGCTTTCTATTGATGCCAACCTGAGTATATCGTGTCCTAATCATCATTATTTTAGGGTCTGTAAGACCAAGAGATATTCGTTATCTCACAACTCCTCACAAATTCAATTTATGTTAAGATTCAATGTAGTCATCATTCAAATATTACAATTCTGTGACCAACCTTTGCACTTTCGATTCCAGTGGACTATGAATCAGGAATTATATTTTTGTATATAGGGATTGAAATATTTCTCTTTGTCAATACCAATGTGTAATATTATTCAGGCTTGTATGTACTGTGGCTGACTTCCTGCAAGCCTAAGATAAGATCATTTTCATCATTGAGTAATAATGATAATCATGATAATCAAAGTGTTAATTAGCCTTGCATAACACACATATTTATCTGCTATAATGCCTTTGTAGATCTATTCCTTGCCTTATGTGCATATGCATACCCATTCCTGCTCTTGACAACTTGTACTCGCTCGAGGTATTACTTCATTCAGTAGCGATTAGGTTTTTTGGTGTTCAATACTGACTAACATTGTTTTGATTACCAAATCCTTGATTATTTTTTACCAGGGGAAGGGGGGTATAAAGTGGCTCATTCTTTTAAAGGCAATTTTTTAGATGTGTGTAGAGAAAACTTTGAACCCAAAGGAACATGCACCATCCTCTATTGCTCAATAGAAGATTTGCTAATGGACTTTTAAACAAACTTTACTTCCTGTACTTATTGCCCTTTTTCCTAGAATTCCGCATAGTTCTACTTTTAGGTCAGTGTTTGAGAATATTGTGCATTTGAATGTTTGCCACATAGCCACAGCTGCTGCTTTGGGCACAGCCGATGTAGCGACTTACCGTGGCAACCTCTACACGTTGTGTGGTCCCTATCGTGAAATATTGATCGCTTGGCGAAGAAGTTTAAAGCTATACACACTCCCAATGCCTTGCTCAGGGCTTTTCTCCTTGAAGTTTTTCTCTCCAGATCTTCACCATTTAACATTGCACACATTCTCCTCTCGTCATCTTGATCAATCTGTACTTTTTTTTTCTCTGAAAGATGAAGAGATGGATCTATTTTGTCTGGGTCATTCCTCCCACCATCTTCATTGGCAGCTGCCATTTTGAAGACTTTTGAAGAAATTTTGCGCATACCCCAAATTTATTGCAAATTTGCAATTGATTGCAAGACTTGAGCTAGATTGTTGCACTTAATAACAGCTTGATATCGAGCGCAACTCTCTCTTGCAACCGGATTGATCATAATTTGCTATCAATTGCAAATGTAAAAACTTATCGCAAGACTTACGCTTGATTTTGGAGATTTGCAATTAATGGCAATTTTCTTGCAACACCCCATAAGACTTGTGTTACACAGACCTTCTATGCCTGCGCCGGTTCAATTAATTAAAGATTAGTAAATACGGAGATGCATTAAAATACATAAGTCTGAGACATATATTTTGTGCCAATGATTCCAAAGAGGTATTTATTAGTATTCAGTGTCAAAGGTACACCGATAATAAATTTCCAGTGTGACAATTGGCATTTTCGATTTCAAACAAAAAATTCTTACAAAATAGCTTACATGCAAAGCTTTACAATGTGTTGTACAGGTATACAATAAATGATAGAGAAGAAGCAAAGTAAACTACACTGTACGGTAGAAAAATATCAAGGAATAGAAGAAAAGAATACCGGTAGATGTTCATATAAAGTACAAATGATAAAACATGAGCCGTCCTTCAATAAGTACTAAATACATTTGACCAGGCAGAGGGCGTTGCCTGAACAACTGACAGCAGTCCCAACTCTTGTCCCGAGGGAAATTGAAGTGGAACCATGGTGGAACTCTGTTAAGATACAAAATCAAGGCAGGTCTTAGAAAGCTGCAACATAGTTAACTTCTGGGGGAAGTTACATTACATGTCTATCTGCCTTGAAGTCGAAACTTGCTCTCAAAGGGAGAACCAATCTTCTTCCCAAACCAGGTAAACAAACCCACCATTCCCTTCCCCATGACAAAGGAGTACCAGTAAATGTACCCACTGGTCATTCATGATCTATGTATTCTCCAAATTAAGGAGGGGTCTGGGTTTAAGACATAAGCAAGTTCTATAGAACAGGGGTCTCTTTGTTCCTGTCTTTGTTTCACCAGTGGCATATACCAGAGAGGTGGGCTAAACATACGCATGATTTAAAGTGACAATTCAAAGAGGGGTTCAACAATTTAAAGTAATATAGGCTTACTCAAAAATAGAAAATACTTTGTTAAAACACAGGGTCTGACACTCTCCCTTCCTAGAATCATGGCGTCCCGCCATCCTTAATTACAAGTCAATACAATAATACATTTCCGCAGACTTCAGAGGACAGAGAGAGATTGACCAATCTCCTACTTTCTTACCAAGATGGCAAGATGTATTCTCTGTAGATAACCTCAATATTGGGTGCACCTCTTCAGTCAAACACTGCATCCAACTATCAGACGACACTCCCTTTCCAGAGAGCTGCCAAAGGATTCTTTCTACCACTTCATTCTTAGGTAGAATGACCTTCACCCTGAAAGGTGGTGGCAGTTCAAGGATTTCATAGGTTTGGTGCTCACTTGTTGAATAAAACTTGTAAAATAAAAATAATCGGTGCCAGCGTTGTCGTTTCTGACTTAACGCAAGCCTAAGTGTCAGTGTGAAAGTGCAGATGGGCCTCGATGTATCCAATGTATGGAACTTTGCTTCCACCTGCACCAACCACGAACAGGTCGTCAACGGGTTCCAAGTGACAATGCGCTAACTTCTTGTGATCAAAATCAGCAGATATGCATGTCACTTGGGACCCAGTGCTTAAATAATCATCAATACATTCACTATCATCATTTCAACATAAATATTTCTATTATTATGATCTTGGCATACATTACCTGTTGCATTCCACTAGGACTTGTACTTCAGGGTCCTCTGCTTTGATATCCACCCATTTCCTCGTCACCTCCTCTGCCTCCCTCATGTTTTATTCAGATTTGAATGTAAACAACCATTATTTTGCCATTCCTCTTCATGACTTATATACAAGATCCCAAAAAAGGAAAACTCAGCTGTGTATAATTACACAATGCTCCACAGGGAATGCCATATATAACATTTAACTTATTAGGAACTATATGTGGAGAAATTAGGTGTTATACACAGGATATTTCCCAGATCTATCTTTAAATAATTCTCTCAATCACAGAGTGAAATATTACATTTGGGTAAACACATTGATGAAAAATTGCAAAACGTCTTGGCATGGGGGTAAGGGATTAACCGGGGCATTAAAGGCATTAGGAAATCAAGGCATAACTAGGCACGCAAACCCAGAGTATAGTCTCTGGGCATTCTCTGTGGAGACCTTCATCACCGCCCTGAAATGCTGCCCCCAAATTTGGGATACCAGTCGGCCAACATCCTCTAACAAGTAGGGGGTGTTGACCGACGCACCCGGGAACATGGGCAAGTACGGGGAATCAGTCTCCAAGAGGAGCCAGGGGGAGGGAATACTTCGGACCATGTCCACTTGGGCCGGATTAAATGAAAGGGCTAGGCCCGACACTCCGTCGTACACATTCTGGAAGGCAACCATCCATGCATCCAGTTCTTGGGCATCACCAGTGAAATTGTGGATGTGGATGTGCTCTTGATGCCCACAAAACTGCCTCAGAAGGTCCCTGAACTCTCCGTGCAGGTGATGGCCACACGGATCGCCCTGGGCCGGTCGTAGGTGTAGAACCAGTACCATATTGCGGCAACCTAAACCCAGAACCCTTCTTACAAAATCCCACTGCCTGGGCCACTCGGCCTGGGGGACACAAAAGTAATCTATGCCTTGCTCACTAACCGCAGTAACCCTGGGACATGCAAAGAGACACTTCAACTTATCCCAGCCGTCATCCGTGAGCATGGAGACATACTTAAGATGAACCCCGACGGCTATATGAAAAAGGAAGAGAACTGGAATAAGTCAGAGTGCCTGGTCGAAATGCCGCGGTTTGCAGAAATTCACCACCCCACCAACAAGCTTCATGTGTGAAGCTATTGTTCATCTCTTTCTCGACCGGCACTTTCCACTTGAAATTGGAGGACCTTTGTACTACATATTCTACATAAGCTCCTTCCCAAAGTTGTTATACAATATGATGCAAAATCCTTCTTCAGTCCTTCTTGTGGACAGTTTAGAAGATCTAGGCTTTGACCCTCACTTTGTGGCTGAAATTTAATTGGTGAACCTACTGTTCATACCTTTCTCAACCGGCACTTCCCACTTGAAATTGGAGGACTGTTGTACTACATAATCTACATAAGCTCCTTCCCAAAGTTGTAATACAATATGATGCAAAATCCTTTTTTAGTCGTTCTTGTGGTGGACAGTTTAGAAGATCTAGGCTTTGACCCTCACTTTGCGCCAAGAAATTTTATTTATGAACCTACTGTTCATCTCTTTCTCAACCGGCACTTCCCACTTGAAATCGGAGCACTTTCGTACTAAATAATCTACATAAGTTCCTACTGTTGATTCCAGCTATGAGAACAACCGGCAACGATGCTTTTGCATATCCCGATGGCATGGCTGTTGGGTATAATCTGAATCTGCCCACGTCCGACCTTCTTATCAATGTCCAAGACTGTGGTTATATTCGCCAAAATGGTCAGCCTCTTACTTTTGCTACAACAGGCAATTCTGAATCCAGTTCTTGCAAGAGGTTGGTTTGAATAGGTTGATATGACATAGTCCTCATATTGTTGGAGACTCCAATTCCTCTGCAAATGCACCTTGCCCTCGGGTCTCTCGGCGGCTCCAGTATTCTATCACGTTGCCCTGAAGTTTTAAAACTGGTTGTTGGAGATAGACCTCCAATTCGTGGACAATTGACTTGCGAATTTCGCTCGATCTTGCAGAGGCAGGTCCTTTGTTTTCGGAGCTGGATGAGGTGGACTCCATCATGGCAGCCTCCATTGCTGACATCAAGCTTGGCCAGCTGCTGTCTGTTGGTCTCGTGCTGGAGAGTCTGGGCCAGAGTCTACTGAGATGACATCTTCATCATCCATCGTCTCCGTCTCAGAAAGCCCAAGAACTGATGTATAAATGGCCTCCTTGATTTTGGTTCGAAATACCTCATCCCTGAGAGCTTCTACGGCATCCCTTTGTCGAATGATGCTCTCCAACATGCCCAGAGTTGAATTCCATCTTGTTTCAACATCTCTTGTTAATTTGATCAAAACTCCGCTTGACCGGCAGCGAGTTGTTGATCTTGGAAACCAATGTACGCAAAACCGAAATTGGGTCTCTCACAAAGCGTTGGGTGTCCATACCTTGCTTTGTCGTCAGGTTCAGACAGTGGGCGATGCACGGCACCCACCCCCTTATAGTTTTTTTCTGTCGTGAAGATGATCAGGGACCGACGGATGTTGGCTCCATTGTCGCTTGTAGCAAAGAGAAGCATGTTCTCTTTTTATACAAGAAATCGAATGAGGAAAAAAAAACGCATTTAGAATTTTTGATATTATTTGGCCAGGCTTAAATCATTTTTGAACTATTTTACACTGCAATCAGAATGATATAACACGATATATAATGTAATGAAATAACCGAATAAGATCCAAGACTACAAGTTGAATGACGAACGTAATGAACGAAAAGGGGGAGATCCCGAAGATGAAATTATTACTTACCATTTCATCCTTGAGAGTTGCCCAGTGGAAAGTCACCACCATGTACTCTTTGTTCTGTTGGGACCTCTACATGTCGGTGGTGAAACTAATGCCGTGAAGAGCTTTTGAAAGTTTGGCTTTCAGAGCCTCCTTCACTTCAGAGTACTTGTCGGGTATCACCTGTTCCGAAAAAAAACATCTTGATGGGATTTTATACCTCGGATCCATCGTTGTGAGAAGCCCTCTGAAGCCGTCATTCTCCACAACAGAATACGGCCTCAAATCGACAGCTATCATCTTCCTGATTGAGCGGTGGACGGATGTCGCCCTTTCGCTGTCACTGGGGTATTGGTTCTGCCTAGCAACGGGCTGTTGGAGGTTGGGTTGAGCCGCTGGAGCTCCCGCTTGGGCTTGACGATCTGCTAGAGCTGGTCCCCCTCCTCCACCTCTCACCAGTGCTGCTGGAGATGTCTCGAGAGGGCAGATCCTTTTTACTGTCTCGTCACTACAGTCATTAATTGATCTAGGATATGTGTACATCAGTGAATAACCTTGATGGCCATCGCGACCGCATCTGCCCACTTCTTGCCAGTAAGCAAGCATTGATTCTACTCCCCAGTTCACGACAACATCAACGCCGTGAACCTGTATACCTAGGCCAAAGGCCACTGTTGCCACCACTACTATGATGGTACCTTCGGGGAATTCCGTTCGTATTCTTTTCACATCTTCTTCCTCTGTCTTGCTGTGGATCTTGTCTACCATCCTATTTGTCCTTTTCACCTCCTCTGCATATGCATGGCTGTCAAGTTCTGACATCAGCCACATATATATATATATATGTTCACATTGCCTCATATTTACAGTGTATATTTACAAAGTAGCCGGAGACATGTTTTCGGGTTGTCCGTCCATACATCTGTACGTCTGTCTCTTCTATCTTTGTGCAAGTCTTCTATGCATGCAACCTCGACCTGTTGTCTCTCTATTGCACCTCTTCCTCTCCTCATGCCTCTTCCCCGACGACCTCCTTCGCCAGTTCCTTCGATGTCTACTTCGTGGCTTTCTGTTCCTTGGCCTTCTAGTTCTAGAACACCTTGACTTGTATCGACCCTGCCTGTCCCTCTGAAGATGACGCTGCTTCCTCTTCCTCGTCCTATACCTATACCTGTTACTGCTCCTCTTCCTGCTCCTGTTCCTACTTCACTTGTTCCTGCTCTTCCTCTCCACGGGCTCCACTTACCCTTCCCCGTCCAACTCCTTGTCCCATGACTCCTGCTTTGTGGCCTCTCCACTTCATGGCCCGAATTCACAAAGCAAGGTCTGAGCTCAAACCTTGCTTTGTGAATTCGGGCCCATGTGTTGAGATTGCCGAATCCGGCGCTGACTCCATCAGAACTTTCCGAAGATTCCTCAGTAAGCTGTATACGAATAGAACAGAAATGCAGCAAAAAGAAAGATGCAAAATATTGGTTAGATTTGTTTTTTCATTACTAATCTTGCGGCTTTTTCAATGATAAATTGTATTTTGTAACAAATCATAATTATCTCGCCTAATTGGACATAATATTTCAAACATCCTTGTTACAAAGTTTCAAACAATCTGCAGAAATTGATATTTACAGCATGATAAAGAAAAAGAGAAAAGAAAATGAAATGGCAATGAAATCGCTAGGTGGTGGGGGGAGAGCACATGTTTTTAATGACATGAAGGTGCCGCCTCTTTTGCTCTTCACATATTTCATGAGGTCAAAATGACACAAGGGAGTCTTGCGATAAATGATCCTGATCGTATTCGCGGGTTTGCCTTCATTTTCAGAAAATTGACAAATAGTACACCATAATACCGACTAGGCAGTCTGGACATTGTCAAATTAGACTAAATAGAAAAAGATATGAGGAAACACTTGCTTTTATCTTACTTTTATCTTACTTACTTTGGATTAGATTAGAGTTCTGTTCAGAGTATGGGCATTTCACTTCCACGATTTATTAACCACGAAATGGAGTAGTACATTTATGTGGTGTAGGTAAACAAATTTCAGGGTTACACGTGTATTTCTTTCAAAGGATTAAGAGCATGGAATAGTAGACGTAACTTTAGGAAAAAACCTAAATTTTTACGCTAATGGATGCCCATAGGAAAACCCATTGAAGTGTGCTAAGATAGCAGAGTTTCATGAATACCAGGTCTATTTGAGGGATAAGCAGAAAAGCAGACTCTTTAGTGAGAACGAGAAATAAGATGTAAATTATACGTCTCTGGCCGAGCCAAGCACTACTAACCATCAAGAGACAAATACTAACCAGCATCACTTCCTGAATCACTCGATAAAGATTTGCTAAATCTCTGGGGAAGATGTCTCTTTCGTTTCTGCACAGCATCATCTTTCAATTCCAGGTTTGACGTGTCCTCTGCCTTCCTGGCGTTGTTTTGCACTTTCACATAGTTGCCTTTCCCCCAACACCATGATCATCCGTCATATTCTCCTCCTCTTCACTGCCCACCCCCGCCTCGTTCACTTCCCCTTCCCCTTCCCCAACACCATCATCATCCGTCATATTCTCCTCTTCACTACCCACCCCCGCCCTGTTCACTTCCCCTTCCCCTTCCCCAACACTATTCGTTGGGTCCTCTATGGCGTCTTGGTCCTCTGTGTCCTCCTTGCCTCTTGTGAACAAGCCGGTACTTGACAGGATCTTTGCCTCATCAAAAGACGAGTCAAAGAACAAATATAATTTAAAGTAATAAATTACCATTCGTTCATTTGAGATTATCTTTTTTGAGATTATCTTATTCAGGTAACCCTTTATTATTTGACTGACACGACAACATCAACATTGTGTACTTGAATGCCTAGGTCAAAGGCCACTGTTGCCACCACTACTCTGATGATACCTTTCGAGGAATTCCGTCAGTATTCTTTTCACATCTTCTTCCTCTGTCTTGTTTCAAATCATGTTCACCATTCCACTTGCCCTTTCTCGTCCTAGTCCCATCACGCTGACTCCTGCTCCTACTGCACTTCCACATACACACCATTGTGGAATGTCATTTGGTCTCCCAGGGGATGGTGGTGGCGAGTCATTTCTTGCAGATGCCATCAAGTCCATAATGCGTCCTGGCTCCCTCTCGATTTGCCTGATAACAATGTCTTCAAGTTCTTGGCTTGACATATAGAGCGTAGAGGACTTGCATACTACAACAGCATTTGGGCTGGTTTCCACATTTCCATACTTATCCATTATAAGTAATGCACTATCTGTAACAGACAGTTTCTTTTGATTATTTCCTTCTACGTTTAATTTATTTTGAAGTGTTGTCTCCTTCTCTCTACCACACTGGATGGCAGCTGGCAAATGTTCCATTTGGTCACCCTGTAGTATATGTTTTGCTAGTGTTCCTCTTTCTTCTTTGCTTCATTGAATTGGGTAGTCAAAGTTAAATCTATACACATTGTTGAATCAAAACATTAATCCATACTCATGGATCAGTCTACAAACCATGATTGATATACTTCTATTTCAATCTGACTGTCTTGATTTATCTATACACCATATTCAATCTAAACTCAATAATAACAATAACAATAATGCATACTGAGTAATTACAGAATTCAATCAAGGGAATGTTTGTTGTCTAATCTTGGTTGAATGTAACTATTTTATGCTTCATGTCAGTGGTTTCTTTATAAGTCGTAGAGCTGCATCAGTATACATCCTCCATCAAGGAGGCAATATAACTATAATATATATAACTTCGGAACAGAATAGATTGTCTTGAACTCTTCAAGAAAGTCGGCTACATCCTTCTTGTACCTCTCAAAGCGATTGTTAGGAGCCTTCTGTCCACTAAATCATACAACTACTACTAAGTCATAATAAATTCAACCACTAATGCTCATCTGTCCTTGAACTTGAGAGTAATATGTACATGCTCCCGTCACAACAAACCAGTTCATTGTTAATAACTACACGTCCTCTTTTTAATGCAGCTTCCCTTGGATGAGAATCCTTGCCTGAGTATGGGCATTTCACTTCCACGAGCCATTGACCACGACATGGTGGTACAATACAAATGGACCTTCCTAACAAATTCCCACTGCTTGGGCCACTCGGCCTGGGGTACATTATAATAATCAATCCCCAGCTCACTGATGGCAGTGACCCGGCGACACGCCAGCAGGCATTCTAGCTTAGACCAGCCGTCGTCTATTAACAAGGGAACCCATTTGGGATGACCGGGAACGGTAATCCTGATCACCTCGCCTCGCGATGGCATCTTTCATTCGATCAAAGTTAAAATGACTGTCAAAGCCATTCACAAGGACCGAAGAGGGAGGAACCGGCACCATGTCCTCGCGGACCAGCTGTTGAGCCATCTCCGGCAAGTCACCCACAGGGTAAACAAAAGAACTACTTCGACAAAGAGAGGGGGTACAGGAATCTGTGACCCAATAGAAGTAGCAGGAGCATGCAAAGGGAGGAGGATTGGGCTGAGGTACACATCCCACTGAACATGGTGTTGGAAAGCAAGGAACAGAGGTGATAGCGAGAGGAAGACGAGTAGGTACTGGAGATCAAATAATAGGTCGAAGGATAGGGCGAAGAACAGGTGCAGGCGCAGGCATCCAAGATTTATAGACCTAGTACCAGAGCAAGTTTATGAACGATCCTTGTGGTTTTCTTTTCCTATAGGCCAGTTTCATAATGAATACACAGTCCTTTAAATCGCATGACTCCTTTGAGGGTCGTGCAAATGAACATATTTATGTAGGCCTTAAAATCATGAATATAAATGTGTGAGTTTAACACAAAATAGTTGGAAATAGTTACTTTGAATAAAACATAATTTACTCCAACAGTTGGGGCAGAATGTTCTTTAAGAAAAAAACTTCCAAGCTTCTTCATCTTTCCTGTAAAAAATCTACTTAAAGTTTACAAAGATTCAGCATATTCCTTTAGTAGTGTATACAACTATAAGTCACAATGTTGTAAAACGCAAACACGTAGATGTCTTTGACCTCAAGCGTAATACGTACATCCATGACGACAAACCAGTTCATGATAAGTACACATCCTCTCTTTAATGCGGCTTCCTTTGGATGAGAATTCTTTTCCTCCCCTTTAGGTCATCATTGAATTACCTTTATCATTCTGTTAATAGGAGACGATTTGTCACTTCAATATTCCCACCTCAACATGCACAACTTTCTGCACAGAAAGTGCAACAGAGGCATTTCCTGCACTCACACATGGTACACTCCTGGTTACATTGTGGAAACTCGTGAGTTCCGTCCTCCATTCCTGGGAGATTACAACTCCTCTCTGTGAGGATTTGTTTAACTGTGTCATCCTTACAATCAATCATCGACCTTGGATATGCATACATTATAGAGTACCCTTGATGGCCATCGCAAGCGCATCTACCCACTTCCTGCCAGTGAACAAGCATTGATTCTACTCCCTGGTTCACGACAACATCAACGTCGTGAACCTGTATCCCTAGGCCAAAGGCCACTGTCGCTATAACTACCCTGATGTTACCTTCGGGGAACTCCGCTAGGATTCTTTTCAGATCCCCTTCCTCGGTCTTGCTGTGGATCATGTCCACCATCCTATTTGTTCTTTTCACCTCATCTGCATATGCGTGGTTGTCAAGTTCTGACATCAGCCACATATATATGTTCACATTGCCTCATACTTACAGTGTACACTATTACATTTATTCCACTGCCCAGTTCAGGACAACATCAACATTTTGTAGGGGAGATGTAGGAGACTTGAGCCAATTTTTATATTTTATCAATGACTGTTGTGCATCCTGTCTCATCCAGGTTACATGTATATACATCCTGTGCCGGGAACTTGTGCTTATCCATCACTTGTGCCAAGTTCGCATAGAACTCTCCTACTGTGTGTCTATTAAAAGCCATGGCACGGGCCAAGGAAGTTGCCTCTGGTGATCGAATAGCAAGATTTTGGCGTTCTTTGAATCCAATCCAATCCAAAAGCCCTGCCCAGCCTTCCTGTTTCGTTGCCAGTTTTCTGGAACTTGAACATTATTAACTCAAATAACAGTCTAGTAGCAATCACAAAACATATGCTGAACAGGACATAACAGAAAAGTAAGAAAAATTAGGGAGCTGTGTGAGCTGCCTGTCTGTTGAGCTGCAAGAGAGTCTTTTTTCATTTTCAACATGGAATTTCAACATCAAACAAAGATCATATGTCCTTTAGGCAACTTTATTGGACCACCAACTGGCAATTTCGTGGCTAGAGGATTGCCAGACACATGAAGAAAAAAATGGGATAGAAAGTTACAAACACACAAAAGTAACAAGACCAGGTTACAAGACAATACCAGAATGTAGAGGTGTTAGCCACAAACTCAATAAAACAAAGAAAGGAAACAAACATGCAATGAGTGTTGTCCGTGATGGGTAAATAAGCACTCTCTCAGTAAATCCTGCAGCTCCAAGGAAGTATTGTATAACTCAACAGTCTGAAAACCCTCTCTGCAAGGATCTTTTTAACTGTCTTGTCGGTACAATCAATAATCGATCTTGGATACGCGTACATTATAGAGTACCCTTGATGGCCATCGCAAGCGCATCTACCCACTTCCTGCCAGTAAACAAGCATTGATTCTACTCCCCAGTTCACGACAACATCAAAGTCGTGAACCTGTATCCCTAGGCCAAAGGCCACTGTCGCTATAAACTACCTTGATGTTACTTTTGGGGAACTCCGCTAGGATTCTTTTCAGATCCCCTTCCTCGGTCTTGCTGTGGATCATGTCCACCATCCTATTTGTTCTTTTCACCTCATCTGCATATGCATGGTTGTCAAGTTCTGACATCAGTCACATATATATATGTATATATATCTTCACAAAAAAAATCCTGTAACTCTCGATAGCCTTTCAAGGTTTCATTCTTACCGGAAGATGCTTTTGCACATATACTAGTTACTTCATATTCAGTGTACATGGGGCACATTAGTGGTTGCGCGCCCTGGACAATAATGGATACTGATGTCAAAGTTGGCCAGGTGTGAGGCCCAGCAGTGTCCAGTTGCCCTGTCTCCTGTAGAAATCTATCGACCTTGTCTTGGTTTAGGGTCTCAAGGTTTTCCCGTAACTCTTTCTCGGCTCCCTGGAAGTTCGTGCCGTTGTCGCTGTAGATTCTCTCCGGTTTTCCCCTTCATCAAGTTTAGCTGAAGTTAGGACAATACGTCGGTGGGTTGTAATCGGTGAATATCTTTGTTCCCTTGGCCATGTTGCTAACCTCATGCAATGCTTGTACACACCTTGTCAACTTAGAGTACTAAGTTCAACACTGTGTCCGTTATCAATCAGTAAACCTTGACTGCTTCTGGAATGTGAATCAAATATAAAGAAACCATCTTGACAAGATAAGATAATCAAAGTACTTCCATATGCTTTCACACTAAAAATTATCATGTGAACTTCATTCTTCTTTAGCGGCTTCATGTCTATCTGCGTGCATTACAACAGCACTGCTTGGATTGCTCTGCTTCCATGTTGGTCCAGTTATGTTTTACACACATGGTGCGAATATGGAGGAATCAACCAGCATCATTAAAAATATATATTTGCAAGTGATCATCCTTACATATTATGATTAAAAGTATATGTAATTGACGATAACATATTAACGTGATGGGAAATTTAGACTGGTGTCAAATTGTGGGCACATACATTCCTGAATGAAGGCTTGAATACTAACACTGTCGAAGTCATCAAAGGCAAGAAGATGTAGGCCATAGAAAAAATGATTCATTTCAGTGAGTTTTGCTTGAAATGTTGCCATGCCTCTTTATACATACGCAGAAATTTTTCCCTAAATGTCTGCAGCATAAACAAACATTCTGTGGCTGCTCTGTCACTCATTGTATTTTTGTAAGAATTTTCAAACCTACATCATTTCCAGGCAAACCATTGTCCAATGCAGAACATATGGAGCTAATAGAAGTTCCAAAGTCCCAAGAGTATTTTCAGCCGATTTTGAAATCATTTCCCTCATTCCAAGCACATACATGTAGCTCGATCCCTCATTGTCATGCACTGTATACGCCATGACAATATCTCCATCTTTTCGAGTCTCATATGTTCCAAATGTTAAATTGTCATGTTTTATTAACTCTTCTAATTGTTTTGCGCTAGCAATAACCGTTCTCTATTCATGTTTGCGACAGTACGACCCGTAGTAGTATGATCTGAAATTTTCCCGATCATTTTCAGAACTGTCTGTCTCAATGACACTCCCTACATTTTCAAAACTAACATTATGGTCCAATAAAGAGTGCACACATTTCCTAACATCACTCTTGTAAGACATGGAACCAGCCTCACCATCCATCATTTTAACTGAGTCACTTTGGTGCTCTTTGAGCTTTGAACTGTATTGCAGGAGTTCCGTAATTCGTTTTTCTTGATCATTCACTAATCACATCGATTTCCTTCGACAGCTCTCCCGATCCCGCTGTTTTGCCTACATGCAATCCAGGCATGTTACTCCCATTCTGTAGGTCGATATTTGCCTGATCTTTTTGAGGTTATAAGACGTGATCCACAAACAATTTTGTTGGTTCTGATCTCGAAGGGAAAGCAAGTTTTTCCTATTTCCTTTGCTGCTTTTTAGTCCTGGTAGAGTTATGTACACCCGTCACCACAAACCAGTTCGTTGTTAATAATGACACAACCTCTCTTCAATGCTGCTTCCTTTGGATGCGATTCCTTCTCAGTGTATGGACATTTTACTTCAGCAACCCATCTACCACTACATGGTGGTACACTTACATGCTGCAACTGCATCTGGGCAGGCTCCTACATATCCACACTCATCTGTTACAACTAATCCCCTATCCGTAACAGAAAGTTTCTTGTGATTATTTCCTTCTACTTTGAAGTACTTTGGAAGTGCTGTCAGTGCTGGTAAATGCTCCATCTCTATTATTTGTTTTGCTAGTGCTCCTTTTTCCTTCTTTTCTTGATTGAATTGTGTCGCCAAAGTTCAATCCATACACATTGTTAAATGTAAACTACATTAATCCATAATCATTGATCCTTCTATAAACCATGATTGATATAAACTTCTATTTCAATCTGACTATCTTGATTATCTAAATACATTTTTCGATCTAAACTCACACATTAAATGCATACTGAGTAATTACAGAATTCAATCAAGGTCTCCTATCTCCACCAACTTGTTTATTTTTAGCTGTGTCCTCTTTAGGAAGTCTGAGGGCTTTTCCCCTTTGTCCTGGGACATACACATAAACTCGCTAAGGGTAAGGGACTTGTTCTCTACTGCGCCATACACATTGTCCAAAAAAGATACAAGTCCATGGACAGTGGAGCTTGGGAAAACTTGCCTAGCAAAATCTTTAGCAGGTCCGCAAAGCCTAGTGACGATCTCGCGCCTTTTTGTTTGCTCGTCAGTTGAGGCCATTGACGCAACCTCAATTGCGACATCCTTAAATGTCTCCCAGTCTACC
Organism: Strongylocentrotus purpuratus; assembly: GCF_000002235.5. NCBI lineage: Eukaryota > Metazoa > Echinodermata > Echinoidea > Camarodonta > Strongylocentrotidae > Strongylocentrotus > Strongylocentrotus purpuratus. Next base: position 21,518,756 of record NW_022145599.1, on the reverse strand, counting down.
TCACCTTGTTTTACTGGCTCTTTTCCTGAGAAGAGGCCAAGACGGGGGAGACATGGAGCATTAACTACGCCATGACTAGGGGCAGGTGGCGGGGAAGGGGAGCTGGGGGTAGGGGCAAGGGTGTGAACAGGGGGAGGGTTACCTATTGAACACCCTTTCACCAATTTTTCAAGTTGGGAAAGGCTAAGTCCAGACTCTGCCAAAAACTTACTCAAGGTGTCAGGGTCAGCACCAGAAGGTAGTTTATCTTCATCAGGGACAGGGGGAGGGCTGTCCTCGGAAGGCATATTACAATAAATTAAACCCTATACCAAATAGAAAACAAAGTAACGATACAAACAGTATAATCCAAATTTCAACAAATGCAGATAACACTGAGAAAACTTGATCCCTCTTTGTCATGCATTGTATATGCCATGAAAATGTCTCCAGCTTTTGGAGGCTCATCTGTTCCAATTGTTAAATTGTCATGTTTTACCAACTCTTCTAATTGTTTTGCACTAGTAATAACCGTTCTCTGTTCATGTTTGCGACAGTACGACCCGTAGGAGTATGATCTGGAATTTTCTGATCATTCTCAGAACTGTCTCAATGACATGCCCTACATTTTCAAAACTAATATTATGGTCCAATAAAGAGTACACACATTTCCTAACATCACTCTTGTAAGACATGGAACCAGCCTCACCATCCATCATTTGAACTGAGTCACTTTGGTGCTCTTTGAGCTTTACGTTGTATTGCAGGAGTTCCATGATTCGTTCTGCTTGATCGTTCACTAATCACATCGATTTCCTTTGACAGCTCTCCCGATCCCGCTGTTTCGCCTACATGCAATCCAGGCATGTTACTCCCGCTCTGTAGGTCAATATTTGCCTGATCTTTTTGAGGCAATAAGACATGATCCACAAACAATTTTGTTGGTTCCGATCTCGAAAGCAAGTTTTTCCTATTTCCTTTGATGCCTTTTAGTGCTGGTACAGTTATGTACACCCGTCACCACAAACCAGTTTGTTGTTAATAATGACACAACCTCTCTTCAATGCTGCTTCCTTTGGATGCGAATCCTTCTCAGTGTATGGACATTTTACTTCAACAACCCATCTACCACGACATGGTGGTACACTTACATGCTGCAACTGCATCTGGGCAGGCTCCTACATATCCATACTTCTCTGTTACAACTAATCCACTATCCTTACAAGAGAGATTCTTGTGATTATTTCCTTCTACTTTGAAGTACTTTGGAAGTGCTGCCTCCTTCCTTCTACCCCATGAGATGGCAGCTGGTAAATGCTCCATCTCTATTATTCGTTTTGCTAGTGTTCCTCTTCCTTCTTTTCTTGATCGCATTAGGGCATCAAAGTTTGAAGCTGTCAGTCGGGCTTTCCTCATGTTTTGCCACTGCTGTTCTGAAGCCTGGGCTTGTATTCAATTCAATTTCTCTCTCCCTCTGTGCTTTCAATTTGCTTTCTTTCCCTTTTTGGTTTTTCAACAGACTTTTGTGTTTTTTATGTTGTTCCTTGTTTTGTTTGAATAAGCTCATAACTTGATCTTGACATTATGCCCTTCAGCATACCTTCAAATTTTTCTGAAGAAAGACCATCTATATATTGTGACGTTTTGTTAAAAAGGAACATAATTTGTGCTTCATTAGTGATGGCAGCAACATTGGGTCTTTTTTTAGAAGGAAGTCGAGGTAACCAAAAATTCGTTCAGGTAATTTATTATGTTTTGGGGCCAAGGCTGTTTCACTTACGTACGTCTCATTTTCCTGTAGGTTATGATATTTTCCCCCTGGTAAATAGTCTTTTGTGACTCTTTCCAGCAGCTGGTGAAGTGCAATAAAGGTGTGCTTAAGCATGCTGCAAACTTCACCGTCATGTTCTGTTTTTTTTTACACTTCATCTTTAGACAGATATCCCTGTCTGGATCTGGAATGTTGGTGTACGTCTTTGGCTCCATAATTGGGTATACCACAAACCGCTTGGTACGCTTGTTCCAACGTCTTCCCCGCTTCAGTCTCCAATCTTTGGTCTTGGCCTGCTTTCTATCTGAATGGAAATTAAAGTTGAGCACTGCCAGCTTAGTCCTAGTGGTGTATCCTACCAATGAAAAGTAGTTCCGCTTCGGGGCATACATAACGGGTGTAGAGTGAAAGGACTCCAAGCTACCTGTGTGCAGAAAGTCCACGTAGTACGGCAGGGTCTTCATAAACCGCTTGTCCATGATGATTTCACGAAGCTTCTCATGTGGTGGACTTCCTGGTTGTAGCCAAGCTACTTCACGATCCTCTCCCAGAACTCCATGCTCACACTTTCTTGGTTGTCCATCCAGTGTTGACAACCACTCATGGTCATCCACGATGTGATGTAGGATGCCAGCCAGATTACCTGTCAGCTTCTCTGCATCACCTTCACAAGTCCGGCTTGAAAACCAGAAGTGGTTCTTGATATGTGGAACCCATGGCAGAAAGTCACGGCGTCCAGGAGTCTTTGTGGCCCTTTTTACATTCCCATATGATAATGATCGCCGTATCTCTCGACACAGATCGATATGCGAAGGGAGTATTGCATCGCACACTGAGTTTTCCATGTACTCTCTGGAGAAGTTCCAGAAGTTACTCATACCCTATGCATTTTTCCTCAGAAATAATCTCCTTCTCTTCTGACTCTTCTTCCCTGGGCGCCCCTACGACCTGTAATCTACCTGACCCCCTGGTGGGGATTCCCTGCAAGGAGGGTAATAATTGTCTGGTGGGGATTCCCTGAAAGGAGGATAATAATTGTCTCTACGCCGATACCTCGGCGGGTGGGGGGGGGGGCGGGTTCCCTGGAAGGCGGACAGTAATCGTCCCTATGCCGATACTTGGCTGGGGGCTCGGCTGGGGGTTCGCCCCCTCCAGCCCCTGGGGAGCTGGCCGGTTGCGGCGAGCTCCTTTCCTGCTTTGGCAAAGCCGTAGAACCAGCTATAGGCCCAGCTGGCCCTTCACCTGTAGGCGGGGAGTACACCGAATGTTCATAAGGAACGGGATCCCCACCCTGGACAGACTGTTTTTGCTCAGTCCCCTCTCGATAAGGCTCAAAATAAAAAAATTGTAAAAGCTCCTTGGCTTCATGGAGACGGGGACACTGCAAAAACAATTCCTCAGTCAAGTTCCCACATTCCTCCCTCCACTTCAGAATTTTGCCGGTCTTAATTTTATGTATAACCGTCAGAAAGGCCTCCTCATTACAATAATTAATTCTAACCTTCTGCGAGGCCATAATCGTCTTTATATTAGCAACGATTATATAACAAAATGAGGATGAAATTAAATACTACCCACGATTTAACCTAAACCCACCGATATATACAAAACAAGACTGACGGTCTACAAAGTCATGCAAATAAAAAAAATCCCACTTAGGTGCCTACCCAAACAATCATTCCTTTTTGCTTGCTTAATAACTTACTTAGTATCTTAAAGGAAAATACTTGCTTACTTAATAACTTACTTAGTTTCTTAAAGGAAAATATTTAAACCCTATATCTCAATGAAAAATACCGCAAAATGATCTCCGCGGTATAATGCTTCGGCGAGTGGGCCAAAAATTACTCCTACTTAGCTGCTTACAACCCTATGCCAAATATTTCTACTTAAACAACCCTATACCTCACCAAAACACCACGGAATGATCTCCACGGTATAATGCTTCGGCGAGTGGGCCAAAACTAATAACTCCTACTTACCAAGTTGTTTACTCAATCCTACTTTAAACCACCATATAACCCCACCGAAAAAACACAGTGAAATTATCTCCACGGTACAATGCTTGGCGAGATGACCGTAAAAACTATCCTAACAAGATTAGTATAATGAAGATGAATGAAAGTGAAATTAAGATTGCTCAATCAACTCTGATACAATTGAATAAAAATTAAAAAAATAAATAACACGGAACGTAACAATAACCAGTATGCAAATATCACAATGCTAACCTAGTCTGTCCGGGATTGCACAAAAAAACACTTGCAGAATATATTCTTTCTAAAGCTAGATCGAGAAAAACAAACAAACAGAAAAGACAAAAAAAAATTAGCAGTCAATCACAACTATACTAACCATACACCCTGCACCATAATAATTGGGAACTTAATCACCAATATCACATTAAAATTCCACCTTAAACACGGTTAAAATCCCTAAACTCTACAAACTAACCTGAGACTAGGCCAAGAAATATTGTATTCCCGTCCTCCGGTCAAGATACAGACTACGGTAATATTTATGAAGTACATGTATTTTCATGAGAAACATGAGTTGTAGGTTGAGAATGGACAGGTGTCACAGGACTATTGAATGAGGGGAAATAGAGTGAGTAGCAGAGGATTTGATTTGATGTTTAAAGGCCTTGGACGCTTGCCGCCACCTTACAGTGTACTCCATCCATCCAATGTAGAGAGTAATGGGGTTTATGATAGCTGCTTCGAATGCTTCAATGGTAGTCAGACACTGACCTCATCTCCCTTTTCATGCTGTCCCCACCTTTGTGTACAGCTCCAATCCTGATACGTTTTGGATGCAAGGAAGGTGCTTTCGCTCGGCCTCCTAAAGATGTCTTGTGCTGTCAGCATTGATGAGGCGCAGGCCAGTGGTATCTGTGAGGTCCCACATTGCATCCAGGAGTTTCTGGATGGAGCAGCGTGTCCTTTCAACTCCGCGAGTTCTCCTCTTGCAGTGTTTGGCCAGCTCCGCAGTGGAGATGTTTGCTGAAACTTGTTTCTCAGTAGGCTCATGGCTACCGAACTCCTTTTTAAGCTGTTCTCTTTTTGCTTTTCGGAGTTGCCAAATGTCATCCTCATCCCACTCGAAGATTGCGCTGGAAAGCCTCGAGCAGAATGCACCATAGAGAGGATGGTGCAGATATATTGCAGCAATCTGTATCCACGTATATGACATTGGGCTCTGGCTCACCGGGATCTTGATATCTTTTTACAATACCTTGACACATCTCTTTCAAACCAGCCCCCTCCTGTAGTCAAAACGCTGTTTAAGATTTCGCCATACTCGTTGCCTACATTTGACATCCATCCAGGCAGCAGTGCCATCAATGCCACCGGCCAGCTTCTTGGTGATTTTCTTGGTGGAGTCCAACTTGTGAATTCTACCATAGGTGGAGGTGATGACCCCTTGCATCTCCTGCACAGGCTGGACGATCTCGTTTCCATGAACCGTCTCAAACCACTGTGCAAGAGGAACTGGACGATAAGCTGGAGGTGGTCAATAGACAGTGACAGTAGTCACAAGCCTGCTTCCTCTTTTGTGAAGTTCACAATCAGACCTTCAGGTATTGAAGGGCACGTCTTCCCCACTCCTCACTGTGAATTTCCTCCAAACTCTGCCTCAGGTAGCTTGAACTGTTTCCTGCCGTCCTGGGTTTCATGAGGAATCGTTAAGAATCGGTTGGGAATTTGGTGGAGTCCTCCTCCTCTGAAGAGACTTAGGGGATCTCCAGGCAGCATATGCAGTCTCCTGCAGTGAATGATGGCTCTACATGGCAGTGCATGGCCACCACTCAGGCACCTGTATGAATCAAAACAAAAGGAGAAAGAAAATCAGCATCTCATTTTTTTTCTTCATCTACATCTACGTACTTACACAAAACATCTAGAAATATATATCATTCAACTCTCTCAATTTTTTTTTTATAAATTCCCTTTATTTTCTGTTATATTCCTAAATCTATTATGATTCCTTATCAAGTCAATATTCTGGGTAAAATTAAAATACATATACATGCAATGTGATGCGTTCGATGTGCCAAGTTTCTAAGTGAAACTTTGCATTCTCAATGGAGGGCCTTAACCTCATTGTAAATAACCCCACAACATTTAGCACATGGTGAATCTTTGTCATGCATCTTAGTTGAAACTTCATTCCTACTTGTAGTTTGTCTTGGCTCAACTATCTTTGCAGCATTTGTTGTGTCTTTAGATTCGGCTTTACCACCTCTTTTTTTCATTTTCTTCATCTCATCTTTTTTGTTCTTGGGTAGTAAATCACCTGAACAGTTACTTGTAGACTCTACTGAGGTGGTACTTTGTCAACTGATCGACTGGATTGTGCTCTGCTACTTCTATCACTCACTATTGAGTCTGTCTGATCCGCCATATTGGAAAAATCTCAGCCGAGTCTAGTCAGCTAATTCCACTGCTATTTCACTAGTTATAATGAACACATTGCAGTTGTATTTCAAAATAATGAATGACAATAGAGAAACAATAGCCCTTACGGTATCTGTACATCGATTTTAGCAGAGTGATGTCCAACTAGGAATCCAGTATGTGGGACCAGGGTGACCTTCCATGTAAAGATGCAGGGTGATTCAGAAAATGACATCAAAATATCTGTTTGGATACTGTAAAATATCCCTCCAAAATCATCAATCAGGGTCATCAGAATGTAAATAACATGATAATGTCTATAAAAGGACAAATTCCAGTGTGATTATAGAGATGAAAATGGATTACGCAGATACCTTTCAGACTATTAAAGTCGCCCTGATCTACAGATCATAGGCTACGATGTATAACGTCTTAAATACTACAAAGAGACAAAGAACAGCACTTACCGGTATAAAGCTCGGAGTGTCTCTCAAGTCTGTACCAGTCAGTGTATAGCAGTTCTCAATCTGTCGTCCCAGTGCAAGAAGACTAATGGCGCCCTCTTGTGGTAGGAGCTTGTAAGAGCTTGTAAAAGCTTGTATGGGGGTGGGGGCAATTCCTACTACACTATTTTCAGACTCCCCTAATAATACATTATCACCAGGTCCTGAGCCAAGAGGTCAAAAACCTCATTAATGTGATGGATAGAACCTTCACATGGCAGGTAAACAGCTCCTAATATATAATCAAATCCTAAATTCTTCTTATCAATATGAATCCACAAAACAGACTCGGAAGTAGTACCAAAAATTATTGTTGTGTATGGGAATAAGTCATCACACACCAAAATGCAAAGACCGTTAAAACCACCTAACCTACCATTATCACTTTCCTTTACATAACTATGGAAATTTGAAAGATGAGTGCAGAATAAATCAGAGTTTGTTTTAGTTTCTGATAAACAAATGATGCTGTTATCTTTCAAAATGAAATCCAGAATGCCAGCCTTAAGTTTACTTTGAAGTCCGTTGACGTTCAGGCTACAAATAGATAGAATTGGCAATTTTTCTTTCCAAAGAGGGTAAAACAAGGTTAACATTTCACATTCATCACTCGCTGCTCTTGGGTGGCCATCAAAGATAATCAAAAAATGAATGAAGCTTTCCTAGCGAATCTGTCTTTTGAATTTTTGATGTAACATTCATAATGGGTGGACACCAATTGAAGGATTATTAGAATTTCATAAAAATAATCATATCATTCCATTAAAAAAAGTTTGGCTTTTGATTGCAGCCATCATTCCCTTCGAAAATGAAGAGGAGGACAGAATAGGAAGAGAAAACTGCAGAGCACACGTGTTAGCAATGGGGATCTCTGCAGTATGGATGTTGGATATTGCCTGTCCCTGTGGCTCAAGATGATCTCTGGTTTCTCAATGAAACCAACTGTTGGAATCTGCTTAGGCTCATCGAAGAACATGGCTAATAGGCCATGTTCCACAGGTGCAGATGGAAGCTGCTTAGGTTGCTGGAGGGGCTGAACTTGCTCCCCCATATCCACCCCCTGTGGTAGAGAATCCCGATCGGCCTTCTTCTGTCGCTTGTGTAACATACATGTAGAAGAAAAATGAATAATAAAAATAATATAATTCCATTGAAAAAAGTTTAGCTTTTGATTGCAGCCATCATTCCCTCCGAAAACAAGGAAAAGGATGACAGAATAGGAAGAGAAAGCTGCAGAGCACACGTGTTAGCAATTGGAAACTCTGCGGTATGGATATGTGCAATCGCAATGCTATCCCTGTGGCGGAAGATTCAGCAATGTATGGAAACTTTGTGCTAATCCACAAGCCTGTATCCTCGCATGTTAGATTTGAGTTCTTACATTTCAGTCGATGGTAGGCAATGTATTGTTTGATAGCTATCTTCTCCTGACTCTTTCTCTACTAAAGAAATGAACATATGATGCTGATCCATAGTACCCCATCACTCGTGAAATTATAGAGTGAATTTTTGAATTATTGATGTAACATTCTAAATGGGTGGACACCAAAGGTTGTTTGAGTTTCATAAAAATATTCATATTATTCCATTGAAAACAAAGTTGGGCTTTTGATTGCAGCCATCATTCCCTCCAAAAACAATGAAAAGGAGGACAGAATAGGTAGCGAAAGCTGCAGAGCACAAGTGTTTGCAATGGGGAACTATGCGGTTTGGATGTAAATGTAGGCAATTGCAATGCTGTCCCTGTGGCGGAAGATGATCTCGGGTTTCTCAATAACACCAACTGTTGGAATCTGCTTCATGGATTTTTTAAATTTAAGCATGGATGCCCACCTCAGCCCGCAGACTGTTCTTCTGTAGGACCGTGCACATACATAAAAAACATACAATATCAAAATAACATATATACAACATATTACAACATAATAATGATAAAATAAATATATACAAAACAAATACAACATACACTAAAAATACATATGAAAATGAAATATTTAAAGGGGGACGGGGACTACTCTCTTGGCAAGCTTTTGTCTCGCCAGCATATCCCGCTTGAATCGTATAGAGACTGTAGACTATGTTTATTCAAGCATAAAGACGAAGCACACGTTCTAAGATATTTGGACGTGAAATCTCTATGCGCATGTAGTTCCCAGAGAGTTCTGCTCTGAAAAGTGAGAGCGTGACCAATCAATCATATATATACATGTATATATATATATATATATAAATGCTAGCCTTCTATGACTCCCTTTTGTACTTTGAGCATGGTACCGTTGAGCAGGATAATGGATGTTGGAGAGGTTCACTCGCATGTGTTACTTAGTGAGCTGCCTTATAGATATTTCAATAGGTTTGTACTTATCCTCTTCAGGAAGACAAACCTGAAGACATCCAGAAGATATAAGTACAAATTTATCAAAATGTCAAGCCCTTACAGAATTTCAATCAGAATGTAGAAAATAACAGAAATCAACAAAAAACAAATACACATCTAGCTTTTAACGACATTATGCCAGTCATTATTACTGAGTCTTTCTTCCAAGTCCTCATCAAGAATGCTGGCATCCTCCTCAACGTCACCTTCTGGGCGATTTGGTTTGAATTGATATGGTTGCACGCCAAGTACAGGGGCAGCTGCAACTGCACCCAAAATTTCATCTTCATGTAGACATATGAATGAACATCTAGTTCGAGAGTTTTGCCCTCTTGAAGAGTTTTCTTTCATAAGAAAGCATGTTTCTCACTGCTTCCCTAAGAAAATACGATAATAATTTAATATAAATTAAAATAATTTAACTTCATTAGGAATTTCATTATCTGTGAAAGGATAAGAAAATCACTTCCCCCGACTTCTTTCTCCTTGGATGAGTCCATTGTTTGCATACCAGTTTTTGAGATTTGTGAATTTTTGTGGCCCAATCTCCATCAGGTAGCTGTGCTGTTCTAATAATGCGACGGAAAAGACAGTTACTGCTTTCAAAACAATAAAATAATCAATGGAATTAAATTAAGATGCTTTAAAAAATAAATGGATATCGTTTCAGTTGACGGTAGGTGTTTTTATCGCTCTAAAATTGAGGCTGCAAGAAAGGAATCACGCTTCGTGGTACCGATCGGGTGCGTTCAGAAACGGAAGTGGAAATAGATCTATGACCCACTGAAGACAGAGCAAGAAAATGCCACACACAAGACTAAAATGTTGATCAGACTATTGCAATTAAATCGTAATACTAAAGGCATTAATTTAATTGTCAAAATATATCCACAACATAATGGTTTACCCTTGATAGTTTGATGAAGGAAAATAAATTAAAGCTCTTGAAATAACATCGAAGTGCCTTTCGTTCGTTCTAAAAATGCGTGTATAACGGCAAGCAGAAGTTACGAGTCAAGCTTGAAATGCACGTTTACATCCCTACACCGTCATCCGACCTGATCGGAACAATAAGCATTAAACCAATTAAAAAACATCACGGAAGACTTTAAGGGACTCCAATTCAACAAAATTACTGTAAAATAACGAAGCACACGTTCTAAGATATTTGGACGTGAAATCTCTATGCGCATGTAGTTCCCAGAGAGTTCTGCTCTGAAAAGTGAGAGCGTGACCAATCAATCATATATATACATGTATATATATATATATATATATTAAATGCTAGCCTTCTATGACTCCCTTTTGTACTTTGAGCATGGTACCGTTGAGCAGGATAATGGATGTTGGAGAGGTTCACTCGCATGTGTTACTTAGTGAGCTGCCTTATAGATATTTCAATAGGTTTGTACTTATCCTCTTCAGGAAGACAAACCTGAAGACATCCAGAAGATATAAGTACAAATTTATCAAAATGTCAAGCCCTTACAGAATTTCAATCAGAATGTAGAAAATAACAGAAATCAACAAAAAACAAATACACATCTAGCTTTTAACGACATTATGCCAGTCATTATTACTGAGTCTTTCTTCCAAGTCCTCATCAAGAATGCTGGCATCCTCCTCAACGTCACCTTCTGGGCGATTTGGTTTGAATTGATATGGTTGCACGCCAAGTACAGGGGCAGCTGCAACTGCACCCAAAATTTCATCTTCATGTAGACATATGAATGAACATCTAGTTCGAGAGTTTTGCCCTCTTGAAGAGTTTTCTTTCATAAGAAAGCATGTTTCTCACTGCTTCCCTAAGAAAATACGATAATAATTTAATATAAATTAAAATAATTTAACTTCATTAGGAATTTCATTATCTGTGAAAGGATAAGAAAATCACTTCCCCCGACTTCTTTCTCCTTGGATGAGTCCATTGTTTGCATACCAGTTTTTGAGATTTGTGAATTTTTGTGGCCCAATCTCCATCAGGTAGAAAAAGGTATACCGACAGATCCGTTTTTGCCCATAGCAAAAATTCTTCATCCTCATATTTGTCCTTTGCGTTGGCTTAGATTTCTTCCCCTGGGTCACATTGCCATCATTGATGGAAGACTGGAAGATAAAATGATGCCCAGGAGAAGTAGATCCTTTTCAAACTCCGTGAGCTCTTTGGTGGAATATCTTCACGGTCTGCTGATTAAATACGAGTAAATAGTGACAGATCCAACATATACCTTATGGACTCTTGTTCGGCTACAGAGAATTGTTCAATACAGCGTCTTCCATTGAAGATACGGCAGTTGCATTTGTTCACGCGGTCCTTCAGCGGTTCAAGATCAATATCTATGAAAATACTTTAGCACCATTGTGGGCAGCAGCATAAAACAAAATGAAATTTAAAACAATCGGTATTTAGCCAACGCACACCTGCCTGGTGATAAGGTTGTTGTTCTGCTGACATGTCCAGCAGAGATCCGTGGCCGGCTTGGCACAACCACATAGGAAAGGAGGTCGCTCCACAGCTTACGGAAGGTAAACTCAGCTACGGGTCCATGCTCTGGAGCAGCATCTCTGTAGAGCCTCCACAGATGCGCCTGGGTGACGTAGGACGGCAGCAGTTTCACAACGGCCGATTTGAATCCTGGTTTCCTGCCTGGTAGGTGAATGCAGTGTTCTGCAGTGTAGTTCAAAAATAAATTTGACGACCGCCTCAACCTGCTCTAGCTTTAGAAGTTTCTTGCCTCTTCGTCCTCCTGGAAAACAACGAACAAATATTGAACAAAAGTAAGATTTATCATGATCAGTATTGTGTTGGAATAGATTGAAACAGTAAGTAGATCATTTGTCTGCAGAGAACAACCACAGACCACACGTCTTGCACCCCTCCCCCGCCTCATGCATGCCCTGAAATTGGAATAAGAACACATGCACTCACACAACACAAATATTATTTTGATGAACATTCTCTTGATCATGTAGCATACACACCTTTGGTTTTGCACGGCAACATTTTTAGAGACACATCTGCATCGGTCATGTCCACTGAAATCTCAGTTATACTCGATCCCCCAACTCTCCAGGAGTTGTCCTCCCCTCTGTGCCCCCCGAACTGACAATCCTCCTCAGATCACATGTCCCAGTCATCAAGGCAAAATGCCCTTCAGCTGGGTAAGATTCACCTAGCTTCCATATCCACTATAATCTCTGTGAGACTTGATCCCGCATCTCTCCAGGAGTTGTCCTCCCCTCTTTTGGCGCCCCCCGAACTGACAATCCTCATGCATGCTTTAATTTTCAGTAGTCCCTCCAGGTAACTCATCTACTGCCAGGACATAGCATTTGTCCTTGCTGGTAACATGAATACTATTGACGTGGGTTCCTTCCTGTGTTGTTGCATCAAAAGCAATTGTCAGGTTGTCTTCGTTAACAAGCAACTCGGCACTCATTATGTCCGAGATAACACCTATCTCTCTACACATAAGTTCTACTGTGTTTCTGTGTGGAACATGATTAATTGTTATCCCTGCTCTCTTGCCGAACTGTTTGATTAGATTTGGAACATTCTGTGTTGGCACATTGTTCACAAGAGAGTCGTAAACAAACATCCTAATTGTATTAGGGTACTTTTTCCCCTCTTTTATAAAGTCTGAAGAACTTGTCGGTTCATTTTCATATGATCGGATTGTCTCCTTCAATCTGCAATTTTCATCTTCCAGTTGCTGAATAGTTGTCTTCTTTTCACATAGCTCATTTTTCAAGTCACTGACCTTTGCATTCCTTTTGGTTTCTGGTTTATATGAAGCATTAGACATTCGCTTTACAGCTCGCTTCTGGTTTCTTGTTGCATTTTTTGCTTTTTTTTTTCATTTTGTTTAGTTCTTCCCCTACAATTGTGCTAGCTAACTGAGACCGGAGCAATGCTATTGTTGCATCCCTTTTAGCGAGCATCGTTTTCTGGCGCATCACATATTGGTTTAGATATTTGACTTCTGGAAATTTATCTTCGATCTCAGTTTTGACACTTTTCGTTTATACTGTTGTTTCATTTCAACTTTAGATTTTGTTACAAAGTTGGGCTTTTGATTGCAGCCATCATTCCCTTTCAAAAACAATGAAAAGGAGGACAGAATAGGTAGCGAAAGCTGCAGAGCACAAGTGTTTGCAATGGGGAACTATGCGGTTTGGATGTACATGTAGGCAATTGCAATGCTGTCCCTGTGGCGGAAGATGATCTCGGGTTTCTCAATAACACCAACTGTTGGAATCTGCTTCATGGATTTTTTAAATTTAAGCATGGATGCCCACCTCGGCCCGCAGACTGTTCTTCTGTAGGACCGTGCACATACATAAAAAACATACAATATCAAAATAACATATATACTAGGCCTGAGTCATCACGGGTTTTGCCGAACCCGGGTTTGACTTGAAAATTTCGGGCGGGGACCGGGTACCCGAAATTTTCACCATTGCACTGACACTAAAAATCGTGTGCATGCAGCGGCGGGAGTTAGACTAAGTTGCTGTTCTAATAATGCGACGGAAAAGACAGTTACTGCTTTCAAAACAATAAAATAATCAATGGAATTAAATTAAGATGCTTTAAAAAATAAATGGATATCGTTTCAGTTGACGGTAGGTGTTTTTATCGCTCTAAAATTGAGGCTGCAAGAAAGGAATCACGCTTCGTGGTACCGATCGGGTGCGTTCAGAAACGGAAGTGGAAATAGATCTATGACCCACTGAAGACAGAGCAAGAAAATGCCACACACAAGACTAAAATGTTGATCAGACTATTGCAATTAAATCGTAATACTAAAGGCATTAATTTAATTGTCAAAATATATCCACAACATAATGGTTTACCCTTGATAGTTTGATGAAGGAAAATAAATTAAAGCTCTTGAAATAACATCGAAGTGCCTTTCGTTCGTTCTAAAAATGCGTGTATAACGGCAAGCAGAAGTTACGAGTCAAGCTTGAAATGCACGTTTACATCCCTACACCGTCATCCGACCTGATCGGAACAATAAGCATTAAACCAATTAAAAAACATCACGGAAGACTTTAAGGGACTCCAATTCAACAAAATTACTGTAAAATAATTATTTGCTTTGACAAATAATACTATAGATATTCATAATATCTTACAGAAATAATGATATTTCATGAGCTACGTACTCGATATCGAGTTCAGCTAGCCATCATTTTGAAATGAGACGTAGTTGTCATGCAGTAGACTGTAGAGGGCAGTATGCAGAAGAGAGAGGAAAAAGCGCGGGCCTGAGATCACGTGATATTCACGTGACTATTACGTGATTTTTTTTTCCCTCTCTAGCTGCGAGCTGCCACATTCTGCGCTGCATGCATGACAACTACGTCTCATTTCAAAATGATGGCTAGCTGAACTCGATATCGAGTACGTAGCTCATGAAATATCATTATTTCTGTAAGATATTATGAATATCTATAGTATTATTTGTCAAAGCAAATAATTATTTTACGGTAATTTTGTTGAATTGTCAATTGAATGATCAATATTTTGGTCTTGTGTGTGGCATTTTCTTGCTCTGTCTTCAGTGGGTCATAGATCTATTTCCACTTCCGTTTCTGAACGCACTCGATCGGTACCACGAAGCGTGATTCCTTTCTTGCAGCCTCAATTTTAGAGCGATAAAAACACCTACCGTCAACTGAAACAATATCCATTTATTTCTAAAGCATATTTATTTGATTATATTGAAATATAAGTTTGTGAATTCCATATTTTTAGTTCTATATTTCAAAATATCAGTGTGAAATTTAATTTTGAAAAACCCGAAACCCGAAAACCCAAAAACCGGGTTTCAGCTCGACGGTCGGGGCCCGGGCGGGGACCCGTTTCGACTCAGGCCTAATATATACAACATATTACAACATAATAATGATAAAATAAATATATACAAAACAAATACAACATACACTAAAAATACATATGAAAATGAAATATTTAAAGGGGGACGGGGACTACTCTCTTGGCAAGCTTTTGTCTCGCCAGCATATCCCGCTTGAATCGTAAAGAGACTGTAGTCTACGTTTATTCAATCATAAAGATGAAGCACACGTTCTAAGATATTTGGACGTGAAATCTCTATGCGCATGTAGTTCCCAGAGAGTTCTGCTCTGAAAAGTGAGAGCGTGACCAATCAATCATATATATACATGTATATATATATATATATATATTAAATGCTAGCCTTCTATGACTCCCCTTTTGTACTTTGAGCATGGTACCGGTGAGCAGGATAATGGATGCATAGAAAGTCTCACACATAATCACATTATCACTCGTTATAGAATCAATTATCTTGTCATTAATCCAAGCTGGAGCTTGCAAAGATTGAAAGTCTCTCAGCTCCAGCGTCTCCCCATAAATGATCCAACGCTGGTCGGCACTGAAGGATGCTAGGGATTTTTCTTTCATCTCTTCCTTGAGTTCAGGGAGACTTGCTGCTGTAATGTACAATACAGCGATCGATAGCCTGTGACTATAGGCGCCAGGCTTGACCGGTTGATCGCGATCGCGGCTGAGCTGAGCTGCCTTAGCTGGCAGGCCATTGTTTTTCTGTTTTGCTAGAGCAGACAAGATTATACGTGAATTAAAATGAGTAAATTAAGTTTTCAAAGAAATTACCAATCATTATTCCCAAGCCTCCCATCAATATCTTAATCGTTGTTGAAGTCCGGAGCGTCATCCCCCTCGTCTGAATCTTCATCGGAATCAGAAATTTCTGGCTCGAACATGTACAGCTGCGCTCCTATATGCTCTTCTACCTCTTCTTGATTTTCCAAATGATTCTCCAAATCAGACAAATCGGATCCTGAATATGTGTCTTCGTTGTCTGACGAAGAAGCCATTGTTGATTTGGGATACAAAAATACTAAAATGAAGGTCTACTTATAGTTTGAAGTCTGATTCACTCTGATGGATCTACACAAAGTTCTACCGCTAACAAACACACTTTCAGCTTTCTTGAAAGCTGGCGTTCGGTGTATGACGTCATCGATCGATGGACCGATTATCCAAATTTTTAGGGGCGTCTAGTTCCCAATTATTTTTTTCTTTTCAAGTTTACAGATTAACAAATTTAATTCAGATAATGAGCTTGAAAAATCTGGATTCACAGCAGAAAAGTCATATAGTTCAAATATACTAGTATTTCCGTAATAGGGGTCCTATGAACAGCACATGCCTTGTGTTGTCTTCACTTACAGACGCCGTTTCAATTTTTTGGAACTTCTTTCTTGATATCTAGCGATTGTTGGTCCTAATAAGGGTCTGCTCGTGCTTGACATTTCCCCTCCCTTGCACTCTTCCTAATGGCGACTTTCTCACCATATAAAGAAGTCTTTACAATGATGTGACAGGGGTTATCCCCTTTCTTTCCTTCACAGAGGGCACGTTCCACCTTGACTTCAATTTAAATTTGGTTTTTATAATGTCCTCTACAATCCAAGCACAGTCTTCTAATCCAACATTCTTGGATTCTTGTACTCCTATGACACGAAAGTTGTTCATTCGTAAGGAACGCTTTGCCTTGTTGGCCTCGCTGTCATGGCTTCCAACCCTCTGTGCAAGATCTGTATATGATTTCTCCATCTTTCCCAGTCTGATCCCAAGCTCAGCATTCCTCTTCCCAAGTTCATTGATATGCTGGCCCTCAAACTCAAGGGCCCTTTCCACTTTCTGTACACTTTCAATCAAAGATTGTACAGCTTCATCCATGACCTTTTCGAAGTTGCTGGTTGCAGCTAGGGTGTTGAAAAATATGTCTTGAGGAGAGGTTCACTCGTAAGCTGCCATATAGATATTTCCATTTAGCTTCCACTATTGGGATCTTATGTGGAGCCATCCAGATGATTACCCCCATATACAGTAGCCCGAGGTTCCTCATTATGAATTTCATCATCTGTGAAAGGATAAGAAAATCACCTCCCCAGGCTTCTTTCTCCTTGGGATGAGTCCATTGTTTGCATACCAGTTTTTGAGATTTGTGAACTTCTGTGGCCCAATCTCCATCAGGTAGAAAAAGGTATACCGGCAGATCCGTTTTTGCCCATAGCAAAAGTTCCTCATTCTGGTATTCTTCCTCTGCGTTGGCTTAGATTTCTTCCCCTGGGTCATATTGCCATCATTGATGGAAGACGAAATGATGCCCAGGAGAAGTAGATCCTTTTCAAACTCAGTGAGCTCTTTGATGGAATATCTGAAATAGCAAAATAGAAATGAAAAATAATTTAGGATACTAGACCTAATACAATTATTACTAAGACTTAGAATGCTACTACTTCCAGTAATAATAATAAGAAAACCCAAATTCCAACTTTTTGTATTTTTTTCTTCATAAGATACCAGTAGAATGCAGAACCTTTGATTTAACAGAGTAAGACAAGCAGTATTGTCTTGAGTACAGTTTAGTGGTGAAGTATTTTATAAAAGCATACATATTCACGGTCTGCTGATTAAATACGAGTAAATAGTGACAGATCCAACATATACCTTATGGACTCTTGTTCGGCTACAGAGAATTGTTCAATACAGCGTCTTCCATTGAAGATACGGCAGTTGCATTTGTTCACGCGGTCCTTCAGCGGTTCCAGATCGATATCTATGAAAAATACTTTAGCACCATTGTGGGCAGCAGCATAAAACAAAATGAAATTTAAAACAATCAGTATTTAGCCAACACACACCTGTCTGGTGATAAGGTTGTTGTTCTGCTGACATGTCCAGCAGAGATCCGTGGCCGGCTTGGCAACAACCACATAGGAAAGGAGGTCGCTCCACAGCTTACGGAAGGTAGACTCAGCTACGGGTCCATGCTCTGGAGCAGCATCTCTGTAGAGCTTCCACAGATGCACCTTGGTGACGTAGGACGGCAGCAGTTTCACATCGGCCGATGTGAATCCTGGTATCCTGCCTGGTAGGTGAATGCAGTGTTCTGCAGTGTAATTCAAAATAAATTTGACGACCGCCTCAACCTGCTCTAGCTTTAGAAGTTTCTTGCCTCCCCGTCCTCCTGGAAAACAACAAACAAATATTGAACAAAAGTAAGATTTATTATGATCAGTATTGTGTTGGAATAGATTGAAACAGTAAGTAGATGGAATAGATGTCAAGTTTTGAGTCCAGCTGTAGTGAAAATAACTGTCAAAAAAACCATCGCAATTATTCTTTGGTAGATTTACTATGACTAAATGCATCACAAAATGATAATAAAAATTATTATGAAATCACACCTGAAGAAAATACGGTAATAATTCAAAATAAGTGTAATTAAAATAATTTAACTTCCTTATTAATTTCATCATCTGTGAAAGGATAAGAAAATCACTTCCCCTGACTTCTTTCTCCTTGGGATGAGTCCATTGTTTGCATACCAGTTTTTGAGATTTGTGAACTTCTGTGGCCCAATCTCCATCAGGTAGAAAAACGTATATCTACAGATCCGTTTTTGCCCATAGCAAAAACTCCTCATCCTTGTATTTTTCCTTTGCGTTGGCTTAGATTTCTTCCCCTGGGTCATATTGCCATCATTGGAGGACGAAATGATGCAGAGGAGAAGAAGATCGTTTTCAAACTCTGTGAGCTCTTTGGTGGAATATCTGAAATGCCAAAATTGGTCTCAGACTCTATATTCTCCTCCATATTCTCCTCCTCCCCCGACTTACTCGCCACTACACTTAGCTCTGCCTCCTCCCTGGTCTGCTTTCCTTCCTCGATTTGCCTTGCTACTTTTTTTGCCATCTCTCTCCTGTTTCTCTCCTTCTTTGCCTTCTCTTCCTCTCTTGCCTTCTCCTCCCTTGCCTTCTCCTCCCTTGCCTCTTCTTGTCTGCTTCTCTTCGGTTTCCTCTCACGAGCGTCTCTTTTACGGAGGAACCGGATTGACGCTATATAGCAGCGGTTGTATTTTGTCTCTGGTCCCTTCAATTGGTGCTGCCGTTACAGATGTCGCACCAGATGCTCCGACGACGACTCGTAGTCGCACCTCCTACACTGGTATGTAAGGTCAGAGTTGTGACTCTGTTGTAAATGTCCCTTTAGCTCTGGGAAGGTGTCGTACTCCAGGGTGCATTTCCGGCAACGGGGCGTCAAAGTAGTTCTCGCTCTCTTTGACGATGGCCATCCTTAAAGGTGGCACCACCTGTTCCTCGTCACTATCACTCAGGCTCAGCTCTGCCTCGGTCTCAGACTCCATCTCCTCCCCCTCTGACTCACTCGCCTCTACACTCAGCTCTGCCTCCCTTGTTTGCTTCCCCTCTTCGATTTTCCTTGCTATTCTTCTTGCCATCTCCCTCCTGTTTCTCTCCTTCTCCTCTCTTGCCTTCTCCTCCTCTCTTGCCTTCTCCTCTCTTGCCTTCTCCTCTCTTGCCTTCTCCTCCTCTCTTGCCTTCTCTTCCTCTCTTGCCTTCTCTTGTCTGCTACGCTTCTGCTTCCTCTCACTTGCGTCTCTCTTACGGAGGAATCGGATCGACGCAATATCGTAGCGGTTGTGTTTGGTCTCCGTTCCCTTCAACTGGTGCTGCCGTTTTAGGTGATGCACCAGATGCTCTTCTTCCTCCGACTCGTAGTCGCATCGTCGACACTGGTATGTGAGGTCGGAGTCGTGACTTTGTTGTAGGTGTCCCTTTAGCTCTGGGTAGGTGTCGTATTCAAGGGTGCATTTCCTGCTACGGGGCATCTGTTTGAAAATTAAAAAAATTTAAAGACATTTATAGATGAGGGTTTATTCTACAGTGTAACGTTTGGGAATGTGCTTGACTCTCTCGGTATTTCTTCTAGATAATGGTTGTTGAGTCCAATCCTTCATAGCAAGACCCTCATAAGCTTTCAATCTATCTAATTGCACCACAATATCTATAAAGATTTATCGAGAAACAAAATAAATAATATCATGTTCAAGATAAGGATATACACTTCACAGAAGAATACTTCTGGTGAAAATCTCTGTTGGCACTTTGGTCCTCGAATATGCATAACTTTGTGTGTAAGTTTCCCCAGCAGGTAAAAGGAAAGAGCCTAGATACAGGCTTGCCCTGTGGATGGCTCTTCTTGGATGCACAGTGACTTGTCTGTTGGGGAAAAATAGAGAGCAAACTACTACATCAGATTCAGGGAACAACCACAGGGCATGCGTCTTGCGCCCTCCCCCCCCCCCCCCCCCCCCCCCTCCTCATGCATGCCCTGAAATTGGAATAAGAACACATGCACTCACACAACACAAATATTATTGATGAATATCCTCATGATCATGTAGCATACACACCTTTGGTTTTACACGGCACCATTGATTTCATGGACACATCTTCATCAGTCATGTCCACTGAAATCTCAGTTATGCTGGATCCACCATCTCTCCAGGAGTTGTCCTCTCCTCTCCTGGCACCCCCCGAACTGATAATTTTCCTCAGATCACCTGTCCCAGTCATCAAGGCAAAATGGCCTTCAACTGGGTAAAAATCACCCAGCTTCAGGCCCAATGACGTTTTCTTTCGGGAGATCTTCCCCTTCTTCTCCTTCTGCGCTCTTATCATAATCAGACCGAAGTCTTCTAAAGCTTCCATTGTTGCGATCTGTCGGGAGGCAATGTATAGAATAACTAATCATAATTAAGAGTAATCAATAATCATACACAAACAAAGATCATGACCACATGTTTATGCTTCATTTTTCTACACTGATAGAAAATACATTATATCAATCTGCATGTACAGCTAATAATTTTATAGAAAATAGAAACGAGAATAAGCTTACGGTACCTGCAATAATAAAATGGAACACTGTATTGTCCCCGAGTTCAAGACTCATAAAACAAGTGTGATGGGCCAATAGACTTGATAATGTATTATCATACATTTCGATCATGTAAGCTGGATAATATACTGGCATGGTTACATCCTGAACCTAAAATGGATTGTTTAGGTCATTCGCAATTCATTTATACATGACACTCCTTATTTTTGGGATGCTCTATCTATTAATGCCCTCTTTTACATGAATGGAAATTGTTCACGAACGTCATTGAGAAAGTTACTAAAGGTATGGCCAACATTAATTGCGCCTCCCAAACTCCTGGCGCGTCATGTACTCGTTCATGTACATGTAGCTGCCAAATAGAGCTTGTAATGTGCCCATACTAGCACGATACCTCTTTGGCATGTGCCAATGCCTCTCAATATTATTTGTATGCACACCCGTGTTGGGTAATAAAAGTTGACACTGTAGCTCACAGTACCATGTTGATACCCTAAATGAGGCAGTGCATTGTATGCCCGCCACTGGTCAGTTAAGACTCTGGTGCCGGGCAGTACGTCATACTTGATTGTTTTGATTTCTACTGATTGGATATGAAAATTTACTTTGCAGAGAACCACCACAGACCTAGCATTTTGCCCCCTCCCCCCCCCCCATCTCCTCAAGCATGCCCTGAAATTGGAATAAGAACACATGCACTCACACAACACAAATATTATTGATGAATATTCTCATGGTCATGTAGCATACACACCTTTGGTTTTGCACGGCAACATTTTTAGGGACACATCTGCATCGGTCATGTCCACTGAAATCTCAGTTATGCTGGATCCCGCATCTCTCCAGGAGTTGTCCTCTCCTCTCCTGGCACCCCCCGAACTGATAATCTTCCTCAGATAACCTGTCCCAGTCATCAAGGAAAAATGGCCTTCAGCTGGGTAAAAATCACCCAGCTTCAGGCCCAATGACCTTTTCTTTCGGGAGATCTTCCCCCTTCTTCTCCTTCTGAGCTTTCAGAAAGACCAGAACGAAGTCATCAAAAGCTTCCATTATTGCGATCTGTCGGGAGGCAATGCATAGAATAACTAATCATAATTAAGAGTAATCAATAATCATACACAAACAACGATCATGAGTTCATGACCACATGTTTATGCTTTATTTTTCTACACTGATAAAAATACATCATATCAATCTGCATGTACAGCTAATAATTTTATAGAAAATAGAAACGAGAATAAGCTTACGGTACCTGCAATAATAAAATGGAACACTGTATTGTCCCTGAGTTCAAGACTCATAAAACAAGTGTGATGGGCCAATAGACTTGATAATGTATTATCATACATTTCGGTCATGTAAGCTGGATAATATACTGGCATGGTTACATCCTGAACCTAAAATGGATTGTTTAGGTCATTCGCAATTCATTTATACATGACACTCCTTATTTTTGGGATGCTCTATCTATTAATACCCTCTTTTACATGAATGGAAATTGTTCACGAACGTTATTGAGAAAGTTACTAAAGGTATGGCCAACATTAATTGCGCCTCCCAAACTCCTGGTGCGTCATGTACTCGTTCATGTACATGTAGCTGCCAAATAAAGCTTGTAATGTGCCCATACCAGCACGATACCTCTTTGGCATGTGCCAATGCCTCTCAAGTCTCAATATTATTTGTATGCACGCCTGTGTTGGGTCAAAAAAGTTGACACTGTGGCTCACAGTACCATGTTAATACCCTAACTGGGGCAGTGCATTGTATGCCTGCCATTGGTCGGTTAAGACTGTGGTGCCGGGCATCGTACTTGATTTGTTTGATTTCTACTGATTGGATATGAAAATTTACACTGCAGAGAACCACCACAGAACACCTGTCTTACGCCCCCTTCCCCCTCCTCCTCATGCATGCCCTGAAATTGGAATATTAAGAACACATGCACAACACAAATATTATTGATGAATATTCTCATGATCATGTAGCATACACACCTTTGGTTTTGCACGGCACAATTGATGTCAAGGCCACATCTGCATCGGTCATGTCCACTGAAATCTCTGTTATACTCGATCCCGCATCTCTCCAGGAGTTGTCCTCCCCTCTCCTGGCGCCCCCGGAACTGATGATCCTCCTCCGATCACCTGTGCCCATATGCGTCATCAAGGCAAAATGCCCTTCAGCTGGGTAAGATTCACCCATCTTCCATATCCACTATAATCTCTGTGAGGCTTGATCCCGCATCTCTCCAGGAGTTGTCCTCCCCTCTCCTGGCGCCCCCTGAACTGACAATCCTCCTCAGATTACCTGTCCCCGTCATCAAGGCAAAATGCCCTTCAGCTGGGTAAAATTCACCCAGCTTCAGGCCCAATGTGGTCTTCTTGATATTTTCCCCTTCTTCTCCTTAGAAGCTTTCAGTAGGACTAGACCGAAGTCATCAAAAGCTTCCATTGCGATCTGTCGGGAGGTAATGCATAGAATAACTAATCATAATTAAGAGTAATCAATAATCATACACAAACGACAATCATGACCACATTTTTATGCTTCAATTTTCTTCAGCTATAACATATCAACCTGCATGAGCCAGATCTTCTTCTTCTTCTTCTTCTAGTTCTTCCTCGGTAAATATTATACAAATAATGAATGGTTATGAGTTCAATAGTGCGAATATGTTCATGAGTTGAAAGATTAACATTCTATTCAACGAGGCGTCAGCCGAGTTGAATAGAATTAACGTTAATCTTTCAACGAATGAACATATTTGCACTATTAAACGAATGAAAAACATTCATTATTTGTTTTATACAACATCGAAGAAGACCTAATAGAACGTTAATCAACAAATTATGCTTTACTCCTTATAAAGATAAATTAAAGTTCGAGTCAAGCCTTCTCGATTACATGCAGATTGCCTTCGCGTCAGATACACGCAGGGATACGCGCACATGCAGCAGAGAGGTACGCAGTCTGCATAATACCAAAAATGCACGGCGCATATAACCAAAAATGCACGACCGTGCAATATACCATCTATTGAATATCATGTGATCAACAACCGTCCAATCAAATGACAAGGATCCACGTAGGTGTTGTATAAAATATAATATAATAAAACCTAATCTAACTTCTAAGTTTATAAACGGCTTAAAATAATGTCTAATACAATGAAATACCATTTTAGATAATTCAAACTAAATTTTTGCAGGCTTAAACAAAACACTTCACATACACACCATCACAGTCACAAAGTTGTGTACATATCTCATTCCTAAAAGTACATTTATTCCTGAAATGGAATATACTAGTATGAAGAGGGTGATACATGACATTCATGATTTTTTTTAATAATTAATTTGTTCATATTTCATTCAAGTTATCGATCATGGTACAATTAACAGTAAATAATTCCAGTTTTGTCGTTGGCAAGCTCGTTCTCATTGGTGCTGATGTTCTTTTCTGTTTTGACTTTGGCAAAGTCTTTATGACTTCCATTTTGAGATTGCTTCAAATGTGATTTTTTTTTTCTTTCTTGTTGTTTTTGTGTACAAGTACGCCATCGCTTTCCCAATGTATGTGACACCCTTCTCGCGACCTTTGACTTTGTCCATGCTAGAATATGTGTGATTATTCGCATTCTTTGCTTTACGGCACACACCTTTTTCATTAAGCGGCTTAGTTCTCCTTGATTTTACCGTTCTCCAAATTTCGGCACTATCATCGGCAGTTACATCAGGTCGAGCATAATTGGTTCTCTTCCTAAATGTATTTCTTGTGAATGTCGTTTTAATGTCACTTGTACACGATTGGCAATCATCATCGATTTGTTTACTATTCTGACATTCACCAGATTTACTTTTCTTTGTGGTTGATTGGTTGGCGAAAGTGACCTTTTCTTGCCCGAGGAATGTGCTTTTTCCCACTTGATGAAGATTTGTTTCTCTTGTCTCGTGCACAAGTTATAGGACTTGGCTGTGCTGCGTGGTCATTATCATTATTGCCTTTCGTTAGATGTTCGTACATGTTTACGTCAATAGGGATACCAAATTGGTCATATAAGCGCTTGGACAAATTGTTACCACAATAGCAACATATCCATATTACTTGAGCATTACACCCAGAGTGCGGAGCTTCCGCGGACGACCTCGAAAAATCAGTGCTCCGGGGACGGTGTCGGCTCCCCGAGTGCGGAGCTTCCGCGGACTGCCTCCGTGACTCTGACCCCTTTGGACGGTGCAGGCTCTCCGAGCGCGGAGCTTCTGCGGACTGCCTCGGAGACCCGGACTCCCGGGATCGATGCAGGCTTTCTGAGCGCGACGTTGACGACCCGAGCCCCCCTTTATGACGAGCCTTCCTGGACCTCGGTCTGGTCCATGAATAGTAGCCCTCAGGGCGATTTGCGGGATCCGTCTCGTCGTCTTCGGGGGTGACGTCCATTGGGACTTCCGAATTCCCCGGAGTACTCGGGACCTGTTCCGGGTTCGCATCCCCCGAAGCAGACGGGATATCCCTCGTAGCGGAAGGACCCGCATTCCCTGAAGGAGAAGAGGTCGAATCTCCCGAGGCAAAACTGCCTGCATTCCCCCTACCCGCCTCCGGCGCGGCAGCTTCCATTGGAGGCGTGTCGGGGCGTTCCCCCGGCACCCCCTCGTCCTCCAATGGTTCATTACTGCTTTCCTCTGCGAAAAACCGGGGAGTAGGACACGCCCCGCTCACCCATACCTCGCGGGAGGAACATTCGCGGTACTTCCAGGACAATATCCCGATCGAAACCGGGACGCGATGAGTTAACACCATCTCCGGTCTCCACCACGGCACCTCAGGGTCGAGGTACATCCAGCCCCCTTGGCCCCCTTCGTCCCGGAGGCAAATATTCTCCCCGGGGGGCGCCACCGGATAGCGAAGACATACCTCACTGTGGGGCACGTTGTCCAGGAGGTACTCCTGCAGACACCCCACCCACCCGACGTCCTCTTGCTCCAGAGCCATCTGGAACAAAAGGTCACACTGGCGGAGAACCTCCGGCCAGAGCACCATATCTGGCGCCATCCGGGTAAGGCCCCCCGGATATGGCAGCCTGCGGTTCCTCACCACCGCCTCCACAAGTTTTTCCAATGCCCCCTGAAACGTGAGGTCCGCATTGCCTTTCCACATTGCCTTTCATGATGCACATGTTACCAACCGGTTCAAGTGAGTGTAACCGTTTCCAACATGGTTTTAATGATTACCCGTACAATTGATACGATATGGGGCTCCGGGATAGAGGGGCTCCATCAGGGGATCCATCCTCTTCAATGAAATCATCATTTTCAGGAGCAGTAACAGTATCGTACCACTCGTGGCACTCTGCTTCCTCTTCCTCTGGATCAAACCACTGGTCAGTGACAGTGCCCTCTGCCAGCATAACCCCAGTAGCAGAGCTGCTAACCATTCCATTTTTGCCAGAATTACTCCGTTTTTTCCTCCAAATTACGGTATTACGTTTTTTCTTCATAAAATATGTTTTTTAATTTTAATTTAAATTTTTTTTTTTTTTTTTTCATACCGCACGTCAAACAACTGCCCTAAAATGGTGTTTGATCACAAATTCAACAGAAAACTAAATTTAAAAGAAACTTGAAAAGAAAAATATTCCCAAAAATAATGAAATGCCGATAATACCAAAATAACCACCAAAAAAAAATTCCTACTTGTATGGAAAAAACAGCATGATGAATGAACATTTCTGCATTGGAAGTGTGTCGCGCGTGGTTGTAAGTTTCGTTTTTATGAATTCCCTTTTTTTGCTTGAAATTCAGTTTTTTGCCATCATGATTCCTTATTTTGGTCGCACAAGGTTGGCAGCTCTGCAGTAGCTACTTGCCAGGCTCCTGGTGGTTCCATTGTGTTCTTTGCAACAGCATAGTCACATGATGCATCTATATGTAAAAAAGGAAGGAAAAAACAACGAAATGAACACGAATGATAGCAACATAATAATAAAAAGAATCACATTAATGTGGAACCTTTAAAGATTACTAGTCATAATGCTGTGCAGTTTGTCCTGTTAAATGCCTTCCACTCTTGGTCATTCATGGCCCTCGTTGCACTCTTTTCAACTGGTCGCTTCTTGTTCTTCTTTCTGGAGGCAGTAGGGGTAGGGGACGTGGCTGATGTTTTGGGGCGATGTTGATACATGCTCGTGAACATCTTGGGGGGGGGGGGAGTATATACGCCAACCCGTGACCGCTGATACCTCCTACGACAATCCAGTCGCTGCATAATCAAAAAAAAATAATACAACAAAAATGCTCTTGATGAAACCCGTGGTGAAATGAACTATGGTTAAATTTTAAATTCACCTTCAAGTTCGAGATTGATTCTAATAACATGCCAGTTTCCACACACAACAACAACATATCGAACACCTTCGGACAGTGGAGCTTTTTCACACGATAATTGTTACAAAATTAGAACTTATCAAATGTGAGATATTCCTCATCTATCAAACTATCGGTTTTCAGGCTGAAACAAAATAAATCCACAAAAAGACGAAAAAAGGCTCTAACACAGGTAATCTTGGTAGCATTCCGTTTTTAAAGGCCTTCTGTTGTACGTAAGCGAACACCGTGCGTGACACGCATGCATCTATAGCTAGCTTACGTGAGCTAGCTAGCTATATCTTAAAGAGAGTATGGCACGCCGAATGTACTTTCACACCACCAATCTTTTCCACATTCACACGTTGAAATTGAGGTATCAAAAATAATTCATATAAAAACACAAAATCAAGAAAATGCACATTTTCATTATGTCATTAAGATTTTAGGGTCAAATGTCAAATATAATGTTCATGGTTTCTCTAAAACCATACATTGTAACTCTTACGCTGTCCCTTCAAGTTGTTGAAGGTATGGTCAACTCCTGGCGCCACGTGAACTCGCTCATGTAGCTGCCAAATAGAGCTTGTGACTTGCCTATACCAGCACGATACCTCCTCTTTGCCGTGTGCCAATGCCTCTTTCCTCTTTTCATTTCCATTTCTTTCTTTTTTTTTCCTTCAAATTCTAGTCTCATTCTCGCTTTCTTCACTTCAAGTTTTGCCAATTGAGTTGAACATCACTTGTAAATTACCTTATTAGAAACATTAGCAGAAACGCCAGTGTCTTTATTCAGGCTCATGTGACTAGCTAACAGATTTCTCATGCCCTCAAATGACCCCGAATGACCCCGGGACAAGTCTCTCCTCTTCACAAATAGTTCAACATTTATCTTGTCCACCGTGTAACATACTATGAACAATTACAAAGTATTCAAAATTATCTACAATACAATGTATATACAACACAATGTATATATTCTACCAGTTTTTCAAAGATTTTCAAAAAAATTGGGACTTTTCAGTTTTGGTACTTTAAAAACTTGTTAGAATTGATTCAGTTTCCCAGACTATGCCATGGAGCGGCTGAATGAAATTGATACACTGATATAGTGCAAGTTGCCATGAGTAGGCATGGGTATGCATCCACAATATAGGCAAGGAATAGATCTATCCCAAGCGCATTAAAACAGATAGATTAGGGCAACAAGGTGCGATATTTTAGCATTTCCTAACACATTTAATTTAATTAATTTGATTTATTTGTATTTATTTGTATTTTCTTTCATCATAAAGTTTTTGTTATGGTATGGTACATGATTGAGTACCTTGATCAAGGAGTTATCAGAGAGTTCTCTTGTAACTCCTAATGTGAACTTGTCCAGGAAGATGTGTACACACATGCCTCATTTGCATAAAAAGAAATACATCAGAAATACTTCATCGGGTCGCATCTCATTAACTGACCATTTAATCTTGTTCAAATTTGGTGTAATTGCAGCTTATGCTATACCAGATGGATTATATGTGGGTTGGGTTATGATTCTTTTTAAAAAAAAATTTTTATTTGTTATGATTTATTTTTTAATCCAGTCACATTCAAGCCTCATTCACATTATGTCGCAGGGAACCACCGGGGCAAAATAAGTATATGCACCCCTTGTTTCTGTACATTGTAACGTGCAGATAAGTGAGTATGCAAAAAGGCTTGTTCAGATATGTCTCTGTGAAACTGTGCCGGTATTGATATGAAGACATAAAGTGTAATAAGCTAGGCTTCACATTTCTGTATCTTATAACACAGAGCTAAGTGAATAAGTCCTTTGTTGGCAGGTCCTTCGTTGTGTGTAGTCGCCAATCATTTACCGCCAACAACAAAAATCGTTGCGGCTTTTTTTGCGACGGTGCACTGCGCCATATCTGAACAAGCCTTAAAGGTAAAGACCAGTATTGGAAACGCCCCAATTTCAAAAAATGAAATGGAAGCTCTCATTACCAATCATGTGAAAGATTATGTTTTGACTAATACATGATGATAAAAAATTTGCCGGGAAACTGCCTTCTAATTCATATATTTGGTAAATTTGTTTCTCTCATGGACTGTGAGAGATATAGGGTAGTCCCATATACATCTTTCTGTGTATAGTACTTGTAACTTTACGAAGAATGGGCCAAATTTCTTATCATTTTGATGATTCCAGAACCTTGCAGATGCTAGATGTTAGATGATCAATCTTTTCCGATCGATTCCACAACGTTTCTCTCACAATGCAATCGCATGACCATAACTGGTCTTTACCTTTAAGACCTTTATTGAATGCATTTACTTTTTTATCCCCACTTGCCATTCATTTAAACATACAGAATAGGCTACAGCAGTTTACCGTGTCATATATATGCAGTGAAAAAAAAGACACAGGGGCTCGGGGCGAATTGGCCCCTGAAACGCCCAAAAGAGCCCCAAAAAATTTGCATAGAGTTCGATGCATAACAAATTCAAGAGTGTTATGTTCATGCAAGCAAGCTTGAAAAGTAGCCCCCGAAATTGTTAAAGTATTTTTTTCGTAAACAAGCCTTTCGATCAAACTTCTTTATATATTTAAACAAAAATAGTAATGTATTATTTGTTTGTTTGTTGTCACATTAAAAAAGATATATATTATACTTGCCTACTATTGAAGAGACTGATGATTTGTTATTGATAAAAAAAGAAAAATATGGTTCATTCATTGTATAGTTTTAGTTGATGACCTGTTTCTTTTAATTACAATGTACAAAGATCATGGAAATGATTTAGAGAATTAGTTTTATCCAGAATTTAATCACTTTTGATTGAGTAAGTTCTGATTTGCAAGTGTTCTATTGGATGTCAAAGTCACCTTGTAAAGGTTAGAGGATCATTGTTTTATATAACACTTCCTATAACATGATTGCAAAGATATTGAGGTATGGACTTATGGGCAATTATCAATACCTAATTACCTATTGTATATTCCACATAAATATTGTCCAAGCTCTGTAACATGTATTTTACATCATCATTTTTGTCAAGTGAAATTGCTTTCGGTTGATTTTTCAAAAGTATTTGGAATCTTGTTTATATATAAAGTGATTTGTAAGTGCATTTTAGACAAATAATGTCACATAAATAATGTCACATTTGTATGTTATGCAAACTGATTCATGTGTTGACCTTGATTAAAATTTTGATTGTAATTTATGAAGAAAGAAGATTGATTTATCTTGTGTCCAGTTTGTTAATGTGTTGTTGTTGTTGCTTTTTAGGGGTGATTTTGTTACTTTTGTTGTACATTTCATTGAGTTTCATTGACTTCCATAACCAAAATAAAATATTCAGAATAATCAAAGTAGGCCTACATTAATATGACAAACAAAGATATTGATATGACAAAATCATTTACCTGAACTGAAACATGTATCATAATTATAACAACAATTGTACAGTAAAATGAATTATTAACAATAAGTGAAATTGACATAACATTTTACCGGCATAATTATAAATAATGTTATACATGTATAATGAAAGTTAATTGTTCAAAATATGTAAAGAATGTAATAATGATAAAGATATCAATAGTAGATAGAATGAAAAAAAAGGAGGCCCGAAAAGAAGGGTAAAAAATACCCCCTCCCCCCAACCCCCCCCCCCCCCCTCAAAAAAAAAGAATAAGTTTATGATGATCATCTATATAAATCTACTATTACGTTCATGCCAACTATTACACTCTAGCCGCCATGCAGCCTCTTTATTCTTTACATGAGTAGTATATACAATTTTAAAAAGAGAGAGTGGGGGGGGGGGGGCATCTGAGAAACGACAGCTCAGAAACTGACAGACAGACCGAAACAGAGATAGAATGGTTGGGAGAAAGAAATATTGAGAATGGAATGTATATGTATATCGAGAGAGAGGGAGATATATATATAGAGAGAGAGAGAGAGAGAGAGAGAGAGAGAGAGAGAGAGAGAGAGGGGGGGGGGCTGAGAAACAACAGCTCAGAAACTGACAGACAGACAGAAACAGAGATAGAATGGTTGGGAGAAAGAAATATTGAGTATCGAGAGAGAGGGAGAGATATATATAGAGAGAGAGGGGGAGAGAGAGGGCGGGGGCATCTGAGAAACAACAGCTCAGGAGCTGACAGACAGACAGAAACAGGTATAAAATGGTTGGGAGAAAGAGAAATATTGAGAATGGGATGTATATCGAGAGAGAGAGAGAGAGAGAGATTTTGTTGTTCGTTTGGTATTATAATGGCTATTAGTCAAATTTGACTATTGTTGCCAATTTCATCGCATCTCTTTCTTTTAATGTCTTGGTAAAATTATTATTTCTTTCTTTCTTTTTCCAATCTCATTTTAATATAATATTAGTCATAGTCTACAAAAAATAAAAACAAACAATTATTTCAAATTAAACCACGATCCGCACACAGTTCCAACTCACGCTGGCCCTGTCCTTTCTATGATGCCTTCTTACCAGCCCAGCGAGTTATGTTACGCCGTACGCTTCTCGGTTGATAAACTCAACCTAGGTCACTCTGGCATAGACAAGGGGGCGTCGTGTACCTGTATGTTTAGAGGGTTTATTTATTTATTAGGAGAAAGACAACTGCATAAGCAAAACACTTGTGGGCTTTATTAGTTTATATGAGTTAGTTCATGAGATTATTTATATAGCGCATGACTTTTAACTACTATAATCATTGGGGGGTGACATGCTTTCGAGTAATGATATAGCAAGTTTTAATTGCTTTTTTTTTTTTTTTTTAAACGTGGCCAGCAGATTTCATGTATCCTTCTCTCTCTCTCTCCTCTCCACTTCCCTAAAGTTGTGTGTATGTATTAAGATATGTTTTTCGATTGGTCAAATAAATAATGATAAATTGTTTCAATCATTATTTATTTTTTTGTAATTAAAAGAGGCCTAAATAAG
This sequence comes from Strongylocentrotus purpuratus, assembly GCF_000002235.5. Lineage (NCBI taxonomy): Eukaryota > Metazoa > Echinodermata > Echinoidea > Camarodonta > Strongylocentrotidae > Strongylocentrotus > Strongylocentrotus purpuratus. The sequence continues at coordinate 21,486,623 of NW_022145599.1, read as the reverse complement.
ATATATAGGTCTATACGATCAAAACTTCAAATAAAACACTAATACAGGTGTAGGCATAAGGTTATACACAAAATACCTATTTTCTCTTCTATTCAGCTCAAATTGATTGCGGTTTCTGTTTTTCATCTCTTTTTGATTTTACTTTTTACATAATCGCTTCGTTCTAAAAACGAAGCGAGAAATTGCCATTTGTACATGAGAGTCACTGTTTCGTAAACATATCATAATGTCCTCTTCCTTGGAAATATTAACTTCTGACATTAACATGGCCCTTTCTATTATATACTTTGGAGATTCTATCAAAAAATGTCTGACCGTTTCTAATGTTGGACAGCTGTCACAGAAACCTGTGGAGTGGATGCCCAAACGCAAGAGGTCTTGGTTGAGTCCAGACACTCCCAGGCGTAGTCGCCTAAGAATAGTTTCAGTTTTTCTTCCCAATTTACAAGAATATTGTGAGATAACATTTGGCTGAAGGATTTTTAATGCCGATTGGGTATCATTCCACCTTTCTTGCCAAAGTAACTTTGAACTGTACAAAATTAAACTTGTCTTTTCAAATAAAGTCAATTTATTATGCATTTCAATTTCCTGAGTTAGGGCTTTTTTTGCGTAGAAGTCTGCCTTTTCATTTCCCACTATCCCACAGTGGCCTGGAATCCATTCCAAAGCGATTTCGATCCCTCTATATTTCAATCGGGTCGTTATTATAAATATTTCTGTGACAAAGGATTCGTCACTAAAATGTTTCAAGGCTGTGAGGGCACTTAAGCAGTCGCTAAAAATGACTGCACCTGTATAGATGTTTGTTTCTTCGATCCATTGAAGGGCAAGAACAATTGCAGCCAACTCGGCTCTATACGATGAGGTAAAATTCGCTAATCTTTTACATTGGTGTACAGAAAAGTGTGGGATATAGAAAGCAGCCGAGCATTGGCCCTTCTCCGGAAACTTAGATCCATCTGTATATATATGCAACTGGTTCGACCATTTTGTATTAATCAATTTTAAGCTTTGTTGCTGTAGTTCATTCGGATGGTCGGCTTTTGAAATCCGAGAGCTCAACTCGGTCGAAACCAGTGGGGGTTCAAAAAGCCATGGCGGAAATGGGGATGGTACGGCAGTTTCTGTCATGAAGTTTTTTATTTTACTCTGGGTTCTATACCCGAAAGGTTTACTAAGAAAGTCTTTTCCCTTTTGCCAACATGGCCCTATGTTTTGTGATAATGGGTGGTTTGGGGATCTTTCGATACTTTGTCTATATTTACTTGACACAATTTGTCTCCTTAGATCCAAGGGAAATTCCCCCATTTCCACTTGTAAGGATTGTAGGATAGAGAGAGAGAGGGGGGGGGGGGGGGGGGGGAGGTGGAGTTGAAGAAAAAAAAAGAGAAGACATGCTATAGCCATATACTAGAAATGCTAGTATTTTAGATTTTTACAAAATTCCACGCCAACAAAATTATAGTTCTAGGACTAGCCTATAGCCTTGTATAGGCCCAATATAATAACTAGACCTATATCACCGAAGTCATCTAGATTGAGATCATCTGAATCAAGTTCGGGTTTGACGAGGAGAAAGCACTTCCGGCATAAACGGAAGAGAGAAATATTGTCTAAAAACATTTCGTGATTCAGACATATTTTGCAATTTCGTCTCAATATATTTCGAAACGTAATACGGGAAGTTCGCATCACTGACCGTACGCGCGCGCGCGCTGCATATGCGCATGACTCGCTCTCAATTATCATTCAAGGCGCGGACTTGATCAGAAGTTGACCAGCCATTTGGAGACTCACAAATTTACAGTCAGAATTCAAGAACATCGAAGTTCTATCTGTTCATTTCAGAAGCGAATATTTATATTTAACTATCAAGATGCCGAAAAGAGGTAAGTATGGAGCGAAATGTGTTAATTTCATGTTTAACACGTGCCCCTTGCATGATTTTTGTTACTGTTGTCCCACTAGTGACGATTCGTGTAGTGTAAATGTTCATTGAGTTTTAGCAGCTGTCATTATTTGTCGATTTCGTTTTACAATTACAATACACACAATAGTTCCCCAAAGCGATTATTATATATTTTCTTTTTTTAATAATGTATTTAATTGTAAAAAAGACATGTTATTTACCCTTTTTCATCAATAAGTCATGATGCCTAGATCTAATTTGAAAGCGTTTTGTACTTTTTGGTCAGGTTTTTTTCAAAATGTATAGAGTAAAGGAGCCGGTAATCGGCCAGCTCCAGTTTTCGGCCGATTGGTTGGATGCAAGGTAAAATCCCTCTAAAATACATCGCATAATAGCATAACACATATCCCACACATACCAGGCGCTAGTGTAGTTACGTATCCATTTTTTTTAGCAGTTTAATATCCATTCTTGGCAAATGAAATTTAGCCCAATTTTTGACTAATTTTAATCATAATCATATATTGCATTTTCCACCTGAATTTGGATCACATCCGACATCGGGAAACTTTCGTTTAGGGCTTCGATGTCGACGTCGTCGCTCAGTACTGTCTCTACGCTGCAGTCCTGTTCCTCAAACTGAAGCTATCAGTATCAGTACACAATTATGCAGACTTCTTGTATGGTTTATGGTATCGCGCATACGAGAAGTCTGCATAATTTTGGACTGATAGCTTCAGTTTGAGGTGCAGGACTACAGCGTAGTCGTAGACGGTACTAAGCGACGACGTTGACATCGAAGCCTTAAACGAACGTTTACCGATGTCGAATGTGATCCAAATTCAGGTCGAAAATGCAATATATGATTATGATTAAAATTAGTCAAAAATTGGGCTAAAATTCCTTTGCTAAGAATGTATTTTTAAACTGCTAAAAAAAATGGATACGGAACTACACTAGCACCCACATACCATACCATGCCAGTGTCACTGAAGAACCACATTTGCAATGAAAAATATATCCTTAGAACTTTTGCCTTAGAACTTTCCGCGCCCCTTACCAAGATCTTCAACCATTGTCTACGCTCCGGATGCTTTCCCCGAAAATGGAAGAATGCCTCAGTATGTGCAATCCCGAAGGTTCCTCGAGCATCTGAATTTTCTCAACTCCGTCCGATATCCATCACTTCTGTTTTTGCTAGAGTCTTTGAGAGTTTTTTGGCGGACTGGATAATGTCAGATTTGAAATCCCACATAGATCCTTCTAAATTCGGAAATATTAAAGGTAGCGCTGTTAATCATTATTTGATAAGTATGTTAGACGTCATCCAAAGTAATCTTGACAAACAGGGATGTCATGTAAACCTTTGCACAGTAGACTTCATGAAGGCTTTTGATCTAGTTAATCACAGAATTGCAATTGAAAAGCTTATTGGAATAGGTGTAGACGCCTCTATCCTACCAACTGTGTGCAGCTTTCTCAGCGATCGCTCTCAAACAGTGAGGTACCAGAGTAAAACCTCAACATCGTTGAACCTCACTTGCGGCGTCCCCCAAGGGACCAAATTGGGTCCGATCATTTTCCTCGTTATGGTGAACGATGTGGCCCTTACTACTGAGGATAGGTGGAAGTATGTGGATGACCTCAGTATGTTGGAAGTTGTTCATAAATCACAAGAAAGTTCCCTGCAAACCCACATCGATGCGCTGAGTGAATGGTGCAATGTGAATGATATGAAGCCCAAACCAGAGAAATGCAAAGTCATGCGATTTAGTTTCTTGAGAAATCCTCCACCGAAAGTACCGTTTACCATCAACGGAAGTCACTTAGAATGGGTCGACTCACAAGTTCTTCTTGGAATCGTGATACAAGCGAATCTTAAATGGGATCGTCAAGTCCAGACCATGGTCTCTCGTGCTGCACGTAGATTGTACATCCTAAGCGTCTTGAAAAAGAATGGTGCTAATGTAGAGGATTTATTGATCATCTATAAGTCCTATATTCGTCCATTGTTGGAGTTTGGATCACCTGTCTGGGGATCAAGTCTCACCAAGGCTCAGGTTGATGAACTTGAGCGGGTTCAAAAACGTGTCCTCCGCTGCATAGCTTTCCCCAATGTTCTCTCGTATAGTAAGCAACTCATCCTGTATGGACTCACTTCCTTGGAACTAAGAAGGAATGAGCTTCTCCTTCGTTTTGGTGAAGGTTTGCTCCAGTCTGATCGTTATCGTAACTTTTTGCCCCCTACTAGACAATCACAGTCCCGTACGCGATTACAACTTCGGAACTCTCAAAGTCTTGACATTCCATTTTGTAGAACGCAGAGATATAGGCTATCAACTATCCCTTCTCTGTCAGTCCTTTTGAATTCCTCATTGTAATGCAGTATATCAACTTATTTATTTATCTATTTATCTTTCTCACTGTTCATAGCTGTGTTACTTTTGTGAGATTTCACGTAATATGCAATGATCTTCAATGATCATCTATAATGCAGTTCATTTTAATATGCAAACCTATTTATCATGGATATTCCCTGTATCATGGATATTCCTTGTTCTTTGATCTTATTCTACACTATCTTTACTACCTTTATTCTTGTCTTCCCTCTCCCCCTCTCTTCTTCTATTCGTATCTGTTTCCTCTCTATTGTTTATAAGATGCATGATTTTTCTTTTCCTTGAATGCCAATAGTTTTGAATTCGTCATTGTAATGCAGCTATATCAACTATTTATTTATCTATTTATCTCTCTCACTGTTTATAGCTGTGGTACTTTGTTGAGATTACACGTAAAAATGCAATGATCTTCAATCATTATCTATAATGCAGTTCACTTTAATTTGCAAATTTATTTATCATGGATATTCCCTGTTCTTTGATCTTATTTTTCACTTTTCTATACTCCCTTTTTTCTTGTCTTCCCTCTTCCCCTCTCTTCTTCTATTCGTATCTGTTTCCTCTCTATCGTTTATAAGATGCATGATTTCTCTATTCCTTGAAATGTCATTAGGGTCATCACAATTTTCTTTTTTCCCTTTTTTTTGTGTCTTTCTTTCTTTCTTCTTTCTTCCCCCTTATAAGCAAATAGTTTTACTGTGTATCACTATCCGTTTACATGCAAGTGTATTGCCTTATTGTGTATTCTCAATTCTTTACTTGTATAATTATTCTCTTTAACATGTTGTTGACATATTGCACCTTTCCTCTAATAACTTTGATTTTATTGTTCTTCAATGTAATATACCCATATTACTTTACCTCGTGCAATATCTTTTTGATAATATTATCCTTGTACTTTTAGGTTGTTACATTACGTGCTTTATCATGTTACTCATGCTTTGTGTGAAACCCCTTCTCCTTCCTCTTCTCTTAGGTCCTCATCTTTTTCTTTTTTCTTTCTCTTTTCTTAACCCCTTTCCTCAGCTATTATCACCTTCTCCCTCTTTCTTCTTTCTTCACACAATACATTTCTAGTTCCGTTTTTCTCTTTCTCTTTCTCTCTCTCTCTCTCCCTTTTTTTTTGATGACACAGAAGGTTTTTAAGGTTTTTAATGTTTTTAATATTTGTATTATATTTGAATTTTAACGTAATATTTGTAATATATCTCGAGTTTGATGTAATATTCGTAATATATTTAGATTTTGATTTAATGTTTGTAATATATTTAGATTTTGATGTAATATTTGATTCTCATTTTGCATAATTTATAGTCGTACGTTCTAGTCATTCATATTTTGTTCGTTTATTGTGTTGTATATTGACTTTGTAAATTGAATTATTTCAGCTTCCCAGCTGCATGTTCTTTTATTTCAATAAACCGAATCAAATCAAAAAATCCTAAAATATCACATTTTAGCGATGTAATCGGCGGTCCCGCTACCCGAATCTGAAAAATCGAGTATCTTACGCGTGTCTGTAAGAAATATGGATACCATAAAATGAGCTTTATTTCAAGTATTTTTCAGATTTAGAGCCCGATTTTGTGCTAGTCGCAAGCTCAAAAGTATCTCATCGTATGTATTAAATCAATGCAGCCGCACACCGCAACGCACACACGATATCTCTGTCTAATTCAGATTTCAATATCCGATCACCGCAGTACTAGTTTTCGGCCTGGCGAGCTCCGGGGAGCTCCGGCATGAGATTTCTGCTCCGCCCGCTAGTGCTATAAATCAGCGCGGAAACGCACGGTGCGTCCGCGCGCTTCCTATTGACTTTCTACATGCGGCCGAAAACTGGTACGCTATGCCGAAAACTGACTCCGAAACAGTGAAAATTGAAATGAATATTGTCATGGCAATTCGTGATTTTTTTCTGGGATTCTTGTTTTGTTTAAATAATAATAATATTTGCTTCATGATTTGAACAAAAAATGATAATAAATAGGAAGTAAAGGGTCCAAAAAATAGGATTTTGTCTTAAGTGGCCGAAAACCGGCTCCTTTACTCTAATTATATTCGGGTGTCTGATCGTGCAATTGATTTTGTGTGCTAAAATCATTCCTATAGAGATTGCATGCATCCCTATGCAGTCTGCGTGCGATCATGCAAAAGTGGTCAATGTTTTTATTACCAAATCGAGATTCAAACCTTTATTGGCTATTGCTTGTGATCCTCCTGAAGGTGATACTCAATAAATGAGGTGTCATATGAAAGAACAGGTTTTTGTCCATATTTCCAAAGGGGCGTCATCTCAGAATTCTAAAAATATCTTTACATTCATGCAGGTGGAGGCGGAGGTGTAAGGACGAAACCCCAGCACAAGGGTCGTGCTCGTAAATTCACATCGCCTGAAGAAGTGGACGCTCAGATGAAGGCAGAGGAGGAAGGCAGAGGACAGGTAGATTCATGGAAATTTCTTATTTTTCCCGCTGTCTAGCTCTCACCTGCAAACTGTGAACATGGCTTGCCAGTGCAGTGCCCTCATTGATAAAAGCCTTACTGAGATCTAGATGAGGTGTTTAAGTCAAGATTGCATGTCTCACAATTGAAAAACTCTTTGTGTCTTACATTCTAAAATCAGGGAGCTTTGGTTGATATTGTTATTACCTGGTTAGGGAGCCTTAAGCCCCCAGCCCCCCCCCCCCCCCTAAAAAAAAAAGAAGTTACACTGACAAAGTCTTTTAAATTTGTCAGACCTTGAAAATGTGATACCATTGGAGAGATGTAACTTGTGAGGAAAATGAAAATTAGAAGTATACACTTGAAATTTCAAGTTGTGTCATTGTCTTGACTCGTGTGGACGTATATTGTAAAACTGCTCTGGTTTTGCACTGTGTTTCTGTAGTTAAGCCAGCTTAGGCCCATATCACCATCAAGTTGCTAGTTGCCAACTTTCTACTCATTAGGAAGACTTTGTAGCATGCTAATAGTACTTGGTGAGCAAGAAAATTTCACACAAATTGAGAGGTTTGTGACTGTACATCTTGACTTCCAATTGAAAATAAGGAGGCCTCTATGCCATTTTGACAGAATCAGCAACTAGAAATGCACATACTGTACATGGCAACCTCTTATGGTCCCTTTAAAGGTGAAATTCAAAGAAAATCACAAATATGTCAACTAATGTATGACTAGAAACTGGTAATCTAACAGATGGCCATCGTACAAGTTATAGGTCAACTACATATCGGGTGATTTATAAAAAATACAAATAAAATCACCTCCATAGCAGCTGGGATATACGAGAGATTCGCCGGAAAAATAATGATGTTTTAATGACGTCACTATATGGACCAACACTGCCCAAGCAGACAACATCCCATAGAGAATGAACATAATTGCAAAGCTATTTTTTGTCAAATTATAATGAGTTTAGTGTATATAAATGTAATGGCATGTCAAACCATTCAAAAGGGGATATGACCCGATTCTGATAACTAAAATCTTTTGCTTGTAAATACACAGGATAGGGGGTAATTATCAATCAAAGAAACCAGACTTTCAAATTGAAAACCTCCTGGAATGATATTAAGGACGGTATTTGTCCCTCTTGAAACGCCGAACATACCGCGGTGTGTGCAGATGAATATACAATGGCGTCTTATTTTGTTTACAAGCGACGGATTCCTTTATTTTTGTATCACTGCATTTGTCATCATAATAAAACCATGCACGGGGTTAAGAGTGAGGCAATAGATTATACATTTAGCCTAACGGTAGTGAAGTAAGAGAAAGAACTCAAGAAAAGATGAAAACACAGGCACTGAAAATGTGTGAGATGTCATGGGGCATCGTCTGCTTGTGCAAGTCATGTCCATACTGTGATCTCACACATCTCAGCAGCGTTCGGAGAGCTCTTCCGGTGCTATGCCGGGGCTGTATTTAAGCGTTTTGTAATTTATAATAGTCATTACTTCGAATGTTTCCAAGCATTGAATTTTGATAACCTTGTCGAATCAAAGTTTCAACTTTGCAATAATGAAAATAAATTTAGTTTTTAAAATCAATGAATATCAACTTTAAGTAATTTCTTTTAATTGTAACCAATATTTTCTGGATTAAAGAATGCAGAAAGTAGTTACGTCTTCTGGGTGCATTTGCTTTTTTAACAAGAAGAGACACAACTTACCTTTTTCTCTTTCTCTTTCTGTTTTTGTTGTTGTGTGTATCACTTCAGCCAAAAGGAGAAGGAGGTGATGAAGACAGTTTTTCTCATCCACAAGCTCGAGCAGGAGAGATGCCTCCATCTGACTCTGAAGAGGAGAGTAGCGAGGATGAGGGGGTAAGTTTACAGCATCTTTCTACGTTCTTCTATAGGCCTAGCGCATTTCAGAACAGCTTTACAATTCACAATGCTAACAACCACTGAAAACATATCAAAGAAGCAAGTTTTTATGCCTCCACTACAAAGTCACGATGATTGTGATAGATTAATGGTCAACCTTTTGACCGATATGTTGCATGCCACGATCATCTTGATAAGCCATTGTCAGTTGCAATCGATTGCAAACCGTTGTGTAGTAGGACTCTGGTCTATTGCTGTGATCCTCACAAACCACCCCATAGGATGTTGCAAGACCATGTTCCACTCTGGTTACATACGTTCTGCTAAGAAATCAGATTGAGACTCCCAAGCACCTTGTGCGGTTGCTAGCAACAACAACAAATATCTATGAAAACTTTTAAAGAAATTTATTCCATATTTGACAATACATTACGATAAATAAATATACAATGATCTATTATACCCCCACATGTATTTTACTAATAGATAAGAACAGTGTGTGATATAAATACCACTATGGACCCTTTGGTTTTAATTTATGTATATCAAACAATAGATAGACAGTTTATTCTCAAACATATAGAGATGATTGCTACTCACTCTACAGTGCAAACTTAATCATTGTTGATTTCCTACAGAAAGCGAAAGGAGTGGAAGGTCTGATAGAGATCGAGAATCCTAACAGGAGAGTTCAGAAGATGCAGAAAGCTGTCAATGTAGATGTCGAACAGGCACCAACTCAAATCTCCAGAAGAGAGAGGTGAGAATTGAGTGATCCAACATGTGCTCTGGGACGGTTGTATGACGCTTGCTCCTGCGACAATTACTCCGCCTCAAATTCCTACACTAACCAAACTAAACCCCAGAACAATGGTTGCAGGAACAAATGTTGAGGCACCCCAGCTACATATGCATCACTAGTCTAGTGCCATTTTCTCTGGCCTTTATTCCATCCATAATATGCTAGGAGTAGAGTTGCGATAGGGTGTTGGTTAAGGTTTATGTTAGGATTTAGGTTACTAATAGTATTAAAGGCACACTGCCATACTTGTAGCTACTTGCTCCCTCTATATAGAAAACTTCCCCAATCGGTGCCTGTTGGTCCCCCATGATCCTCTTTTTCTTATGTTAAATGAGAGCTGAGTTAATGAGATAGCTACCTGTCACAGTGACCCTGATGGCTCTCTGTGTGGTCTAATCCCTTTTGGCCCAGTAGTGGTGACGGTCTTTAAATAGTCCATGATTGAATTGAGGTGTTCAACTAGTTTAGGAATGTGATCCTTGATCTTGTTATGGAAGTAAGTTAAATTGATTTTAAATGATCTGTAGCCCACCAATATGCTTTGGAGTCATTCTAGTAGATGAGATTGTCCCCAGAGAATGTGCTGTACAATAGGGGATAATGGTATCATGCTATTTATAAACTAAAGGGGATGAAATCTTTTGAAATTTTGTGAAGCCTTAGTTACCCAAACTATAAATGAACTGTAGATATTGTATTGAAACTGATGCACATCACTTGATGATAAAAGGCGTCATTTCAATTCTCACTATTACTAACACCCTTGAATGCCGGGATGTGCGCCTCTTGGATGTAATTTCGAGCCCAAGTATATGGTGCATGCATTTTTAGGATTCATTGAGATATTTTCCCAAGTCACATCTGACATTCAGGGATATCTATGAATGTTTTTTTGATTATTTAGAAAATTGCTTACGACATACTTTCAAAAGACCAAAGGCCTAGTGAAAGGTACCACTGTACAATAACTGCAATGCGTATACAGCTAGGTGACTACTGGCGGCCGAGACTGGACAGCACAGTACAGCCGCAAAAAATAGACCGGAAGCGATGCAAGTCACAAAGCTATCCCAGAGTGCGTTTGTAATGGGGGCATGAAATTAACATCCGGGCATTAGGGGGAGGTATTGAGAATAGCGAGAATTGCGTTTGATTTAGCCTGTGTTAAATAATTCTTTGAAGGCAATTAGCCAGAAACCAGTAATTCAACGCAATGTGTGCATTGATCATGTGTTGATAACTTTTTTAAAATACAATTTTCACACATGCAGGCCGCATCGAAGACAGCACCAGTTGCTAATACAGTCCTATGTCAGGCAAATAATGCTGCTTGTGCAACTGACTTGAATTTCCACTTGTTTGTCCTTTTTGCAGGGAAGAGATAGAGAAGCAACAAGCTAAGGACCGTTACATGAAGGCCCACCAGGCGGGTAAGACGGATGAAGCAAGGGCAGATCTAGCCAGGCTAGCTATCATCAGGAAACAGAGAGAAGAAGCACAGAGGAAAAAAGATCTAGAAGCAAAATGTAAGATATAATAGTCTTCCCTTGTACCCATTTTACATGGGACAGTAATTCACTCTATTTCTCTATCATACAATGGGCTCAACACTAACAGGTGCCCTGGACACATGGGTACTCAAAATTTAAAGATAAAGGTGAGTTCTGGTAATGCGATTGCATTGTGAAAGAAAAGGTGTGGAATGGATCAGAAAAAGTTGATCATGTAGCATATAAGTATTGGCGTGTACTGCAAGGTTCTGGAGTCATGAAAATCATAATAAATGTGGCCCAGTCTTGGTAAAGTAACAAGCACTGTACACAGAAATATGTAAATGGTACTACACAAATGGTGTCGGGGCTACTATACCTTGATTTCCTTATCTTTCTATGCTCATTACTCAGCCAGTATTCATTTTCTTCAAAAACTGTTTGGCACTTCACATTTATTTGCAATCTTGAACATTCAGTGTAAGATTTGTTTGATTCTGTGAGAATGAATTTTCTTCTTTTTTTACCAGAACTCAAGTTTATCTTGAAGTCCCCCCCCCCCCCCCAAAAAAAAGGGGGAGAAAAAAGGGTTTTACACAGGGCTCATGCATAGAGACTGTCAAAAGTTCACTTTAGATCCCTTTCCAGAAAAAGTTAGTGTGCAGCCCTGCATATGACATACAAATATGTTGTTGTTAGTAATTGCCTATGCCCTCAAGGTGACCATATGGTAGGAATACTCCCCAGGTAGTGGAGATGGTGCACATTGTGCCTGAATGAATCCGATGACCGGGGTAATAATATCTGTAAAACACTTAGAGACGGTAGTCCGTATTATTTTTATTCAAAGTTGGTAGATGCTGTCCCTTGAGAGCCAGAAGGATATCATTTCTGTGTTAGAACATATCGTCCTTATTTTCACGAAGTGACGGTAGTGACTGAAAATCGCATACAAATTGCGTGCAGATTTACCTCACTACCGTCACTTCATGAAAATAGGAACAATATGAGTGAATGCCCTTCTGGCTCTCAGCAGATAATCTTAGTCCTAGATCTCAGCAATAACAGCAAATTTTTCCCCAAATTCTGTTTTTCTCACAGCTAAAGCAAAAGGTAAGAAATGACAACTTCCCTGGATGTTTACATCAGTCGGATATCTCTGCGATGCCACTCACTTGCAAAGGGAAAGCTGTGCTACGATACGAGCAGGAACAAGGATGCATCATGGGTAATGCTATAACGCACCAATCACAAGAGACTTTGGCCGTTCAAACTAATCTTCACTCTCCATGCCTCTCCGTGAATAACTGAATACAGTGGACACTCGTTATAACGAGGTCCTTGGGACCAAGGAAGTTACCTTGTTATATCAGGAATCTTGTTATACTAGAGCTCTTTATACTGAGGTTCCACTGTACCCCCAAAAAGAAATTATTCCCACACTGATCGCCACTACACTGAAATCTGAAGGTGAGATGCAGGCAATTGGACCCATTTTATTGAAGATTCACAGCGAGGAAGATTCACAGAGAGAAACATCAGTGAGCTGTGAGGAAATACATTTTCTCCAAATTCCTAGCAGATCCTCCATTTAATTCTTTTCTGGCAATGTTGTTGTAATGCTCCAAATTACTTTCATGAACATCAATATCAAAACCTTTTAAAGTAAACTTTAAGACTAATTGAATACTTTGTTTTTTGTCTGATAGAAAAATACTGGTGTCTTATGCTCTTGCAATGTAGTCCTTTTCAGCATGCCGACATTTCTGACTGAGATTGCAGTTTAATGCAATTAAAAAACCTTCATATCCAGAAAACCTTATCCAGAAAATTCAGCAAGATACACTGTGTCCGTGTGTGACATAGGCATGCCTTCGCAACCTCCAATACCCGGTAGTTTAAAAAAAATATTCAATGAGTCTTGTGTTTTAGACCCTTTTGTCAAAGGTTGCAATATGGAAGCTCTTTGTATTTGCTACTTACCAGGCGATTAAATATCCTGCCTCAATTCAGTAATGATTTTATTGTGAAATCAAAATGTGCGTGTGCAAAAGAGCCATTCATTAGTTACTTGCAATGTGGCATCGCAAGATTAAGTGGATGAAATTTTCATTGTGTATTATAATAGAAGTATACGTAGTTTACAAGGAAAGGTATTGAAAAATTCAAAATACATGTGAACAGTAATATTGAAATTTGATTGTACTTGTTTTCTAATCTCATTTTTTAATTCAAACTTAATGAAATTAATTTTTTTCAGTAATGATGATCATGGTATTTTCTTGCTATTGTATTTTACAATATTTTATGCTTATAGTGACTTTGGTTATATTGTGCAATTTGCACCTTTTGTGTAAGTCCTGAAGCTGTTTTTGTCCAGTTGTATGTATTTCACATTCTCAGTGTGCTGATTGTGTATTATGGGGCATTTCTTCAGCATTTCCAAACGATTAGGGCACTGTAATCAGAATCTAGGAAGTGAATGAAGTATTGGGATTGCTCTTGAATAAATGTTTGCTGGTAATATATTTCTGCCAAATGTTGATGCTTCAGGAAATAAAATGTTGGAAAAGCTAGGAAGCCTAATCTTATTCGTCTAACGTTACAGTGTACCATCTAGATGGTTGTAAGTTACTAAGTTTACAGTGTACCAATCGGCTAAAAACTTATTTTGTGTACAGCAAAAATGTCTAAAACAAGCTCAAAACTTTACCAAACTTTCTATGGGCAAAAGGATAAGGAGTAGCATGATGAAAATATTTTTTTTAATAAATCAGTGAACAAGGGCCTGTGCGGGCCCAAATTTATGCGAGTCCATGCAGGTGCGTTAAGTAGTCTTATTTACAAATCACTTTTTAATTGAGGGTGTATTTGAACTTGCGAAATCTCTTTTAGATTTAATATTTGAAGCTCATATTTGGAATATAGCATTGCAGAATGGAACTCATAACATACAAAATAAAATAGTTGTTTGTGATTGGTATATTTAAGAATGTCTGGTAATGCACGAAGTCCTTGATTACAAAGGAAACTATTAAAAGGTTAATAAAACAGACATAGCAGGGAGTTGTTATATTTTTGTCAATTAAAATCAAATTTACTCTATTTGAATTGACATTTACAGGAAAGCGAATCATCACTGAATTATTCAACTACTTTGCTGCCTGTGTATGTGGGAATGGCAGCTTGGAGCATGTAAAATAAAACGTTTTTTGTGTTAATGTGCCTTAGTTTCAGGGAAATTTAAATCATGAATATGTAAATCAATTTTATGAATGGAAGGACATGGATAATGATTAATCCTGTTATTAACTTTTTTCAGAAAAGTATTTCATTACAGAATGATTATTCATGCAGGGCTGTTACTTAACCCAGTCTACCGGTATGTACAATTTACAATTGAGACATAGATGCTTGTAATTGTAAACATTGAAAAACTTGACAAATGCTAGATGGTCATGCTTTACATTTACAACATTGGCATGTGGCAAAGTTGGTATTTATTTTAGTTTTAATATCAATATAATTTTGGGTAGAAGTATTTAACAGAATAACATTTTAGGACAACCTGGTTGTGTTTAATTCTAATTAAGCATTACATAGTACAGGAAATTAAATCAGGCTGAATAAGATTCATGATGCAAATTGTTATTTGCAATTTGCGATATACAAATATCTCGTTATTATTATTATATGATTGATAGACACAGAGCCCAAAACCCGATTGATGTCTAATTTGCCTCCAGAGGATCTTCTTACCTATCGAGTCAAAATTGTTTAATTGTGGAGCTCATAATATGAATTTTGGGATTTTCCTTTCCAGGTCACAAGTGCTTGAATGTACAACTTCCAAGTGACAGTTCTCACCATACATGTATTTACATGGTTGAATGTTCAATATTTTTATTTCTAAACTGAAATTTTGAATCAAGAAAGCAGTTATTCCTCATTTAATCAGTAAAGAGAGACATTTCTCTTCTAAATTATAGTGGTTAGTTTTATCTCAAAAGTGATATGTAAAAAATGTGTTAGAATTAGAGAGGAGTGTACGTATAGAAGTCAAGTCTCCTCCTTGTTTGTGAAATAACAGGCATGAGTTCATTGCGTTTTACTCTCCCTGGCTTTGACATTTTTAGTCTACTTCTTGTCATGTTTATCTTCTTCTTCATACATGTATTTTCTGTCATTTATTTTTATCCTAAACCCCCTACTTCAAAATCAAACTCATAAAAAATGTGGATTGTTCCTGTCATAGCAGAAATAAAATGTTCATGTATATAAACAATAATGAATTTGTAATTGTTTACTTTATTAGCTGCATGCAAGAAGGCTGTTAATGACCTGGGGAGCGTTTCACAAAGACCAAGATGGATTTTAAGTTGGACTTAAATATGGCAGGCCATTTATGCCACTGTTTGCTCTCACTGTTTACAGGTATTGGTCTCTCAAGGGACGTACTTATCATGGTCACAGATCTACAGAATTTATATTGATTTTATTGATAATTCATTATTGAAGCAAAAAATATTATCTAAAGATCATTATTGAGAGATCAATGAAGAGAGCAACCAGTGGCATGAAAGGCCTGCCATAGTGAAGTTCAACTTAAAGTTGATCTTAGCCTTTGTGAAACACCCCAGGACAATCCATAGCTCTAACAGCGGTCTTGCAGACAGACTTTTTGTTTACCGTATTTCAAGTCGAGATGTTTACCATCAATCAGTATCAATCAAATAAAATTGCAAAGACATTATTGTTGAGGTAAAATATCACATTTTATTCATCTCTTTGTCAACATATTGCTATACATCGTCCTTCATCTCACCTCAAATGTAACATTCATATGTGCAAAATACAATCACAGATAATTTATTTATACATGCATAATGGTCCATCATTTAATTTTTTGTTTTACTTCTTTTTCTCAAACAGGACCTTTTACAGACCACATATTTCATTTTAACAATCAATACATTCCACAGCAGGATAATAATGATGACATAAACCGGTAGTATCTTTTCTTATATAAGTGAGCTTTGTTCAATAGTTTGGACAGGGAAGGATTTTGATAGATAAATGTATATTAGTCTGTTGAGAACTTAGAGCCATAAGGGTGTTCAATCAAATACCAAAATACAGAGTTCATAAAACTTGAATAAATTTTGTGAGTACCAGCTGGCAAAAGACAAACACCGAGTCAATAAGCGTCCAACTCGTGCTTTGCTATGGGTACCTGGCAGGAATTAATTCCTTGAAATGTTAGAGCGCCGTATGGCAGCCGTGCTAAAGCCAGGGTAATAATCGGGAGCGCCAGGAGGGTCAAATCTGACTGACATGAGCGCTATACAAGAACCCACTATTATTATTATTATTGCAAAACAACGTCATTCACACAAATGTCCTTGTTATATAATATGATACTTCATACATCTGCAAATAAGTTCTCCAGGAAAGAGAAAGACCGGAAGGGGCCAAGTGACGAGGTTTGCTTATCGCTCTTTGGCATGAGTACCAAAACATCAGCAGTCGTATATCTCCTTGTAATTATAATAATACTCCGCTTTTGTATATCGCTTAATGCATTGGACGATGTCTCTAAGCACTTTACAGTTGTATTATGTACAAATGTACACTAGTCCCTTAATAGACCAAGAGGTACAGTTACTAAGTAATTCATACCCCTTGTAAAAGGATGTTTTTGTTTTTTGTAACTAAAGAATGAAAGATGGACTGGTTGAATTGGGACATTTATTGAATACTTTTAGATGTAAGCTTTAAATTCTCAAATTCTCAAGAAATTGGGCAAATCGGTTTTTCACAAACTTAAAAAATTACCAAATTTAGATGTTAAACTATTTTCACTCTAACTCTGCTTGACGTGTAATGAATAATGTAG
Organism: Strongylocentrotus purpuratus; assembly: GCF_000002235.5. Lineage (NCBI taxonomy): Eukaryota > Metazoa > Echinodermata > Echinoidea > Camarodonta > Strongylocentrotidae > Strongylocentrotus > Strongylocentrotus purpuratus. The sequence goes on along the minus strand of NW_022145599.1, from coordinate 21,469,794 downwards.
ATCATCAGCATTGCCCGAAGCAAGAATAATTTTCCACAGCATTAGATATTGGTGCAACACCGTTTAGATCGTATTCAAGTTATTAATACACTATGGGCACTTAGTGGGATACATCCCCAGTAGTGCACAGGGAATTTTGGAAATTTTTGCCAATGGCACTGGCTCTTCTTGGTAAAGTTCGTCTCTACTTGTCCAGCATCTCGGTCATTTCTGGAACAGCCTGCCAAAACAATAACAAACAAAAATGATTTATAATTGATTTAGCATGTAGATTCAACTACACAATGTGATCACAATAGGATTTAAAATAGAACAAATTAACAACAAAGGCAATGCCAAGATGCTGACATAAATGTAGCTCACAGCTATCCTATTTCTACGAGTCAACATTTCCTAATGAAAAAGAAGGCATTTGAATGGCACAACAATGCAGCCTTAAGTGTTTGATGCTCCAAATTAAAATGTTTCAAGCTGAATGGGTGTCTCTTTGAAGAGTTAAAAACAGAAATTTCCTCCAAATGCTTTTCTCCTGCATTTACAGAATACCTGAACACAAAATTATTTTTTCAGAAAATGTATTTCAGTGTTGGAGTTGCCATTAAAAAACATGACAAAGGCTTTGTGTCACATCTTTTAAAGATGCTCATGTGTGGGTATATAGTCATCCGTGAAGTAGGTAACTTGGCGATCACTACATAACACTGGGCCAACAGGTAGTATGCTCCCATGCGTACGTCCGTGTGCTGCCCTCTATATACCCACGCATGAGCAACTTTAACTCTCATCTCCCTGCCAACCATCTTACCTTGAAAAGATCAGCAACAAGTCCAAGGTCAGCGACCTGGAAGATGGGTGCGTCGGGATCCTTGTTGATAGCGACAATGGTCTTACTATCCTTCATACCAGCTAAATGCTGGATTGCACCTGAGATACCAACGGCTATGTACAATTGCTACAGAAAACGAAAGCAAGCAAAGAAGGCAATATGCATCTTGTTATGACCATTCATATTAATGAACAGTTTCACATGTACATTTTGAAATATTGTGTTGGGAAAGACATTGGATTACCCTTCATTTATTGTCTGTGCTGGTCATTTCAGAAAACGGAACCAAGAACTCATCGGAGCAATCATCATAACCATCATAAAAGTTTATTTCCAGAATGAATTGGGATACACCTAACATTCCAGCTTCAGTGCTCAATTGCTGTAGAAGACTATTAGCAACATTTTTTTCCAGAAGTGGACTCTACAGATCTTTTTCTACTCGGACACCACTAAACTCATCACTGCATATGCCCCCTTCATTCCTCCCACACCCATCTCTCTAAGTAATAATGGATGCAAAGCATGGCTCTTAACATTCCAAACCTGTTTCATTAAATCAGTTAAAGGGATAGTTGAGTTCTGTTTTCAGACCACAAATGCCTTCAAAGTGCATGGTTATTGGTCTTATTCTTATCTATCACATTTCTAGTGCCCTTTTAGAACCTAAAATGGCTATGAAGGTAATTTTAGACCCCACAATGTCGAAATTTAGCCAATACGATCATACCAATTCAGCTCCACTTTCAATGTGACCGTTAATTAATTATTTAGTTAAACGTAATATAACCAACACGAAAATGCCAACAAAAAAGCCAACATCAGCATTGGCTGAAATACAACGTAAAAGGCGCTATTTCGTTTTTTCAACGGCTTTTTCAAATGATCTAATATTTGTGGTGGTACACAAGTATAAGAAATTGTTATATTTATGGATATTTCAGCCGTCTCTCAACCGATTTTGATCAAACAAAGATGATTTTGTCATTTAAATTGTATGTTCTTTCAAATTTGACACTCAGTTTTTCATTATCTCACAGCGCCCTCTGCAACAGAACTCAATTATCCCTTTAACTCTAGTTATTAACTCTTAAGCTGCCCCCCATTCAATTCACCCAGTGCCACAGTGCTAATCCCTATTGTGCCAGCCACTAATCCTCTGTGTGCCATGTTAATTTAAGGTAGGTTCAATTAGCGTGTGTACTATGCACGAAAATGTGTCCGTGGCACGCGAGCGAATGAGCGTTTATGTGTGCATGGCAAGCCACCAGAAACCCAATTATGAGAGCGTGGCACGCCAGCGCATGCACAGAACAGTGTTCTTGGCACGATAAGAGTTAACCATAACAGGTAATGCACGAGGATGAGACTTACTGGGGCAACGATCTTGCCGGTCTGTCCAACCTGCATGTCATTGGGAACGAAACCAGCGTCAACGGCTGCTCGGGAGGCGCCCACGGCTGCGTTCATCTTGGTGGCTAGAGTGTACAGGAGCTCAAAGTTCTCACCATTCTTCATACCTCTCCCTAGAAAAAAATGAACATTCAAGAATTAGACACCAACTTTTCATTTTCCTGTGTGCATCTAAGACTAAGGAAGTATTAATTTCTTGGTGACGAGAAGTCCATTATTCCTGAAACTTAAAAAACCAAACAGTGTACACATGTATCACATGATCTAGCAGCATACTCAAATTGCGATATCTTCAAATCCATCCACATGTTCATGATATAAAAACCAATTAAATCACAATATCAGATGAAGTAGTCGTAAAATAAGAGGACATTTGCAGGTAATATTGACATCCCCCTTCAAGTGCATTTATCAAAGTCTCTATGTCCACAGGGAAGACGTATCCGCACTGCAGTATGGGAGCAGGCTTGGGGTCCCAACTTTAATATCCCTTTTAATACTGTAAATATTTACATAAACCACATAAGAGCATCAAGCAAACCTACATTTTCACACAGGTAAATCCTCTACGACATTGTTTATCTTGATATGCCCTCCATTCATGTTCACAAATTGATAAATTGAAGATTCAAACCCACAAGTTCTTTTTGTAGATTTTCAGACAACCAAGGGTTGTGATAAGAGAAGCCATCTGCCCTTGCCAATGTGATATAGTGATCTTACCTCCAGAGATGACTGTATCAGCACTGGTCAGTTCTGGTCGGTCACTCTTGGACAACGACTGGCTAAGCCAGGATGACTGGTCATTCTTGACATCACAGGCAGGTGCTAAATAAAAATGACCATACCACATTTATTTATTTATTTATTTATTTATTTATGATATTTATACAGGGTGGCACATATCACCAATTTAATGGTCTTCCACGAGGCACTGTTTGGTAAGAATATAAGATATACCAGCAGCAAAAACAAAATAGATAAATACACAAGCATATAAACAGGTAAAATACAAATTAATTGGTATCCTCATGAAATAACTGATCATTCAAGAAATATGTGAATGGAATTTTCAATTTAAATAGAAAATACATTAAAAAATGAAAATAAAATAAAGAATAGATGATACCACGTATTTAAAAGAAAGAAGAAAAAAATGATTGAAAACGTACATTTTTTATAATCTGATATAGCTTATCCATCATTATATCGGGTTAATAGACTCTCCCAGTACCCCAGTCACACCAAGGAGACCAACACCAGACCAACAACAGCCTGAATGAAGAATTGTATTACCCTGAATGGCAAAGAATTAGTTGGTCTGGAGTTGGTGTGACTGAGTTTTTGAGAGCATACAGTACCTGAATGTAATTCAACAGAATTTGTATTATTCTGTAGTCTATTTTATAATTTTTTCTGAAATGAATCCCCTCGATTTCATAATGTGCCTCAAAAGTTTTTACAAGATAGACAGCAGATTCATTATTATCATCAAATTTATCATCATCATCATCTTCATCATCATCATCATCATCATCATCATCATCACCTTCGTCGTCGTCATCATCATCATCATCATCATCATCATCATCATCATCTTCATCATCATCATCATCATCACCTTCATCATCCTCGTCGTCATCATCATCATCACCTTCATCGTCGTCATCATCATCATCATCCTCATCATCATCATCACTATTATTATCATTATTAAGAGTACATGTATTTCTTTAGACTGTCTTGTTCTGTCCTACCTGGTTCTGATGCTCCTGCTCCTCCTGTAGCTTCTGCTGGTTCAAACGCTGTACCCCTTACACTGAAGATCTTCAGGGCATCAAGGGACTTCACTGTGGCTATAGCGTTTCCTGCATCAATACAAACAGATATTGAAAAAAGTGTTCTTGGCATAGTCTTCCCTAAAAGAAGATGATACACACTGTATTAACAAGATAAATACAAGAAACAAAGAGTCTCAATCATTCCTTGGGGGAAATAATGTACAACTTTTGTTCTTATATCCTATATAACAGTTACAAGAGACTTATCACGACAGAGTTAGAAGGAAGTGAAAGAGAGAGACAGAGAGAAAGAGACAGAGACAGAGAGACAAGATACAGGCAGGCGAGGCAGCAGCTAGAGACAAAGTGACTGAGACTGAAAGAAACAGAGACAGACACAGAGACATACTGAGAGACATACGAGAAGAAGAAGGAAAAAAAGAGAAAGAGAGTGAAGAGTACCTCTTACCTATACTTTTTAAATCTTTCCTACAATTACTGGTAAAACCACATACCGGTAAGCTAGAATCATTCCCAAACTTACCTGCATATATTGTCCTCACAAATGTGTCAGGGGCCTTGATGTCAATGATATCCGAGATGGGAGCAACGTCGAGCTTAGCAGCCAGGCGCGGCAGCAAGCTCTTCCCAAAGCTGGATGCACCTGCTGCGATATGGCTGAAGTTGAATTGTGTTTGGGTGGCCATAAGGAGTGGGGTGAGAGACTCGGGGAGAAAACCCTTGTACTCCTCGCTCTCTGCCACCAAGATGCGGGTTACCCCAGAAACTTTGGATAATTCTTCCACTACCTGCACAAACATAATGTAAAAATTGTTACTGTAGTATAGATACTTATTAAGAAAACTGCCACCTGGATACAGGACCAATATCCAGCTAAACAAATCAAAAGTATGTAAATCACAATATGCTTCACTAATGCTTTCATTAATAATGATTGAAGTCTGCTTGTTACAGGGAATTTTATATGTTCATTTTCTTAGCTGGCCCTCAATGCAATATATATTTTTACAACCATTTCACACAAAAGATTGAACACAACAGATCTACTCTCATTCTCATTTGAAAATAGTGATCAGCCCATTTAAAATTTCTATTAAGATTTTGAGTTTGTGATCATCTTAATCCTTAAAGGGACTTGGTAACATTGTTCAAAAGAGAGATACCGGTAGTGGTGCTAAGGTAGTGACTTCAATGCTAGATGTACAATTAAAGATAATCTGAAAATTTGAGTGAAAACGGACCATTATTCATGGTACAAATTGGGAAAAACTGATCTGATCGATTCCTTAATTCTCCCAAATATATTATTACAATTTAATTACATTTTAGGTGAATGGAAATCGTCACAAAGCAATAAAAATGACTCTACATTCCATTCCAGACATTTAAGAGCTGACATATTTTTTATAGCCTGTTTTATGTCTTTTTTTTAATGGAAAAACAGTTGGGAAAATTCAAAAATGGTTGGGAGAATTTACTGTTAATCACTGTTAGAGGGTGTCATACATCGACTCCTTCAAAGAAAACCATAGATATCTTTGTGGTTTGAGATTTTTTTTCAGGATTTTTTGCATGTCAAAGGGTTAGTACAGTAGAAGGAATATAAAGTAAGTAACATTTTATACAAAAATTAAGCAATTTTTTCATCAACCTTCAACAATGTTACCAAGTCACTTTAAAAGTACAGGAACTGAAAGCAGACAATAAAGTGTCGCCATCTTTAGTACTGTTATCAAGAAATAAGTTCAGAAGATAAGCAACAACAATATTTAGAAAATTCAACATGAACAGGAAATTGCTATGCATACAGTTTTAAAGTAATCCTTTTGATACTGAAATCCTATTAGCAGGGTATTACTACGACCCTTACCTTTGCACACTGGGTACCAGCAACAAGACAGGAGATCTCTCCCCCGACCTTCTTTGCAGCCGAGATGGCGTTGAGGGTGATGGGTACAAGACTCTCATTGTTGTGTTCTGCTACGATCAAAGTGCTGTTATGCCTCTGTAGGTAGGAGAGCTGAGAACAAACAAAACATAGAAATTATTAGGGAAGTTATTGCTCTGTCTTTTTAAAAATTATGACCAAAAAGCTGAAAAGCACTGACTTTGAGAGCCTGGAATTGTTCAAAAATCATAAATAATTAGAAATCAGTGGTCAGTTTTTCAAACAGCATGGACCTAGATTAATCTACCATGCCATAGCTTAACACAAAATTTCAACTGTGCATGAGGTATCCCTGAACAGCAAATTGTTTACGGAATTATGTAACCCAAGTTGACTTAACCAATTTGGTCGGAGCTAAAAAATATATTTAGCCACAAAGAATGTTTCTGTACACAGAAAGATGTATATGGGACTACGCGACATGTGCGCGATATCTCTCCGGTCTGGATAGATATAATAATTTACCAAATATAGGGTCTAGATCTATCAATTAGTTGGCGGTTTCGCGGCAAAATTTGTATCATCACGTATTATTAGTCAAAACATATTCTTTCACATGATTTGTAATTAGAGCTTCCTGTTCATTTTTTGAGAGGGGGGCGTTTCCAAAACTAATCTAGACATCTAGATCTAGATCTATACTTAAAGGAGTCATCAAGAATGTGAATAGTCTCCTGTATTTTGATGGAAAAGTGCAATTGAAAGTTCAGTGTGCACATTCATTCACGTTTTCATATGCGCAGCTTTGCTCAATTACAAAGAGTCTTTAGTGTCAGCACGGTCAGGCGCGGGGCTTGGGGTAGATCTACAATTAACTGTGCGAAAGCTTTCGTCCTTGAACCTTGAAGTTGAAGCCTAATTTGCATCAAGTAAACATCTTTTTTGTTTTTGATCACGCTTAACCGTGAGCGTGTGTGAAGTTAGTGACCATAATGACGATGATCATCATAATGTGAATTACTCTAGTATAGATTCTAGTTTGTAGATCTAGATCTAACTTACATGAATTTAAGGAGGATCTGAGATTACAGTCGCTAACTTCACACACGCGCGCATATCCGCACCCCATCTTGCGTCGGTATGCACTTGTAAGTTGTATTGTGCAGCATGGCAGTTGCCATGAAACTTGTGAGAAAGTGTACATTATGTCTTCGTTTTTAGGAAAGGTAGATCTAAATCTAGATCTACACCAAAAAGATATGAAAATTGAGTCTTCACCGAAGTCCCAACATACAACATTGCACATGGGACTAACGAAATAGAACACGGGCACTTTTACCATTGCGCTTGCGGGGCGGGCCAACTAGACTCTAGACTAGATCTACCTTTGTTTTTGGAAAGTCCATATTTTCATCTAAATATTTATAAAAATGAAAATTCATACCGTCTGCCCGATCCTCCTTGTAGGTCTGCTAACGAGCCCAAACATTTCCAGTCAGTAAGAGTTAGATAGAGCTAGAAATAGTAGAATGAAGCGTAAAAATTGCCAAATTGCATAAGAAATGTCGCCCTCTTTCGATCAATTGTTGTTCAATGTCTATTAGTTACAAAACCAAAGCCAATGCAAAAAGCATGATTGCAAAATTTGCTTACAAAACAGAATGGGGTGGGTGGGTCGGTCGGTCGTACCACCTCACCCGTACCCCCCCCCCCCCACCTCCCTTAGCTTAGCCCTGCATCTTAGGCGGTATTAGGCCAAATAACAAAAATGAAGTATTTCTCGGCCCCGCCCGCCTCCTTTTTGGCCGCCACCTCCTATTTTAATTATTTAAAATTCAGAAATAAAAAGGCTCCCCCCCCCCAAAAAAAAAAAACAACAACAACAACAACAAACAAACGCATGTGATAGGATACAAATCAATCGCTTTGGCTCACATAGCACAATATCTGTGAATAAATAGGCTTGGTCGGCTTTAATTAGCATGGCAGTCATCTTGGAAAAAATAGCAAAAAATAGGAAAATAGTAAATATGCCCTGCATGCCTCCTCCTTTTTGTTTTTTAAGTCCGGAAGAGAAACACGTCATTTTTGTTATTTGGCTTTAGTCTATAAACAGAATCTGATAAACAGAATCGAGAATAGATTTCGCTGTGCTATGAATAAAAGAATCCTGACCACGCACGGAATGAACTCGGAAGTTAAAAATGGAGATGTTCTACCGAGATTCGCGGTGTGTAGATGTAGACTCAGAGTACGCAGGAATATAGTTCCTTCCATAACATTTCATTTGTGTAATATAGTGACCTAATTCGGCAGCTAACCGAAAAAGGCCCCCTTCAAAAGTGGTCAAAAGTCCTACCCTATTACGGGAGGGTAGTTTTTCTTTAAGGTCATTGAAGGAGGAATTAATGATATTCATATATAATAAATATAAATAATCTTTTCTCGTTAATGTATTCTTCAGTTTGTTTAAAATTAAAGTTATACAAACATTATAATTATTTGATTATAATTTTAAGATTTAATATTAAAACGATTATATTTTAGTAATTCATAATAGTCTAATGTTATTTCATTCCAGATATAAATAATTTTAAGTGATTTACAAATGTCAAATTGCTCTAATATATTTGTAATCGATCATCGGTGGAAAGCAGGCATAGGAATAAACAAATCCAGTAACAGTATCAAATCAATGGAATAGCATTTTTTTTAAAAGAATACCCAGATCAAAAGTTCATCATAAGGCCTTTGTTGAATCTGCGGAACGGCAGGATCCTACTTAACAGTAACACCCCCAACAAAAAAAAGTAAAAGCAAAAAATAATGATTTACAAATTTCAAATTGCTCTAACATATTTGTAATCGATCATCAGTGGAAAGCAGACGAATAGGAATAGGAAAATCCAGTAACAGTATCAAATTAAAGAAACAGCATTAAAAAAGAATACAAAGATCAACAGTTCATCATAAGGCCTTCGTTGAATATGCGGAATGGCAGGACCCTACTTAAACGTTACAGCTCCTACAAACAAAAAAGTAAATGCAAAATAAAATAATAAAATATAATAATGATGAAGAAAAAAAAATAATCATCAGAATGATAATAATAATAATAATAATAATAATAATAATAATAATAATAATAATAATAATAATAATGATAATTATAATAATAATAATAATAATAATAATTATAATAATAATAATAATAATAATAATAATAATAATAATAATAATAATAATAATAATAATAATAATAATAATAATAATAATAATAATAATAATAATAATAATAATAACAATAATAATAAAAGTAATACTAAAAGTAATAATTAAAAATTAAAAATAAAATAATAATATCAATAACAAGAACAATAACAGAAGAAGGAAAAGAATATCAATTATGGTATTAACAATTATAAACAATTCATATTAATAAATAGACCTGGAAGCCGTGAATTACCGTGCCAAAGCCTGTGTGGACCACTGGACGGGACTTGTGTAGTGACTCGATAAGAAGAAGAAGATTGATAAATATTGATATTACATTTCCATGTAAAGATTTAAAAGAAGAAAAAAACAGGTAAGCTTAACCAAACATCTTTGGCTTAGCCCTATAATCTACGACCGTCGAAGGACGATCAGAAATAATATAATTTGGCCTAGCTAGAGCTCTAGACCTACAGTAGATAGGGAGATGAACATTAAATTGATCAATCACGATAATTCCTGTCGACGAGATAACCGAATGTATAATTTTACATGTTATCTAGAGTATATTGATGACCAAATAACATTTCTGTCATTATTTATTTTATTATAATAAAAGTTCAATTTATACTTTTGCTCTCTCGCTTCAGGGATCCGGATAATATATTTTTGGCAAGAGGCCTTTCAAGGCCCTCTCGAGAAAATGATTCGGAGGGGTCGAAAACATATCCTCTAACTCTTAGATGAATTTTGGATTGGTGTGACGCGAAACTTTCCAACTCCTAAAAGGGTGCCGTGAAACACTGATCTAGTATATAGTAGACTAAAATCTGGCACATAATAGTGAAGCCAGTTTGTGTTTGATTGGTTGCAACTTCCAAAAATATCGTAACTTTCTTATTTTTTATCGGAGTTTTCTTTAAAACCACCTTAATATCAAGGTGGACTTCCCCTTTGGCAGAAAACAAAATACACTAGTACTAGAAGAACACAGGAAAATAAGAGAAGCAGACTTGTGAAAGTTTGAATCAAATCGGACTAAAAATGAGAAAGTTACGATTTTTTAAATAAAATGTGCAATCACTGTAAGTTGTGGGCTCTTCATAATAAATTCAAATGACTCTCTAATGTAGTGGCGGACAACTTTCCCACTGATTTATTCAAACACACAAAATGACTCAAATTTCAATTCTTCGAAACTGCCTTTCTTTTTAGAGGACCTATTATGTTGATTAGTGCCTCAAGGGTTTAGGGAGAACCATAAATTAACATTTTTGTTCAGGAGAGTTTTCCGTGTTACCTCTCAACTCACAGACCAGATTGGCAATTTTAGATTGCACTTATTTCGTAATCTCATGATTTATTTCAAACATTCATAATTTTTCTTATTGTTGGTCCGATTTATTTCAAACTTTCAACATTCTGTTTATCTTATTTTTTCTGCTTTTATACAACGAACTTGTTACAAGGTTTTTGTTTACCTTAGACCTAGATAATTCATCTGAGTCGAATATGGGATCAGAGAATATTATTTTGTTGATATACCTCAGTATAGAAAGAAGAAAAAATCAATAATCACAGTGTTGTCCCGCTGAATTTCGTATAATGCGTAACTGAATTAAGGATGAGGAGCTGCCACTGTAACTTCTGACACTTGTTCTACCCCTGGCATTACTTCCTCCTACATAATACCTCTGACATCTGTACTCTCTCACATTGCCTGGAGAAAATCATCCAACGACGATGGAAACGCCAGTAATCTCAACAACAACAACAACAACAACAACACCGAATCATGAATTCGCCAGCGGCTTGATTGGGTGGGAAAAGGTGTTCCATTCTAATTTTCATGATTGCTATCGACAGATTCTAAGATTCTAAGATTCCAACAAATATGTAGATGTGAATGCTCGGGAAAGGAGGGGATTTGTTGAGCTTTGGAATGAAGGGGGGAGGGGGGATATGTAGGTTTGTATGTGTGTCTGAATATTGTGAGCGTATGTGGTGTGTCTGTCTGTCTGTCTGTAGGTAACTCTTTGATTTATAATATTCGTTCAGTATAATTAATTTGAAAACATTATGTACTGTGTATTAAACTATCTTATGTATTTTTTTTTTTTGAGAGATGTACAATTTTCCTTATATTTTGATATGATATGTAAATCAATGATGTTTGTTTGTTATATATTTTGTACTGAATGAATACAATAAAACAATGCTACAAAAAAAAAACAAAAAACAAACGACAATGCTTCGACGATTTGTACGAGAGCGGGAATATCTAATCATTCCAAGAAACGTTGACATTAAAATAAGCCAAATAAGTGTTAATATAACATGGAAAAGTATATATGTAAAACAAATCTGAAGGAAAAGAAATTTATGAAAAACTGGTTACTTTTTGCAAAGTGTTTCTGATTATTAATTTCTTCTAAAATCATTTTGCCAACTAAATCTGTGATATTTTTTAAAAAAAGTGAACTTCAACTTGTAACTGATATCTATAAATGAGTTTCTTATCATATTTTGAATGGCCAAGAATATTATTTTGAAATTCTGCATGTAAAAATCAATTCTTGTGTACATAATAATGTGAACGAAATTATTTAATAAAGAATCCCTGTGGAAGGGGGGGGGGGGGAAATTCGTCTTGATTTGGAATAAAAAAGTAAAATGTACATTTTCGTGTTGTCTCATTCTGAGCATGAGAGAAAGAGAGGGGGGAGAGAGAGAGAGAGAGAGAGAGAAAGAAAGAGAGAGAGAGAGAGGTTAAAGAAAAGGTGGCAGATGACAGGATACGGTCGTAAAGCATGGCACATTACAGCGAAATTTAAACGTACGTGTGCAATATGAGAGGGCAAGCGACCGAGAAGGGTGAGGGGGTAGAGCGATACCGGCTCGGGTCCAGGGGTCAAAGCCCCCGTAAGCTAGTTGATTTTAGGATTTTTTTAAGGCCCAGATGTGGTATTTTTAACACATTTTTGTTCTATAAAAAGTCAATCATAATTTCATATTGATGTGAAATAATTAGTACAATTCCTGGCCAAAATCTACACTGGAAGTTAATTTATATCTAGTTATTTTGGTGCAATAAACACGGAAAATGTCAAAATCAAGTGAAAATCAAACAAACAAAATGGCTTACTTACATTTTGGGCTTAACTTCGACTGCGACTTTTTGATTTTGCTGAGTTTTTTAATTTTAAAATATAATTTTTAAATTTTTTCTTCCTTTAATTTTTTTGTATTATTTTTTTTTGCAACAGCCGCGCGCGCCAAACCTACTGGCCGCCAGTTGAGAAGGCCTGATCTAAATACAATGTAATAATTTGCTTATAGAGAGAAACAGGGGCGGGTCGGTCGGTATATCCCGCTCCCCAGTCCCCTTGCATCTTAGCATAAACAGTTTATCTAAAGTGGAATCCGCTATGCTCTGAATAATGGAATATCCGATCCGTCCCCACGCAGAAATGTACACATTCAAATTGATGAGGAGTCCTTATTACTTTACAGGTGAATGCAAAATTAAAAATCATTAATCCATGTCACCGCAGCTGATTTTCATTTTCCTATTTAGTGACCGAAATCGGTAGCTAGCCGAATTCAGTCCCCGCCAAAAGTAGGTCAAAGATCACTACCCTATTACGGGAGGGTAGCATTATCTTTAGGTCAAAGCATTAAGTCGTCAATATATTATATATAATTTATTACATTATATTTTCTCGTTAATATATTTTTAAGTATATGTTACATTAGAATTATACAAATAGTAACATTTTGTAATTTAAATATACAAATTCTAATTTAAAATTTGAATATGTTTAATTTAATTTCGAATACAAATTGTAAATTGTCTCTTGCTAATGTATTACATGAATAAATCCTTTTAAGTGATTAACAAATTTCAAATTGCTCTATTATATTTGTAATCGATCATCAGTGGAAAGCAGGCGAATCATCGTTGTAACGGATTGGATACTTTTCAGGTAATACTTGAATAGGAATGAACAAATCAAGTAACACTATGGAATCAAAGGAATAACATTAAAAAAAAGGTATACCCAGATCAACAGTTTATCATAAGGCCTTTGGAAGCGCATGGGAAGAGCCAAATTACTCCTTAGAGGACCTATTAGGCTATAATATACTTGTATTTGGATTAATGCCCCAAGGGAGAAGGCGTTTGGGAGATAAAACATAAATTAATATTTGTGTACATTAATAGAGTTGTCCGTGTTACGATTCAATCCACAAACAAGTCCAAACATTTCCAGCAAGAAAGAACAGGTGGAACGTTACACAGCTCAGTCCTGGAAAAATTGCCAAATTGCATAAGAAATGTCGCCCTCTTTCGATGAATTGTTGTCCAATGTCCTTAAGTTACAATACGAAGGCCAAGAACGTACAATTTACTCTATGTCTTTGGTAATGACTGATTATTGTACAATTTTGCTTGCAAAACCGAAATATTAGCGAGCTTTCGATTTTTCGCACCGAACGTCAGGTACTATACTACGAGTGTGGAGCACCATAGACCTAGGTCTATGGGAGCACTGACCTCCACCGGCGTGGAGACGTTGCGCAGCCTAGTCCAAGCCGTTCCCTTCATGGACCGAAGGATACTATTGGATAGGTAGGGACAATCTGTCATTTCATCGTTAATTTAGTGACCGAAATCGGCAGCTAACCGAAATCAATCCCCGTCAAAAGTGGTCAAAAGTCGCAACCCTTTCACGGTAGGGTTGCATATTCTTTGAAGGTCAACGTATTAAGTGGTCAATATTATATAAAGAATAATATACATAATCTTTTCTCGTTAATGTATTTTTGATTATCTGTAAAATAAAAATTATACAACAGTATGGTTTTCGATTATTTATACAAATTAATTGTACTAAAAATTATATTGTTATAATTTATAATATATTTTGTTGAATCGTTATAGAAATAAATTATTTTAAGTGATTTAAACACAGCACATTTCAAATTGCTTTAGCATATTTGTAATCGATCATCAGAGGAACGCGGAAAAATGTGTTGTGACGTTTTGGGCAAGATTCATGTAAATACTTTTCAGGTAGTACTTGAATAGGAATAAACAAATGCAGTAAAAAATATCAGATCAAAGGAATAGCAAAAAAAAAGAATACCCAGATCAACAGTTTATCATAAGGTCTTTGTTGAATCAGCGCCATGGCAGGAGCCTAATTAAAAGTTCAACCCCCCCCCCCTAAAAACAAAGGGAAGCCAACAAATGAAATATACTAAAAGTGAAGAAAAAAATCAGTATGATTAGAATGATAGTACTAATAATAATGCTAATAATAGTAATAATGCTAATAATAGAAATAATGATAATAATAGTGATAAAAATAATGATGACAATACTAAAAATGAAATGATAATAATAATAATCATAATACACGTAGTAATAAAATGAATAATAATAAATACAACAACAATAATAACATTAACAAGAACAAGAAAAAGAATAAACAGAAAATTAGTTACGGTTTTAACTTTAACAGCTATCAATAATTGATGATAATATTTTAGTTTATTTTAATGTTTTTAATGGAAATTTGTTAATCACATTCAATAATCAAAGTGTTGCCCCGCTGAATGTTGTATCATGTGCTTCTGAATTCATGAGAAAGAGTTGTCACTGTAACTTCTGACATTTTTTCTACCCCTGGCAATGTTTCTTCCCTAATACTAATTGGCATATTTAACTCTGACAGATTTACGCCAAACCGTAAATTCGCCACTGGCCTGATAGCGACCCTCATTTCGTATTATGAATAGCGACCCTCACTTTCGATGAATTGTTGTCCAATGTCCAGTTACAAAACCAATATCAAGCACGTACAATGTTCATGTATTTTTGAGTGTAATTACTATACTGTACAATTCGCTTACAAAACCGAAATATTAGCGAGCTTTCGATTTTCACATCGAACGTCGGCCCATACGAGCGTGGAGTCGTTGGGTAGCCCCAGCCGTTCCCTTCATGGGCGGAAGAGATGGCCAAGGCTTTTGGATAGGTACGGTCGGGACAGAAATCTGAAGAATGTTTAACGGCAACCATCTGTCATTTCATCATTAAAGGGAAAGTCCACCCCCAAAATAAGTTTGTTTCGATAGAGGCAGAATAATAAGAAAATCAGGTGAGTGAAAGTTTGAGCAAATTCTGAATGAAAATAAGAAAGTTATGAATTATTGAAGTTGTGATCAATCAAATACAAATTGGCAACTCTGTGACTTATTATACGAGCTCTCCTTCATTTGCTTTGTGCATAATATTCCATAAAATCATGTTTTCTTCGTTATTGATGACGGAATATAAATTTGTTCCTTGCAGGGGGAGTATAGAAACATATTTGCAATTATTATATTTAGGGTGCATGTATGGTTGAAATTTTTCTTGAGGGAAAATGAAAATTTTAGATTTTTTTAGTACTGAGCAAATGGAAGTTGAGCTCGCATGATACGTCATAGAGTTGCCAATTTGGGTTTGATTGATCACAACTTCAAAAATCCTAACTTCCTTATTTTTAATCGGAATTTGCTCAAACTTTCACTGACTTGTTTCTCTAATTTTTCTACTCCTATTAAAACTAACTTAATTTCAGGGTGGACTTCCCCTTTAACTTAGTGACCGAAGTCGGCGCGCAGCTAACCGAGATCAATCCCCGTCAAAAGTGGTCAAAAGTCACAACCTTTAACCGGGGAGGGTTGTATATTTTTTAAAGGTCATGGATTATAGGCGTCAATATTATATTAAGAATAATATAAATAATCTTTTCTCGTTAATGTATTCTTGATTATCTTTGAAACTAAAATTGTACAAACAGTATAATTTTTCAATTATTTATAAAAAATGAATCGTATTTGAAATCATATTGTTATAATTTATAAATATTTTGTTGAATCGTTATAGATATAAATCATTTTTAGTGATTTGAAAATTTTAAATTGCTCTAACATATTATTTTGTATTCGATTATCAGCGGAAAGCGGAAGAATGTGTTGTGACGTTTTGGGCAAGAGTCATGTAAATACTTTTCGGGTAATACTTGAATAGGAATAAACAAATAAACAAAACTATCAGATCAAAGGAATAGCAAAAAAAAAAAAGAATACTCAGATCAATAGTTTATCATAAGGTCTTTGTTGAATCAGCGACATGGCAGGAGCATAATCAATGGGCAAGTCCACTCCAAAAATAACTTACTTTCAATAGAAGCAGAAGAGTCAGACAAACCAATCAAAAAAAGTTTGGGCAAAATCGGGTTACTGATAAGGAAGTTATGAATTTTTGAAAAAAAAGTATGTAAAACTATAGGACAATGGAAATCACTACACAAATTTGGTTATCAGTTTGTGACGTCATGTCCTCACTATTTATCAATTGATTTGTATAGTTTAATCCCAATAATTTCTCTTTTTATCCCCCAAAACTTAATTTCCTCTTGCCTTCGCCAAGGTTATATGATTTGTATCATATTGTGTGCATGACATTGCACAAAATCTTTTATGAACTTTGAAGAATTTATACTATTTTCTGAATATTGTATATTCATAATTATTAATTTTTATCTAAATAGTTTATCAAAATTCACATTTTTCATGATTTAACTGAAAAAAATTACACTATATTATTGCATCCACACAACAACATACTTTCAATCTAACTTGGATGCTGGTGTGAATAAATAAGATTCTTAGGGGGGAAATATAAAATTTATATTATCAATATAAAGAAAACAATGAGTGGATAGTGAGGACATTACCTCACAGACTCATGAGTGAATTTCCAATTTCTCTTGTGATTTTCATTGTTCTATAGTTTTACATACTTTTTCAAAAATTCTTAACTTTCTTATTAGCTATCCGATATTGCTCAAACTTTTTTTGATTGGTTTGTCTGATTTTCTGCTTCTATTGATAGGAAGTTATTTTTGGAGTGGACTTGGCCTTTAAAAGTTACACTCCCTCCCCCCACCCCCCCCCCCCCCCCCCCCCACCCCCTACTTTAGCGACACTCCTGGTTAGATTGCCTATATCCCTAGATAATACATTGGAATCGAATGCAGTATTAGAAAATATTGTTTTTTTCAAATATATCTTAGTATAGTCAATCACCCTTCTTGTCATTTGATAAGTTTTTAATGGAAAGTTGTTAATCACATTCAATAATCATTTGGAAACACGAAGAAAATGAATGGTGCTAATAATAGAGGCTCTTTTTACAACACCAACACTTATAGCTGGCGTGTGACTAAATAAAATCATAATAAAAATCAGAGATGATCTTATTAATCTTTCTTGAAGGTTTGGTGGCTCTGAAAAGAGCCGTTTGGTTTGGCAAAGCTGGTGATGCCAAGTCATGTTCTAGTGCAGCATTTACTTGGAGGCCTTTGAGGTCTTCTTGGGGAGAAGGACAGCCTGGATGTTGGGGAGGACACCACCCTGGGCGATGGTGACTCCACTGAGAAGCTTGTTCAACTCCTCGTCATTGCGGACAGCCAGTTGCAAGTGACGGGGGATGATCCTCGTCTTCTTGTTGTCGCGGGCGGCGTTGCCAGCCAGCTCGAGGATCTCAGCTGCAAGGTACTCGAGCACGGCAGCCAGGTAGACCGGGGCTCCAGCTCCAACCCGGGCAGCGTAGTTCCCCTTGCGAAGGAATCGGTGAACACGACCAACTGGGAACTGAAGTCCTGCACGAGCAGATCGGCTCTTAGCCTTGGCACGGGCCTTTCCACCTCCTTTTCCACGTCCAGACATGATGATTCGTTTGTCACGAGTCACAACAAAAGCTCACAAAGGATTGAACTGATGGTTTATTAAGGTGCGAGCTACAAATATATACCATTTTGGCGGATCCGAATTTACCGCTGGGCCATGTGACATAGACCAATCAGGGTCGCCGCTGCAGCAGTACAAAGGGCAATGGCACGCAGCTGCGTGATTTTCACCCCTTATTTGTATAGTGTCGGCTATTCGAGCCGCTGTTTTTCATTTCTAGTATTGTGTCTAGCCGGTTTCAGTTAAATGTAAATCACTGCTTTGTGTTCAATTTGAGTAAAGCATCAGATTGGCAAAACTCTTGATTTACGTGTGAGGTTATCCTTGGTCGTATATATTCGTCATGAACTTTTCATGACCATCCAAACTTCGATTAAATATTTATTGTGCATAAAATCTAGGCCTATAAAAATAATTACTTGCAATAATTGACAGGTTTTAATATTATTGATAGTCCTTTTATTAGGCGTAGAGCTTAGTTGATTCGGACATCAACTGTTTAAGTCTAGATCCTTTTCCTTTTACCTCGCTTATGTTACTGTTTTATTATAATTGGGAATGAAAGATAATTCCCAATAATAATATTGATTATGTCTTCATTACCACTCACGGTTTTTATGTCATATCATTTTTAAAACGGGCCGATAGTTCCAATCAGTCATCACACAAAATTTAGCGATAGATGGAGCAGGCGGTGATGTTCGTGGGCAGAAATGCCCGTCATTTTCGGCATTCTTAATTTCGTAAAATACTTTATAGGGCCCTCTTTTTCGGGGCCGTGGGGAGTGCCCAGCCAGCCCCCACCGCATGCCGTTTATCACTGCCACTCGTCAGTTTACATACTTTTTAAGGGAGCTCATATGCCGTAGTATTCAGAAGAAATGGCCAATAATTATTAGTACTTGATCAGCGTGGTTGGTAGGCTATTTAGTCATGCTAATATTACACTTATATTTAAGATTGTATGTACGTAGCACAGTTAGTTTCGTATACTCTTTGTAAGATTTATTATACTTAGCTCTTTTCCCTATATATCTATGTTTTATGGACCTCTGGCTTGTGCAGCTGAGTCTGAAATAAAGTTCTGAATTGAATTGAATTGAATATTATACCAGTGAGTTCAGGTTTTAAAATTGTTAAATGGGTGTCTTGGCAAGCGAAACGATGCCTCGTTGGAGGATTGTCTGAATGTGATTTAAAATTAATGACAAAACACATCAGTCTGTGGATTATTGTTTAGGACTAACTTGCTTACCTTTGTTTTATCATCCAGGCTACGGATTTATAGGATTCTACGACCAAGGTCTGTACGTGTAGACTAGGCGCTATGTGACACGCGACCGCCAGACTAGACGAAACCGCAACCCTCTAAGGAATCAGTGACCTTATTTCAGGGTAAAGGTCAAAGGAAAAAGCCTCGCCTGGGCAAAGTCAGCTATGGTTCGATTGCTCAGCGTTTATTGCCTGTCATTATGATTACAGCAGTGGAGTAGGGCTTATACATGAGAGAGAAAGAGATACAGAGAGAGAGAGAGAGAGAGAGAGAGAGAGAGAGAGAGAGAGAGTGTGTGTGGGGGGGGGGGGGTGGGGTGGGGGTGGCACACTAGTCAAATACAAACAAAACTCGTCGGCATTACTTGAAAATTATTATCTATATTACTCTACGGATTCGTCGATAATAACGCCGACGAAATATGAGAAATAACGTTTTATAATTATAAACCAGGCATAATCTACAAGAAAAGAAAGAAAAGAGAGGGGGTGTCGGGCGTGGTATGTGTGTTGTCAGTGTGTGTGAGCAAGTTCAAAAGGGTTGTGTCACGTCGATCATCATCATAATTCGTCATCATTTTCCACACTCCACTCCCCTCTCTGTCATAAATATATTATGCCTATAATGCTTAGATTCTCTATATTTTAATCTGAAGAAATATGATAACTTTATTAACTTCATACAAAGTATAAAAAAATAACAAACATGCATGTTCAAAGCCGGGTTCAAAGGTGATGAGAAAACAGTTAACTTTTATGTGGTGGTTGTTGTTGTTGGTAATAGTTTAATGGCGTTCATTCAGTATTGAATATATACGCCATATCTTCAGTTTTATAAGAAAATCAATTATATATAAGAAAACTGAGAATAAAGATTTGTAATGACATAATTAATTAGTCAGTAACGCTATTTATTAGGAGTCTTTGGATGGTTTGCAACTTCGTGTTTCTGCTTTTTTATAAGTTTAATCTGGTCAGCCCGGTTTCGGTTGCATGGAAAACTAGCTTTGCCCCGATTTGAAACCCATTTGAAACAGGCTTCTCGGCTACTCGGCGTGAGTGCGCAGTGATCTTATTTTGTAGCGCACGGTGCCTACAGACCACTCAGAAACACAGAAACACTAAATTGAGACACATCGTACAGGGGCGCTCTTGAACCGAATTGTCAATCCATTCAAGTGTCGGGTAGAACAAAATGTTATGCAACTCTTTGAAATTACATGGGCGTAGTTCTGTAATTGATACCTATTGTTCAGGGGGATGATCTATTCATTCACCCCCCTGAACAATAGGTATTACGTAAGGATTCAGTGGCGGATCCAGGGGGCCCGGGGGCCCGGCCCCCCTCCCCCTGGGAAAAAAAAGGGGAAAAAGGGGGGAAAAGGAGGGGGGAAAAAGAAGGAAAAAAAAGAAGGAAAAAAAAGAAGGGTAAAAAAGGAGGGAAAAAGAGAGAGAGAGAGAGAGAGAGAGAGAGAAGAAAAGAAGGGAAAGAGGAGAGAAAGGGAAAGAAAGAAGAGGAAGAAGAAAAGAAAAGGGGAAGAAGTGATGGGGGGGCGAAAGAGCCTCGCCTCCCAGGCTGTCGCCTCCCCCTCCCCCAATCAAAAAAATAAGAGAGAAGGAAGGAAATAGAAAGAAGGGGGTATCAGTTGCAATTTTTCCGCCAACAAGTTGTGGATCGGGGTGGGGGTGGGGAAAAATGCCCTTGCCTCCCCCCGCCCCGCTAAAAAAAAGAGAGAAAGAAGGAAAGGGAAAAAAGGAGAGCTAAAAGGGACCGGAAAAAAAGGTGAAAAGAAGGGGAAATAGATCATTTGCAGTTAATCCCGCCAACAACGTGTGGAGAAGGGTGGGGGCCGAAATGACCTTGTCTCCCCCTCCCCCCCCCCCATCAAACCTTAAAGAGAGAGAAGGAAGGAGAGGGAAAGGGAAAGGAAAAAAAGGGAAATAATAAAGGTAGGGGAGATCAGTTGCGATTTTTCCGTCAACAAAGTGTAGATCGGGGGGGGGGGGGCACTGGCGTATTGATCGGGGAGGGGGCTCGGGGGAAATTAAATTTAAACGTGGTTTATTTCTAATTCCATAACGGTGGTTTACACATGATGCTGAAATGACATAATTTTCCGAGATTTTTCCTCATTCTTAAGTAAATTATACTTTTTTTATGCGTTTGTAAGTTAACAGCCAGGCAAGAAATATGCTTCTTGAGATGCCTACATGTCAGGGCCCGCTGAACGGCGGGGATCGGGAGCCTCCAGCTCCCCCCCCCCCCCCCAATTTGTTTTGGAAAAGCATTTTAAGGAGAAATAAAAAGAAAGAGAGCAAGAAAGAAAAAATAGTTAACTACCAGTTTCACAACAAAATAAGGTAACAAAAATTGCCCATCTGACCGTAATTAAACGCCTAAACCCCCTGAGCTTCCGGAGGCTCTGCCCACTGGACCCCACTGGATGCTAATCTGACAGTAATGTAATGCCTAAAACCCATGAGCTTCTGGGGGTCCGCCCGCTGGACCTCACGCCAATCAGTGTCCTGCCAGTGTCACAAATAAGGTATAAAAATATGTTTATCTGACCGTAATCAAATGCCTGAAACCCCTTGGAATTCAGGGGTTTCCACACCCTCGACCCCACCAGGGGCACTGAGGCGGGTCCCTGAATGCTTATCTGACCGTATTTTGCCCTAAACCCATGAGTTTCCGGGGGCGGACAAGGTGTTCATCTAACCGAAGGCGCGTAGCCAGGGAGGCAGTGGGGGCGGCCCCAACCAAAAAAAAGCCGGCCAAAAGAAGAGGAGAGAAAAGAAAGAGGACGTATGAAGAAAAAGGAGCAGACAATTTTTTTTTGAAATTTTTTGAAAACTGAATACAGACGAGGATTAAGAGTCGAGAACGATACAACGAACCGTCTTCTTTCTCTAATGATATAATGAAACGTAAAAGCTTCCGAACTTTGCTCGGGAGGATGAATTTAGACGAGGATTAAGAGTAAAAAACGGTACAACGAATCGTCTTCTTTCTCTAATGATTTATTGAAATGTATAAGCTTCCGCGCTTTGCGCGGGAGGGGGAAAACTGTATTCAGACGAGCAGTCGCGTACGCAGGGGTGGGGGGGGGGGGGTTGAACCCCCCTTCGGGTTTTTTATGTGTGTATGTTAGAGCAAACCCCACCCCTTGTGATTTTTTGTATTTATTTATTTTTTAATTAAAAAACAAAAAATAAAATAAAATTATGCCAATGGCTGACCTAAAAAAAGGTGACCTCACCCCCCCCCCTCAACGGAACAAAATGTCATATTTTCAAATTTCGAGACCCCCCCCCCAAAAAAAAAAAAAAAAATAAATAAATAAATAAATAAATAAATAAATAAAATAAATAAAAAATAAGTATGAATTTGATTGAAAATGGAATGGAAGTTAAAGATAGATTTATGCCTATGATTATCATAGTGGTACCTCTTATTCCTAATTTTCCTTAGTTTTTAAGTAGATATTTCCTCTACCTATAGTTAGGCGATATAGGACCTAGTATAATGAGACCGTTCGTTTTTGAGGTTTCATGTCGAGCAGTATAACATAAATACATATTATTGATAAGTTTATCTAGATCTAGTGATCTTTCTTGGAGTTTTGGTGGCTCTGAAAAGAGCCGTTTGTAGTAAATGTGGCGAAGACCCATTTACTTGGAGGTGGTGTACTTGGTGACAGCCTTGGTGCCCTCAGAGACGGCATGCTTAGCCAGCTCTCCGGGGAGGAGAAGACGGACAGCGGTCTGGACCTCACGGCTGGTGATGGTAGACTTCTTGTTGTAGTGGGCAAGACGGGAAGCCTCGGCGGCGATGCGCTCGAAGACATCGTTGACGAAGCTGTTCATGATGGACATGGCACGGCTGGAGATACCGGTGTCGGGGTGGACCTGCTTCAGAACCTTGTAGATGTAGATTCCGTAGCTTTCCTTACGTTTTCGTCTCCTCTTCTTGTCACCGCTAGGCCTAGGGGCCTTAGCCTTCTTCGATCCCTTCTTTCCTACTCCGGTTGCAGATGATTTGGGTGGCATGATTGTAGTCTGAAGAATACAATATTGTGGCTGCCAAGTGGATCCCGACCGTATTTATATGCTGCGCTGGGATTCCGAACTTGGCGGGATATGCAAATGATGTGGACTTTGATCGCTGCGAGTTTGCAGCGTTCCGGCGCTCCTCAAAATAATTTATCATAAATTATTATAATCATCGACCGGTGAGCGGTATTGTTCGTGCACTGGCAGATTTCCACATAGTCTTGGGGCAGGTGCACTGGAGTATTTCGTTAAAACATGAATGAATGAATACGATAATTGCAGACCCATGGGCTTGAGAACGGAATAGTACACACGATAATGCGCTTAACTATTATGTATAAAATATGTATAAACATGTATATAGGCCTACTATCATTATTATTATTCAATACACACAATAATGCGCTATAACTGTATGTATATACATGTATATGAATATATAGTAGCATTGTTATATATGCATATCAGTGTAAATGTACATATATATGCATATGTGTATATAATAATGTATCAGGAAATGAGAGAATAATACATAGTTGCTATAGCTTAAATCAAGAGACGGCTTTCTTCCAGAAGCTTTGGTATTCATTGTATTCAAGAGTTTCCCAATGGCCTCCCTTTTGGAAAATTTTACATTGGCATTGGCATTGTAATAGTAGTCACTTTACGGAGATGACCTATTACAAATTGCCACAGAAATATTTCAACTGTTATAAAAAAATATACTTAGTATCATGTAAAGAAAAGTTATAAGGAATCCGAGTGGTGAAAACTGTTAAAAATAACTAAAATCAGTGATACTATTTCCAATTTTCCATAGGTGTTAATAATAAAACAGAGCCAATCACATAGACCAGCGATACTCGGTTGAACCATGGACCTAATTTGTATTAGGTCCGTGGTTGAACACACGCCAATGCACATTCTTTGTGCTTGTCAAACACTCAACAGAGTAAAATACACCCAAATTACATGATAGTTCAGCATTCACTTGCAATAATAAATAGTATCATTGCCGCTTTATTCAAATATTTAAATATATATCAGTATTTCTATGATGATCACATAAATGCTCGATATATATGAATATAAATATATTTTCCTAAACAAAGTAATAAAGTGAAGTTTTTTCAAACGGAGTAACTGCTCGTACACTCATCTATATCAAGGGTCTGAATTCATACGACTACTAGGGGAATCCCCTCTTTAGAGTTTCGCGATGTCAGTCGTGCGGTAATATCGACACGGGTTTCTTGACTCGTGAGACAAAGTCCTTGATCCTCCATTAAATGTAATTTCTAATTGTAATTGGGGAAGTATGGTGGCTCCTAAGGGACACGCAAACACGAAAATTTGGCGTATACCTATGCAACATTTTTTTTTTTTTTTTAACGTCCAAGACGTGAAGAAAGAAAAAAAATGACGTATATACCTTTGTTTGGTCATTTTTTTCATTTTTTCTGTACTCAATGGTCCTGAAGGGAGAAAATATGAGACGCAGACGTGAATATTTGACGTGAATTTTTTCAGTAAGCTGAGCACCTACAAAGCACTCCAGCAAAGCATAGAGAGTCAATGGGGGGGGGGGGGGGGATGGGGGGGGGAACATTCCAGTTGTTCTATTTTGCCTGTTCGGGGGATATCAAATCACAATTTTGATATACCTTGTCTCTTTTTATTTGTATGTACATGTTCATATATATTTGCTTGTTCGGATGCTGTATCCCAAAATGGGGTGTCTAAGAAAACAAATCTAAAACCTTCTTTTGACATAATTTTTTTCACGGGAAGTATGCTGGCCATTTAAAGATTCTGCATTTTTTTTTTTTTTTTTTTTTTTTTGGTGGGGGGGGGGGGGGGGTATTGCAATTTTTGTTCTTATTTGTCACACCTGGGAGAATATCTTACTCATAACAAGAATTGGTGGGATGGTGGTAGAGGTATTGTGGTTGTAGAGGTAGGTGGTGATAGAGGTAGAGGTCGAGGTATGGTGGTGGAAGAGGTATGGACGGTGGTAGTGGTAGTTGTAGAGTAGTGGTATATAGAGGTACGGTGATGGTATAGGTAGGGTGGTGGTTGAGGTAGAGGTAGAGATATGGTGGTGGTGACAGGTAGAGGTAGGTTTGTGGTAGAGGTCTAAATTCTTCCTCTCATTTAAATGATTTTTTGCGATCTGTCACGAACTCGACAAGTCTCGTTTATTATCCCATTGCGACTTATCTTGTGTGCATTGTATATACCCTAATGTACTCGCAAGCATGAATTATTTGATTAAACATCAAACTAAGACCCTTACAGGGGATGAAATTCAAAATGTGAGGCCCATTACGAGATATTTCTATGTACGTTATTCAAGTCTTTATTCGAGATACGCCTACCAACATCCCTCACGCCATCCATATCCTCTCTCTGATTCTCTCCCCCCCCCTCCCCCTCTCTCTCTCTCTCTCTCTCTCTCCCTCTCTCTCATTGTCCCTGTCTATCTGTTCCTCCTTCTCTCTGTATTCTCTCTCTCTTTCTGTCTCCCCATCTTGTCTCTGTGTCTCTCTAGCTCTTCCACCTACGAGTCCCTTCCTCCCTCCTTCGAATTTCCCTCTCGTCATCTCCCTCTCATCTTCAAGCTCTCGTACCTTCTCCCTTCGTCTTTTATTCTTCATCTTTATGTCATTCATTATCTTGTCTTATTTCATTCAACCTTTTTTAATACTCTTGGTCTTCTTCTTCTTCTTCTTCTTCTTCTTCTTCTTCTTCTTCTTCTTCTTTTCGTGGGTCTTCCTCTTATTGGAGGCCATTTTTTTTCTTTCTCAGTTCAATTTAACACAATTATTTATAAATGAAACATTTGATTTTGTTGATATATAGGTTTTAGCTCGCCCATGATCCGAGCTTCACCATTGTCATTATTTTGTTTATTTGAATGATAAAGTGACGTCGTCAACCATGGAGGCCATTTTATTTCTACTTTTTTCCCGTCTTTTATTGTTGTTCCATTTTAGCATTGCATATTGGTCTCGAATGGCGGGAAATGTTTTTGAATGACTGATACACATCACTATGCGTACGTTACTATATGCGTGCTCTTTCTCCTCAATGCATTTATCATTTTATGATCACCCACTTATCCTAATCATAGTAGAAAGAAATTCGCTGTTCAACATTTATACTTTAGAGGTGTTCATGCCATGGTTCATCTAATGGATAATGATTCATTGCACTCCTGGTCTCCATGGTGATCATTCTGCTCATCTCATTTGTTTGTTACCAAATAATGGTTTCATTTAGGGGGGTATTTCATGTCTTTTTTTTTTCTTTCGGGGGAGGGGGGGGGGGACGGCCACAAGTAATACAAAATTAATCATATTATTTGTGTACGATAGTAGATTCAGTGGAAATGATTATCCAATATTTAGATTTGCACTGTTTGCCTAAATGAATTATGTAACAGAATTAATCCCCCGGACATAATGTCGATAATCAGAGTACATTGGTGAGCATTAACCAAACTTGCTCTATCACTACTTTGTATTTATTTAGTGTGTATCTTCTGTGTCTATATTTTGAATGTTTCTTCACAGAAAGACATTAAAAGTTTATTGAATACTTGGATAAAGCCATTAACCCATGGACATACAGAACAAACTACTGTTTGGAAATCGTCCCACTTTCCCAACCTTCTTCCAACCGCATTTAGCATTATTTGGTTCGAAAACATAATGCACAATCATAACAATGGATTCTCTCTTGTTAGGTGTAACACATGCTGTAAAAACAGCTTAATTTTAATAATTTCACAGCAACCAACAGCAAAGAAGGAATAAGAGTAAAGGAAAACGTTTTGCATCGAAAGTCATATTTCTAATTGAAATGTAGTCTTGACCGATGCTGAGCATGTAGAGGCCTATATCATCCATACGAAAGCACTATAACATACCCTATTATCTGACTATTAGAATACTAGGAATTCATTTATGTTCATTATAATTAAATAAATATTCCAAATACAGATACATATTTTGCACTCTACAGTATACATAATATAAACTGATGAAGGTATATTTATGTTCACACCGTAAAGTGTATCAGAAGATTAGATCTTCGTCATCGTCAGTAACACCTATGAACAACACATTTGAATAAAATAAGTTATTAATATAATTATACTGAAATATTATGTACAAGTAGCATATATGATTAACAAATAATTCATAGTGATTTTTTTATACAAGTGTCTCTAATCGGTTTACTTACTTAGGTAAATAATTCGATAGCTTCTGCTGTTCATGCATTCTCAAAATTTACGAGACTGCATTCAAATTCCGTACATATTGACATTGGGCTATTATAATGTTTCATGCTTTTGTGTGGCCAAGATATGAAACTCTTATTTATGAGTATGGACAGGATTGCAAGTATTTGAGCAAACATGATAATAGCCTATCACTTCAAGGAGTTTATATCATGCATACAGACTTGTTACTAACAATGTCTGAAAATTTCGGTTCGTATCTCGTGGTTCACATGGTTCCATTAATTTCATATTGGAAATCTAAACAGAATATAAAAGGAGCATATCAATTAAAAGTAAAACCTCAACAAGACATAACATGAACAAGATAAGAACGTATCATTTCCATCGTTTCTCTAAAGCAACCCCGATAACTTCAGCATTAGCCTATATTCTAGAAAATATATGCTGCAATACGTAGAAATGTGACTTTCAAGCATTCTTCCTTTAAGATGAGTTCATATCGGCATAAGTTTATCTACAGCGGGGCAGCTAATGCCGGTATATACACAGTGCTGGAGAGCGAGAGATTGTAAAAGTCCGAAATTAAATATTCTACCAGCAATATTTACAACGCAATTTTTCTTAAATTTGTAGGCACACTTTGTGTATTTGATCGAACCCCCACTTTTATGACATCGAAAAACCTCGGCGTTTAAAAAAAATGACATATCTTATTGATTGATTGATTTTATTCGCCAAGCCTCAACATACAACAATATGTAAGAATAACAGATAAAAATTAAGTCAGCTTGAACAAACCCATGAAAGCTTATTTCCAGTGGGGTCCCCGACATATACACAATAGACCAGTTCACGGTTAGCACATTACTGCAATGACCCCGAATATCCACAGATCTTAAAACCATGAAGAGGTCCCACTTTGTACATTTTGAAATAATCACTCCTACAGCGATGGAGGTGCTATAGAAATAGCCTTTGTTTCCCCTTTTCAAAGAATACTTCCACCTGTGTATCATGGAGTGCACTGAATGTGCATGAATGTATAATGTTACATAACTTTCATGAGCACGAATCCAGTATTTCGTCTCCGTTAATTTCAAAATTTGTTCTGCAATGACCTTTATCTGCTCATGCTCAGACTGCAACCGTGAACTGGCTTATTAATAAGTTAAAATCTTATTATTTACAGACAGATAAGAAAAAAAACTTATCAAAGATAATAATAACACAGAGCTCAGTGAATAAGCGCTGGTTGCCATTTATTCCACCCCCCCCCCCCCCTCAAAAAAAAAAAAAAAAAATCTTCATCTGTCACATGATATATATACATATTCATTATCTTCAAGACTTTTCTCAATATATTCATGACCTGGCCCAAAGACTGAATATTTGAATTAAACTTATCGACTACAAAATGTTTACCTAGAGTTTATGCGTATCCGTCCAAGAAGAATTTTTCATTAAAGATATCGGAATCTCAAAAGATTTTTATTTTTTATTTTGTTATACTTACCATTGGAACAATACTAGTTCACCTTTCCAGTGGATGAATGTACATTAATCTACGAAAGAGGGTTCTAAAATATCACATCACTCAGATCGAGCAGTCAACTCCAGCATCTTCAGCGTGTCCGCAGTAGTGGTTGTTCCATCCGCCATTACTACAATCAGTCAACCTGGATTCATTTCCCGAACAGCCGACATCATCGAGGTATATCGGGCCAGATCCCTGTCCGTATGTTGCACGACTCCTGGCTACACCAACATTGCCTGAGTATCCAAGCTGTCGACAAACTACCCTCGCATCAGAGTCATCCCAACCGTCATCACAGACTGTCCCCCATTGACCTTCATGGAAGCTGATCTCAACCCTGCCTTCGTCTGAACTGTAACCGTCAACCAGCCGGATTTTTCCCTCAATTTTATCTTTCAAAACAATAAAACGAAGGAATAAGACCTCTATACAGTGCGTAACAGAAAAAAACGAAAACGAAAACGAGAATTATCGATGTTTTATTATAACTTAATCACAATTAATTTATAATTAATAAATGACACATATCTGTAAAACTTAGATCTTCCTCTTTCATTTGATGCAACTCATATGTTGCATATTTCACGCATGAGTGATTAAAATGAATTTGAAGAGAGGAAAACAAAGAGTCATTTGGCGGACGGAATCTACATTTCAAAGAGAAAATCACATTTCCAGAAAGTTGAGTATCTGCCCTTCCATATGACACCTCAGTCAGGAAAAATTAGCTAGGAATAACAAAGTTCTATTTGTTTCAAGTATTGATTGCATTTCCATAATTTTATTAAACGAATTTGTTTTCACTGGCTGCCTGCCGTACGTAGCAACAAACGGAATTAACAAAAAACTTAACTCCGTTTCGTTGACAATCAGCCGTAGTCGAAAGACATTATGCATGGCTGATTGTCAACGAAACGGAGTTAAGTCTTTTGTCAACTCTGCTAGTTGCTACGGCAAGCAGCCAGTGAAAACGAATTCGTTTGATAAAATTATGGAAATGCAAGCACTACTTTAAACAAACAGAACTTTGTCATTCCTTGCTCATTTTTCCTGATTGAGGTGTCATATAAAAGAGCAGTAACTCAACTTTTCAGAAATGTGATTTTTCTCTTTGAAATTCAAATACCGTCCGCCCAATGACTTTTTGGTTTCCTCTCTTCAAATTCATTTGTTATCACTCATGCGTGAAATATGCATCAAAGGAGTTGCATCAAACGAAAGAGAAGGATCTAAGCTTTCCAAATTATGTGTCATTTATTAATTATAATTGTGACTAAGTTATGATAAAACGTCGATAATTCTCTGTTTCGTTTTTTCTGGGACGCACTGTATAGTATGAGACTCTCCCAAAACAGTAACCCTATTTTACCCGTATGATTTCACCCCTCATTGCCAAAAAAGGGTCAAAAGTTCGACCGTATAGTCGTCGGGTTAGCCCCGAGAGTCCCCAAAACTAACTCGAAAGCCGGGTCGACTTCATGCCATGTACCTCAATCTAAAATCTTTGCCAGTAGAAAGTAATGAGACTGAACATTACTTTAACACACACAAATAATATAAAAACAGACAAAATTTTCTTCGGTATGGGATGTCTGATGCCTCCTAAAAACTTGTATCAATTTTTCTTTTTAGGTTCAAGGACCACATTTTGTCATGAGAAAAAGGTTGCGACTTTATTACAAAAGCATAAGAAGTGAAAAATAAATAATGTTTTTCTGCCCCCCCCCCCAAAAAAAAAATGCTCTGGTTCTAGTTTAGACAAAGTGTGCGATTAAAGATTAAGTTGAGTTCTGGTCATGCGATTGCATTGTGAAAGAAACGGTGTGGAATCGATCAGAAAAGGTTAATGATCTAGCATATGTAAATATGGTGTGTACTGCAAGGTTCTTGAGTCATTAAAATGATAAAAAATTTGGCCCAGTCTCGGTAAAGTTACAAACACTGTACACAGAAATACGTATATGGAACTGCACGAACATGTGGCGTAAAAATCCGTCCCGATTTTTATGCTGTTATATGCCATATTTAGAATATTAAGACATTTGAAGAGCCATGCTTTTCAGGGAACATTAATTGTTATCTGATGTTCTTCTACACTTGCATAATGACAATGATAACGCTCACAAATTATTTTTCACCTATTCCCAGAACTCAACTTCTCTTTAAGTCGAAGAAGAAGTCCCCATGAAGATATTAGGAGCTCTCTGCATCAGTGTTGAAGATATTTACACAAAATATTGGAATGATAAGTTCGCCTACACGTTGGAAAAATGTACATGTATCTACGAACAGGGGTTCTTTGTATCTACAAGAAAAGGCACTGTAAATATCCTAAGTATGAATGGTTGCAACCTACCTCCACAGTAAACTCCAGCATCTTCAGAATGATCGCAGTTTTGGTTGCCCCATCCGCCATTACTGCAATCAGTCAACCTGGATTCCTTTCCCGAACAGCCGACATCATCGAGGTATATCGGGCCAGATCCCTGTCCGTATGTTGCACGACTCCTGGCTACACCAACATTGCCTGAGTATCCAAGCTGTCGACAAACTACCCTCGCATCAGAGTCATCCCAACTGTCATCACAGACTGTCCCCCATTGTCCTTCATGGAAGATCTCAACCCTGCCTTCGTCTGAGCTGTAACCGTCAACCAGCCGGATTTCTCCCTCAATTTGATCTTTCATAATAAATAGAACGAAGGAATAAGACCTCTAGTATGAGACTGTCCCAAAATAGTCACCCATTTTACCCGTAAGGATCTTGCGTTACGATAGTCGCTATAAAGAGTGACGTGATTTTCGGGAGCTCCCTTATTCGCACGCTTAGCTACTTGGCAAAAAAGCAAATCATCCCGCTCAACCTTCGAAGCGGGACCTCAACTGGGACTATCGGGACAGATCCCTGTCAGCTCGCATCTTCCGACACTCCAACCAACCCGGCCCCTTCAAACTTTGAAGTACAATATTTGTTCGGAAAGGAATTTCTGACATTCGTTCAATGCTTTCTAATTTTGAGGAAGCTCTAGCCTTCCAAGATGCTCGTACTCAGTGGCGTACGCAGGATTTTTTTTCAAGGGGGGGGGGGGGGGGGGGTTAGTTTAAAATCGACTCAGTTTTATTATTTTGCTCCCAAAAATGTGAAAACCGGCCGAAAAGTCGCTCAGTGGGAGAGGGGGGGGGGGGGGGGGGGGTTGGTAAGAGGATAATTTTTTAAATTTTTTTGGGTCTCGAAATTTGAAAATTTGACATTCCGTTCCGTTGGGGGGGGGGGGGGTAAGGTCATCTTTTGTAGGTCAGCCATTGGCAAAAAAAACTCAAAAGGGGGGGGGGTTTCAGAAAAAACATACAAAAAACATACACATAAAAGAAGAAGGGGAATAAAGGGGAATGACTTAGAAGCCCGCATTTTGACCCATGAAACCCGTCTGCAGATGGCAGAGTTAGCTGAAAATAAACTGGAACGTTTTTCTCGGAGAAACAACTTTAGATTGTCGGAGTACCTTATTGCCCCAATGAGAATGCTATGGATGTCCCAAAAGATTATCTCAGGAGATATTTCGGTACGGAAAACCCACAAATTGAACGTGCCCATCGAGACGGCCCCCAAATGAAGGATTTGCCACGTCATCTTTTGGTAAAAATGCTGTCTTTTCAAGACAATAGATATGTCGTTTTCCAGCAGAGAAAAAAATCTAGAAAGTTAGAAAATATACGTCATAGACGATATAAAAGGATAGAGAAGAGAAGAAGAAATGGCTAAAGGAAGTCAATGTTGCGTTTCTTTCCGGGACGCGTTATCATTTCTTTGCCGGAAAATGGCGTGAAGGGCGTGGCACATTATAACACCATTCTACCGAGCCACTACCAGCGCTGAAGGGCGACACCTCCCTAGGGGAACTGTCGCTTAGTGATACTCGCATCGACACAGCTAGTTCAAGTGGCAACGGAAATACCCACGCCCCGCCCCAAGGCCCCAACCATAGATCGAGATGGTGTAAATGAAGTTTTCTTACGAGTAGTTGTGGTATAATGTGAGGTGGTGGATTCCGTGGTGGACATCGTTGTGGCGTCTTGTGTTGTAGTTGATTCTGAAGAAGAAATATGATATAAACACCTTATGATACACCTGAAGACATTTAGATTTCGTGAGATAACAAAAATAAAGATGTTAATTTCTACTTTGTGAAGATTAGATTTTTGAGAAAAACAGATTAGTGCAACACATTACGTTGTACAAGAAAGGAGACATGAAGAGAAAGAGAGAGAGGGACAAAGAGGAAGAAAGATAAGGGGGAGAGGGGGAGAGAGGGAGAGACGGAGTGAGGTGGGAGGGAGGGAGGGAGGGAGATAGAGAGAGAACAAAGAGAGAAAAGAGCGACAAAAAAATAAATGAAGTTTTCTTACGAGTAGTTGTGGTAGGATGTGTCGTGGTGGATTCCGTTGTGTACTTCGTTGTGGCGTGTTGTGTAGTAGTTAATTCTTAAAGCAATATGATATGGGGATGGTGGTAAGCGAGGAAGGAAGGAAGGGGATGCTTAAACGTACTCGTACTCGTACATAATTATTAATAATGGGCCTTCCATGCTTTCGGCGGCAGTGCCTTGGACAATCTTTGACAATTTCCATTTGCACCGAAATCACCCACTTCCTGTGTGAGCATGACTGTGTGAAAAGATCATGATTCTTAACGCCTATCCTTTATATACTATTGCATATTTCTACGTCTGAAAATATTTCGACATTGACTCCTCTCTGACCTCAGAAATGTCTCAATTTCTAACTCATGCATACATTTTAGTGGTTGATAGGTTCTAAATTGTATAATCATCATTATTGTTCAAGAGTTATGATATTTTAAATCAATCTACAAGTTGGACTGACATATCATAACTGTTATGATCATCACTATAAACCTAAAACTCACCAGCTAACTTGCAAACGAAATGTCGTTTAATACCCTTCAATACGGCGGGAAACGAGGGCATGTATTCTGGCACTGTGGGCATCAATTCACCATTTACAAGAATCGGCTGGCAATGATTATCCTCCGTATGCAACACTTCATCGGCCATGTTTGTAGACCCCTGAGCGTGAGCTGAAACACATACACATATACAGTGCGTCCCAGAAAAAACGAGATCGAGAATTATCGATGTTTTATCATTACTTATTCACAATTATAATTGACAAATCACACATATTTGTAAAGCTTAGATCCTCCTCTTTCATTTGATACTACTCGTATAATGCATATTTCACGCATGAGTGATTAAAATTAATTTGAAGAGAGGAAACCAAAAAGTCATTTGGCGGACGGTATCTTAATTTCAAAGAGAAAATCACATTTCCAGAAAGTTGAGTATGTACCCTTTCCTATGACACCTCAATCAGGAAAAATAAAATAGGAATAACAGAGTTCTGTTTGTTTAAAGTAGTGCTTGCATTTCCATATTGTATTAAACAAATTCGTTTTCACTGGCTGACTGCCGTAGCAACAAACGGAATTAACAAAAGACTTAACTCCGTTTCGTTGACAATCAGCCGTAGTCGAAAGACATTATGCATGGCTGATTGTCAACGAAGCGGAGTTAAGTCTTTTGTCAATTTTGCTTGTTGCTACTGCAGGCAGCCAGTGAAAACGAATTCGTTTGATAAAATTATGGAAATACAAGCAATACTTTAAACAAACAGAACTTTGTCATTTTCCCGATTGAGGTGTCATATGGAAGGGCAGATACTCAACTTTCTGGAAACGTGATTTTTCTCGTTGAAATTCAGATACCGTCCGCCAAATGACTTTTTGGTTTCCTCTCTTCAAATTCATTTTAATCACTCATGCGTGAAATATGCATTATGCGAGTAGTATCAAATGAAAGAGGAGGATCTAAGCTTTTCAAATATCTGTCATTTATTAATTATAAATGTGACTAAGTTATGATAAAACATCGATAGTTCTCGGTTTCGTTTTTTCTTGGACGCACTGTACAGAATGTTAATACGTCATTAAATACACAAAATGTAAAGTTGACTTGTATACACACAAAAAACAAGATCGCAAGGAAACAACAAAGAATCAATACTAAAAAATAATCTCATTACTTTCGTTCAACGGAGTTCAATCTGAATAATTATGTTCGGAGACCACTAGAATACGCATCTTCTGCTCTCTCTCTCTCTCTCTCTCTCTCTCTTTCTCCCTCTCTCTCTCTCTTTCTCTCTCCCTCTCCCTCTCTCTCTCCCACACACACACTCTCATCCTTCTCCTCTCCACACTCCACATTTCTGCATTTGTTACGGAAGTTCCCCCGTGCTGCCACCCCCTACTCAAATTTGTCTTATGTCACTGGTCCGGGAAGGGTACCGAAGAAGTGATGGGGACACATGCCATCAGTTTAATTGGCCAAACATGGGGAAGCAGAAAGAGGGTTGATCAGGAACCGGTCAAAAACATTTAACTACCTGTCGTGTCTTCATTCGAATCACGACATAACAGGTAGTTTTATTTTTGACCGGTTCCGGCTCCCTATAAGGGAACCATCTCCCAAACAATCATGATTCTACCTCCCTACCTTTCTTTACTACCACGATCACCTAACTTAGACTTAAGCCAAAAAAATATGAGATTCTATACTTAGTCGGGTCAGAAAAGAGTTTGACCAAAAACAATTGCAACATGTATTTGCCAGCGTTACATCGTATAGCTGGCAAATGTTGTTTATACGGCAATACGTGGGAACACTAATTGCTATCTGGCATGCGTTGAGTCGAAGGTGTTTAATTTGAATATGAAAAGAGGGGATGCGAAATAAGGGAGCGGTGTTTAAAGGGGCTTTCACACCGGGCCTTGCGTAGAGTTGCGTAGAGTTGCGTAGAGTTGCGTAGCGACTACGCCGATCGTACGCAACCCTACGCCGATCGTACGCAACCCTACGCAACTGTACGCGGAGGGACGAAAATGGGTACGCGAGATGAACGCAAAAAATTAAACATGTTTATACTTTTTCGCGTACCTTCGGCGTAGACTTTCTACACAGAAACTACGCAACTGTACGCCAAGCCTACGCAACTGTACGCCAAGCCTACGCAACTGTACGCCAAGCCTACGCAACTGTACGCTAAGCCTACGCAACAATACGCTACCCTACGCCAGTCCGACGAAGCATTAAAAACGTATAAAGATTTTTTGTTGTATATACCTGGATGTAAACTTGGCAGGTATTGATCATTATTTTGAAGGGAAATGCTATTTTTGTTTAAATGTGTGCGTTCTCACATTTATTCTGTTCATGAAGAAAAAGTGTTTCTTTGACTTTATGTTGTATTCTTGCTGGTAATTATGTTTGTACTACTACAAGGATTTTCAGACTGACATGTTTTGCTTGTTATGGTTTATTCAATTTGTGATGTTGACATCTCAGGCTGTTGATATAATAAACAGAGATAAGACTCACAAACTGATGCCTAATGCGAAATGTTATTATGTTTTGTGGAAATCTGTATGTACTTGTGTCGGTTTGTTTGCTTGTGTGTACGTTTATGGCCCTGTTTGTATGTTTGTAAAATAATTTTGTTTAATTGAAATGAGCAATGAAATAATTTTGTCTCACTCTGTTAGTGAGACTGAGTGAGTGTGTATGTCAGAAGTAATAAATGACTAACACTTATATCATTACATTGTCACATACATATACGCTACGGACAAAGGACAACAGCTATCGTCTTCAAACTTTCAGGAAACTGTTATGGAATGATATTTACAAATGAGTGAAAAAAAGGGATATGGTCAACAAATATCAGACTTCTGTCCACATTTATTCACAAATCAAAATAAGCGCTCTTTTGTTGGCGTTTTGAGGTATCGAATCACATCATGTGACCTTGCAATGTACATCAACAGAAAGTTCATTTATTACCCTTGTGAATGAGAATAATAATGTAGTACATCCACAAAAATGCCTGCATTTTTTGGAAAATAGTATCTTGAACAATGTAACATTACTGCAAATTAGCCTCAGCAGTTGTTAATACCTACTAAAAAAATTGAAAAAATAACGGTCAAAACCGTGTACCAAATGCCACTTTTGGCAACCCTACGCCAGGCCTACGCAACCCTACGCCAGGCCTACGCAAGCGTACGTAACCCTACGCCAATTGCCTACGCCGTAGGTACGCGGTGCCTACGCACAGGGTACGTAACTATACGCAAGCCTACGCAAAACCTACGCAGGGACTACGCCGAAGCATCAATTTATTCATGAGTACGCAGCTTAACTTCGGCGTAGTCGGTACGCAACACTACGCAACTCTACGCAGATCCGGTGTGAAAGGGGCTTAAGAGGAGTCGTTAGAGACTTTTAGGTGACTTTTAGGTGATTATTTGTGATTTGTGGTTATGTTAAAAATGTAATCTTCAAACTGTTCAATATTTGCATGGCGGCTATTTTGAAATATAGTACAACTGTTTCTCAGCAGAATATTTTTCAAGAATTCCACCTGGAATGTGTGCAGGGAGGTCACCTGAACACGTTGATACCAAACAAACTTTTACTATATCAAATGTCTCAAAA
The DNA here is from genome assembly GCF_000002235.5 of Strongylocentrotus purpuratus. Classification (NCBI taxonomy): domain Eukaryota; kingdom Metazoa; phylum Echinodermata; class Echinoidea; order Camarodonta; family Strongylocentrotidae; genus Strongylocentrotus; species Strongylocentrotus purpuratus. The sequence goes on along the minus strand of NW_022145599.1, from coordinate 21,432,167 downwards.
CCCTCAAATTGGACATTTGCCCCCAAGGTAGCTGATGTAGCCCGTGATTATGCTCCTAATTAATTTTTTTAAAAAGGAATAAATTCATTCTAACTCTCACCAATGACGAATGAAGTGCAGAGAAGTAAGATCATGGTTGTCAGGGTAACAGCGGATGTATGTCTCTGCATCTATTGTATAGTCAGAAAGAATAGAAATCAAGGGATTCAGCACTGTAAAAGTAAACCCGTTTTCTCACTCTTACGAAAAGTGATGTAGAAAGATGAAGATGAAACCCTGAAACTACTGGATTGGCTTACATATAAGGATAGGGATAACGAAATTAGTTTGATGGGGAACGCTTTGCGAAACATTCTTAATGTTTTTAATAACACATGAGGTCATCAATATAAGGTAGACATAACAAAATTGAGATTTCTAAGAAATGGGAAATGTTGATTCCCCACGTCCCTTACAAAAAATACATTCATATTTCATGTTAGTTTTGTCTGGTATTTCTTTGAAATATTTATGTATACAATTCAAATATTGATAAATTTGTTATCCAATACAATCGAACATTATCATCGGATTCTATGATTAAACCCCATATGACCCTTGATTCGTCTTACCTTTATATAAATTGTTCTCTGCTCTTATCTTGTATAGATACTTTTTCAGTCGAACAACAATCTTGAAGTTTACGGCACCAACAGTTATTTTCCAAAGAGGAAAAACGTGGAAGGGTGCTTTTTTGCACACAAATAACAAATTGAAAATTCTTTAAGTGCAATAGGTCCATGTACGACACTACAATCTGGCGGCTGGTCGTAATTGATTTATGTTTGGGATGTTATAGAGCGGGTGTGTTCCTGCTGAAGGAGCTTTACAGACAATGGCTTGCTCAACGTTTGTGGTAGATATTGGATACCATCGGACCAATCAGAGAGCTGCATAGTGTGTACCTATATTCCCTGCCATGTGTACATCAATTTGGCGATATATTTTAAACGTTATAATAAAGGGTCTATCTACGAAATAAAAAGATAACTGCGCACGCACGCCGAGTAGCCGAGAAGCCTGTTTCTGATACAGAACTGTTATATTTTACAGTTCTGTGGTTTCAGATCGAGCAAAGCTAGATTTCTATGCAATCGAAACCGGGCTGACCAGATTAAACGTATACAAACAAAAGCAGAAATACGAAGTTGTAGACCATCTAGAAACTCCTAATAAATTGCGATACTGATTAATTTATTATATTATTACAAATTTTTCTTTTAGTGTTCTTTACTGATAACTTAATTTTCTTATATAACTGAAGATATGGCGTATATATTCAGTACCGAATGAATGCCATAAAACTACTACCAACAACAACAACTTATATCTACGAATTAATATGCATCGGCGGATCTAGGATTTCGGAGGGGGGGGGGAACCAACGTTTGCGCAAAGCGCGCTGCCCTAGCATTTCTGGATGGGGACCAAGGGCCCGCCTTAAGGCCCCAATTGTGGTGCAGAGCCCCAGACGTTCTCGAGTTTTAGCAATTCTGAACCTTCAAAATAGCCGTCTTGAGCGATAGAAGGACATTCACTCTCTTATGGACAATTTTATAGAACAAAGGGTTGTCTTAGGAATCACTTTTATCTTTGCGGATGAGGGCCACTCCCGGAGGAGCTAAGGACCTAAGGAACCCCCGGACGCTCTCGAGTTTTAGAACTTCAGAATCTTTAAGATAGCCGTCACGAGCGATAGCAATAGTGATTTTCTTCTTGATATTCACACAGTCCCTATCCTTTCATTTAATAATTCATCTCTAATATTTTTACAAAACTGGTTTTTGTATTGTTCTACCAACGATAACATCCTCTCAGGTTCTTATTTCGTAATCAGTGTAGCGATTCTTTCTCGCTTTTCCTCTCTTCTTCTCTTTTACCTTCTCTTATCTTTCTTTTCTATTTTGTTTCCTTTTCCTGGCAGGTAACTAATTGGCGTGGGGTCCAGGGGGCGAAGCCCCAAGAAGCTCAGGGGTTTAAGGAATTTTATAACGGTCAGGCAGGCATGCAGGAGCCCGCCTTAGGGCCCCTGTTGGGGTCGAGGGGGTGGAGCCACGGAAACTTAGGGGTTTTAGGCATTTAATTACGGTCAGATGAAAATATTTTGATACCTTATTATTTTGTGACACTGGCAGGACACTAATTGGCGTGAGGTCCAGGGGGCCGAGACCTCAGAAGCTCAGGAGTTTTAAGCATTATATTACCGTCAGATTAGCATACAGCCGTCCGCCTTAGGGCCCTAGGTGGGGTCCAGGGGGCAGAGCCACCGGAAGTCAAGGGGTTTTAGGCATTTAATTACGGTCAGATGAGCATAGTTTGATACCTTTCCCATTTTATTTCATTCTTTTTTTTCCCTTCTTTTTCCCCCTTCTCCCCCCTTTTTTCCCCCTCTTTCCCCCCTTTTCTTCCTTCTTTTGTTTTTTTCATGGGGGGGGGGGGGGGCGGCCCCCCTGAATCCGCCACTGCATCCAGATCGCCTCGGAAGTGATAGGTTGTCCCATCACCTTCACCAACGGTAATTATTTGCTTATTATGTCATTCATTATCTTGTCTTATTTTATTCAACCTTTTCTCTTTTTTAATACTCTTGTCTTCTTCTTCTTTTTCTTCTTTTTTTTCTTTCTTTCTTCCTTTTCTTTTTCTCGTGGGTCTTCCTCCTATTGGCCATTTTCTTATTCTTCTTTTTTCTCAGTTCATAAAAGAAAAATGTGACATAAGTATTTGCTTGCATTTGAATCGATCTTGATTATTTTCATGTTATTTTTTTTTAATGATATAGTCATAGTGATATAGTGAAGTCGTCAACCATAGTTTTTATGTTTTCATTTTAGCATTACATATTGGCCTTAAAGGCCCACTGCACTACTTGTAGCTACTTGCGCCCTCTATATAACAAACAATGCCTTATCGGTGACCATTGGTCCCCCATGATCCTCTTTTTCTTATGTTAACTGAGAGCTGAGTTGATGAGATAACCACCTGTCCAGTGACCTTGTAGGGCGCTCTAATCCCTCCTGTAAACTATGGCAGATAAGCTTTGAAAATAAACTCCAGTACTGGTAAAAAAAAAAAAAAAAATTCTCACAGAATCAAACGAAACTTACACTGAATGTTCAAGATTACAAATAAATGACATGTGCCAAACAATTTTGGAAGAAAATGTATACTGGCTGAGTAATGAGCATAGAAAGACAAGGAAATCAAGGTAGTACTAGCCCCGACACCATGTGTGTTGTCCCATATATAGCTTTCTATGTGAGTGCTTGTTACTTTACCAAGACTCGGTCAAATTTATTATGATTTTGATGACTCCAGAACCTTGCAGTGCACACCAATACTTACATGCTACATGATCAACTGTTTCTGATCCTTTCCACACCTTTTCTTTCACAATGCAATCGCATTACGAGTACTAAAGTTTATCTTTAAGTTGTTTTGAATAATTGATTCACATCACTATGGCTACATTATTTTTTTTGCTTATGGTTTCTCAACACTGCATTCATCAGTTTACGTTCATCTACTTATCCTAATCATAATAGAAATAAATTGGGTTTTCAACAATTAAACTAATCGAGGTGCTCATGACATAGCTCATTGAATATATATTAGGGACTTTTAGATTTGCATGGACTGATACGTGTGACGTCCATTCAAAGCAGTGAATTAAAAGGACGTCGATCGTAGCAATCCACTTTGTCTTCCTGCCAATCTAAAAGTCCCTAATGATGATGTTGTACGTCGTGCATGGTGCATTGCACTTCTGGTCGCCATGACGATTTCTCTTTGTTGCCAATGTGGAGAAATAATGATTTCATTTTGGCAGGTTTGCAGATCAGTAAAAATTCTCCCTTTTTAGAGGTATTTTATGTTTGTTTTTTCCACGGGGGGGGGGGGGGGGTAGCTATAAGTAAAACAAATGAATTATATTATTTGTGAATAATAGTGGATTCAGTTGAAAGGAGTGAAAATCGAATACCTTGACGGATATACAATATTTCGATTACACTGTATGCCTAAATATGTAATAGAATAAATCCCCGGACATAATATCGATAATCAGAGTACGTTGATGAGCATTAACCAAGCTCTCTCTATGTCTATAGGTTGCATTTCTATCGAATATATTTTTAAGTCTTTAAATTTCCAATGTTCTTTTAATACAGGAAGCCATTAGAGATTTATCGAATATACAGCCATGATCCCAGAAACTTTCATTTGGAAAAAGTTCCTCTTTGCTAACCTTCTTGCAACCGCAAAGCATTATTTGGTTTCAAAACATAATGCACAATCATTACAATTGATTCTCTATTTCTGGGTGTAACACATACAGTATTATTTAATTTCACAGCAACCAACAGCAAAGTAGGAATAAAAGTAAAGGAAAACGTTTTTCAACAAAATGGTAATATTTAAATTCCGAAAGTCATAATTATTTCTAAATGGAATGGAATTTCGACCGATATACTGAGCACATAAAGGCCTGTATTATCACTACGAAAATACTCTAACATATCCTATCATCTGTACTATCATCGACCATTTCAAATACAGTAACAGGTTCTTAACGGTACTGCCCCTTCGTACTTATATGGGACATCATCAAGTTATATCAAGATAAACCGGGCATGGTAGCTCAGTGGTTAGAGCGCCCGCCTCATGAACGGGAGGTCGTGAGTTCGAACCCCGGCCGAGTTATACCAAAGACTTATAAAACTGGACCGTCTGCCTTCTAGCTAGGCGCTCAGCATATTAGATTGGAGAAGGGTAGTAATAACATATTATGTTATGCAGGGCCTGCTGGTCCGCTGGAAGAGCGGTTTCATAACTGAAGTGGCTACCCTGGGTAAATAAAACGTTATTATTATTATTATTATATATCCCAGTTAGGAATTAATGGTCCGCCGCTATGAATCTCCTCCAGATTCAGGACCAGATACTTGGTGGAACGTGCCTTCAGCAACCTAGCAACCATCATTATGGAATGTGTTTCCTCTCCAGCTCTAAGATGACCCGCCATCAATGATGGTTAAGCTCTAGAAAAGTACATCTTCTCCTCTCTTTTGTAACCGATTTCAAGTTGACATTTATGTAATTTAATCTTAATCTTAAATCTCGACTTTTAACCTATTTTTTCAATTAAGCATTGTGTTTAGAATATGTATGCATTGTCATATTTTACTCTACGTTTGCGTTAGTGATTCCATTGTCATATTAAATGATTTTTTTTTTCTTGTCTTAATCTTTAATCATTTAAGTAATTATAGAATATCATTATATAATTATATAATTATCTCATAGAGATGGCAACATAGTATGCGCTATAATATAAGCCTCACACTTTATTGATTTTATATTTTTTGCACTCTTCATGATGCAGGAAAACAAATCCCACGTTGATTTAAAAAAAAATCAAAATATAATTAAAAGTAAGCTGCTAGGTGCATATTTTTTATTTTCAGAGTAAAATCTATCAGAAGAAGTATATATTCTTTATTGTCAAACACCTTTGTACAAGGTTTGCGAAGGAAATAATTGTTAATGCCTGAAATATATAGGATTAACAAAACATTACAATAATTTTGATGCTAACCGGTTTACATTGGACTGGTCAAGTTTCACTTCTAAATTTTTCCTCCAAAATAGATTTTTGACATCTCTCATGAACTCGACAAGTCTCGTCCATTGCGACTCAATGTGCGTGCAGTGAATATTCAATAAATAATAAACTCGCAAATTATTTATATGATACTCTAACTGGATTAAAAGACCCTTACAGGAGGTGAAATTCAAAATGATAGGCCTACCATGATATTTCAATGTACTGTCTTTATTGAGGATACACCTATCAACACCCCTCACGGCATCTATACCTTATCTCTCTGGTTCTCTCTCCCCCTCTCTCTCTTTCTCTCTATGTCTCATTCTGCCTTCTCTCTTTCTTTCTGTCTCTCTCCCTCTCTCTGTCTCTCTCTTTCTTTCTGTCTCTCTCCCTCTCTCTGTCTCTCTCCCTCTCTATGTCTCTCTCTCTCTCTGTATATCTGATTCCGTATCCCTCTTGAACGAATCCCTTCCTCCCTCCTTCGAATTCACTCTCGTCATGGCTCATTGCATAAATAATTATGATATGTGTATGTCGTGCACGATGCGTTGCACTCCTGGTCGCCATGGCGTTCATTCTTTCTCATCTCGTTTCTATTTATTACCAATGCTTTTCTACTTTTTAAAAATATTTTGTTGTTGATACATTTTAGCATTGCATATTGGCCTCGAATAGGGGAAATTGTGTTTGAATAATTGATTCCCATCACTGTGCCTACATTATTATTTGCTTGCGTTTTCTCAAACACTGCACACATCAGTCTATGATCACCTAATTATCCTGATCATAGTAGAATTAAATTGGATACTGATGATATGTCGTGCACGATGTATTTCACTTCTGGTCGCCATGGCGTTCATTCTTCCTCATTTCGTTTCTATTTGTTACCGATGTGGAGAAATAATGGTATGATTTAGGCAGGGTGGTGGTTTAGTTAGAAAGAGAGAAAGAACATTCCCTTTTTAAGGGGTATGGTATGTTTTCTTTTCTTTTCTTTCGAGGGGGGGGGGGGGGTGGGTGGGGTAGCTGTAAACTTAACCAATGAATCATTTTATTTGTGAATGAAAGGGGCTTTAGTGAAATTCAAAATGTTATAGAACTACCATGATATTTCTAGGTATAACGTCTCTATTCAGGATACACCTATCAACGTCCCTCGCGGCTCTCTGGTTCTCTTCCTCTTCCCCTTTCTCTTTCTCGCTCTGTCTCATTGTCTCTGTCTATCTGTCCCTCTTTCTCTCAGTATTCTCTATCTCTTTCTGTCTCCCCTCTTTCTATAGTTTATATCTGTCTCTGTGTCTCTCTAGCTCTTCCACCTGCGAATCCCTTCCTCCCTCTTTCGAATTTCCCTCTCGTCATCTCCCTCCCATCTTCATGCTCTCCCACCTTCACTTTGGTCTTTTATTTGTTATCTTTATATCATTTATTATCTTGTCTTATTTCGTTCAACCTTTGTTATTACTCTTAGTCTCCTTCTTTTTTTCTTCTTCTTTTTCTTCTCGTGGGTATTCCTCTTATTGGAGGCCTTTTTCTTTTCCCCCTTTTTTTTCTCAGTTTAAAACATAATTATTTATAAATGAAACATCTGATTTTGTTGATATAAGTATTAGCTCGCCCTTGATTCGAACTTCATCGTTGTTATATTGTTTTTTTTAAAATTATTTATTTGAATAATTTAGTGACGTCGTCAACTATGGAGGCCATATTCGATCTACTCTGTTTTCGCTTGTATTGTTGTTGGCCTCGAATGGCGAAAATTGTTTTTGAATAATTGATACACATCACTATGCGTAAATTATTATTTCGTCCTTGTTTTCACGAAGTGACGGTAGTGAGGAAAATCGTAACGCAAAGTGAATGCAATTTTTTTTCACTACCGTCACTTCGTGAAAACAGCGACGATTTGCTTGCGCTTTCTCATCAATGCAATTATCATTTTATGATCACCCACTTATCCTAATCATAGTAGAAAAAATTCGCTTTTCAACAATAATAGCGGTGTTCGTATCACGGCTCATCAAATAAATAATGATTCATTGCACTTCTGGTTTCCATGGTAATCATTCTGCTCATCTCATTTCTATTCGTTACCAATGTTAAGAAATAATGGTTTTATTTTGGGGGGTATTTCATATCTTTCTTTTTTTTTCTTTCGGGGGAGGGGGGGGGGACGGCCGCAAGTAATACAAAATGAATCATATTATTTGTGTACGATTCAGTGGAAATGATTATACAATATTTAGATTTTCACTGTTTGCCTAAATGAATTATGTAACAGAATGAATCCCCCGGACATAATGTCGATAATCAAAGAGCATGAACCAAACTTGCTCTATCACTACTTTGTATTTATTTAGTGTGTATTTTCTGTGTCTATATTTTGAATGTTTCTTCACAGAAAGACATTGAAAGTTTATTCACTATTTGATAAAGCTATTAATCCATGAACATACAGAACAAACTACTGTTTGGAAATTGTTCCTCTTTCCCAACCTTCTTCCAACCGCATTTAGCATTATTTGGTTCGAAAACATATAATGCACAATCATAACAATGGATTCTCTCTTTTTAGGTGTAACACATGCTGTAAAAACAGCTTAATTTTAATAATTTCACAGCAACCAACTTCTCTCTTTTTAGGTGTAACACATGCTGTAAAAACAGCTTAATTTTAATAATTTCACAGCAACCAACAGAAAAGCAGGAATAAGAGTAAAGAAAAACGTTTTGCATCGAAAGTCATATTTCTAAATGAAATGTAGTCTTGACCGATGCTGAGCATGTAGAGGCCTATATTATCCATACGAAAGCACTAAATGAATCCCACTCAAACATTTAAATAAACTGATGAAGGTATATTTATGTTCACACCGTAAACTGTATCAGAAGATTAGATCTTCGTCATCGTCAGTAACACCTATGAACAACACATTTGAATAAAATAAGTTATTAATATAATTATACTGAAATATTATGTACAAGTAGCGTATATGATTAACAAACAATTGATAGTGATTTTTTAAACAGGGTGTCTCTAATCGGTTTACTTACTTAGGTAAATAATTCGATAGCTTCTGCTGTTCATGCATTCTCAAAATTTACGAGACTGCATTCAAATTCCGTACATATTGACATTGGGCTATTATAATGTTTCATGCTTTTGTGTGGCCAAGATATGAAACTCTTATTTATGAGTATGGACAGGATTTCAAGTATTTGAGCAAACATGATAATAGCCTATCACTTCAAGGAGTTTATATCATGCATACAGACTTGTTACTAACAATGTCTGAAAATTTAGGTTCGTATCTCGTGGTTTACATGGTTCCATTAATTTCATATTGGAAATCTAAACAGAATATAAGAGGAGCATATCAATTAAAAGTAAAACCTCAACAAGACATAACATGAACAAGATAAGAACGTATCATTTTCATCGTTCCTCTAAAACAACCCCGATAACTTCAGCATTATCCTATATTCTAGAAAATATATGCTGCAATACGTAGAAATGTGACTTTCAAGCATTCTTCCTTTAAGATGAGTTCACATCGGCATAAGTTTATCTACAGCGGGGCAGCTAGTGCCGGTATATACACAGTGCTGGAGAGCGAGAGATTGTAAAAGTCCGAAATTAAATATCCTACCAGCAATATTTACAACGCAATTTTTCTTAAATTTGTAGGCACACTTTGTGTAGTTGATCGAACCCCCCCCCCACTTTTATGACATCGAAAAACCTCGGCGTTTAAAAAAAATGACATATCTTATTGATTGATTGATTTTATTCGCCAAGCCTCAACATACAACAATATGTAAGAATAATAGATAAAAATTAAGTCAGCTTGAACAAACCCACGAAAGCTTATTTCCAGTGGGGTCCCCGACATATACACAATTAATAAGTTAAAATCTTATTATTTACAGACAGATAAGAAAAAAACTTATCAAAGATAATAATAACACAGAACTCAGTGAATAAGCGCGGGTTGCCATTTATTCCACACCCCCCCCCCCAAAAAAAAAAAAGATTATCTTCACCTGTCACATGATATATATATATATATATTCATTATCTTCAAGACTTTTCTCAAAGATTGAATATTTGAATTAAACTAATCGATTACAATATCTGCCCTGAACTCGCCGGCAAAATGAATAGCACTCACGCTCTTTCCAATCAAAATCAAAAGTCTCTCTTTTTAAATCCGACAAATCCTAGCGAAATCATTTATAATATTACCCAATCTCTTAACAACTCAAAATCTCACGGTTTTGACAAAATAAGTATGTCTCTCCTAAAAGAAATTATATATCCACTTGCAAAGCCTTTAACTCACATATTTAATCACTCGTTATCGCAAGGTGTTTTCCATGATCTATTAAAAATAGCTAAGGTCAATCCCATTCTCAAAAAAGATGATCCCCACGAAATTAGTAACTATCGTCGATTTTCCCTACTTCCAAGTTTATCCAAAGTCTAAAGTATATTTCAAATCAATATGACTTTAGGAAAATTTACTCACCTGATTTAGCATTAATTCAAATTTATGACAAAATTACAAGTGCCATAGCTAACAAAGAGCATTTTATAGGTATATTATGTGACTTGAGTAAAGCATTCGATACGCCCAATCACGTTACTCTACTCTCCAAACTCAGTCATTGTGGAATTCGGGGTCAGTCACTCTTATGGTTTCAAGATTATTTAACAAACAGAAGACAATATGTTACATTTAATAGTTATGATTCTGATCCTCTTTTAATTCAATGTGGTGTTCCTCAAGGCTCCATCTTAGGTCCACTGTTATTTCTTCTTTATGTAAATGATAGTATCAATACTTCCCCCTTCTTTCTTTTATCTTATTTGCCGGCGACACAAATATCTTTTATTCTCATAAAGACCTTAATTCTTTAAACAATACTTTTAATTATGAAATTAACAAAGTATCAAACTAGTTTAAGTCCAATAAACTTTTTCTTAATACAAAAAAAAAGACTCATTTCATGTATTTTAAACATCATTCTCATAATACAAAAACACCGATATATATTAAAATCGATGATATGCTACTAGAGAAGAAGACCAAGTCCAAGTTTTTGGGAGTTCTTATAGATGAAACCTTGACTTGGAATGATCATTTACACCACGTTACAATGAGCATTTCCAAAAGTATTGGAATAATCTCCAAGATTAAGTTTCTTCTACCCCATGCAACCTTATTCCTACTATATAATTCGTTAGTTCTCCCGTATATAACATATTGTAATAGTGTATGGGCAAATTGTGGTTCGACAAAAATTAATTATATTTTTAAACTGCAAAAGAAAGCCATTCGTATTTGTACAGGTAGCATTTCTTAGCTCACACCGATCCTTTATTCTATAAACTTAAAACACTAAAAAAAAATCGATCTGAACACTACTCAAGTAGCAGTTATTATGTTTAAGTACATTAATAATCTGCTTCCACCATCGTTTGATAACATCTTTAGGTTTAACAGTTCTGTTCATTCATACCCTACTCGCATATCTGAAAACTTCCATCTTAAAAATCCCAAATTATCAATAACACACAAATCTGTTAGACATTCTGGCCTGGACATTTGGAATAATTTTCCTGACAACATAAAGTCTTGTTCAACCATTTACTCCTTAAAAACTACACTTAAACGGCAAATAATATAATCATCTGCTCCCCACCCTTTAAATTAGTATAACAAAACCGTGACTTATTTTATTCTTTATCATGCAACTGTTTACTGCACCTACACTTGCACTGCACCCACTTGATCACTCAGTTTTCCAAAGAGAGTTATGTCGCCAATTCTTTTTTATTATGAGGCCGCCATCCATCTCCAGTCTAACCGCTCACGATAGTGGTCTCCTGCGTTCTAAATTACTTCTCTAATTTATTGAAAAAATTTCATATTTCTTATCTTATTTGTATGCTTCGTACATGTTAATCGTATGATATAATTGCACATTATTTTCTATTTATTACTTGTGTAATTTTATTCATTGTTTTTGTTGTTGTTCGAATTTCTGTACTTTGAATTTGAATTTGTATATTTTATAATCAATCAAACAAACAAACAAACAAACAAAAGGTTTACCTAGAGTATATGAGTATCCGTCCAAGAAGAATTTTTCAATAAAGATATCGGAATCTCAAGAATTTTTTTTCTTCTACAGACCATTGGAACAATATTAGTTCGCCTTTACAGTGGACGAATGTACATTAATCTACGAAAGATGGTTCTAAAATATCATATCACTCAGATCTAGCAGTAAACTCCAGCATATTCAGAGTGTCCACAGGATTGGTTACCCCATCCGCCATTTCTGCAATCAGTCAGCATGGATTCATGTCCCGAACAGTCGACATGTCTAAGGTATATCGGGCCAGATAATTGTCCGTATGTACCACCACTCCAGCCTACACCAACGTTGTCTGAGTATCCCAGCTGTCGACAAACTACCCTCGCATCAGAGTCATCCCAACCGTCATCACAGACTGCCCCCCATTGACGTTCATGGAAGATCTCAACCCTGCCTTCACCTGAACTGTGCCAGCGAATCAGACGGATTTCTCCCTCAATTGCATCTTTCAAAATAAATAGAACGAAGGAATAAGACCTCTATACAGTGCGTCCCAGAAAAAACGAAACCGAGAATTATCGATGCCTTATCATAACTTAATCACAATTATAATTAATAAATGACACATATCTGTAGAGCTTAGATCATCCTATTTCATTTCATGCAACTTATATGTTGCATATTTCACGCATGAGGGATTAAAATGAATTTGAAGAGAGGAAACCAAAAAGTCATTTGGCGGACGGAATCTGAATTTCAAAGAGAAAATCACAATTCTTGAAAGTTGAGTTTCTGCCCTTCCATAATCACCTCAGTCAGTCAGTCCATAATTTGATTAAACGAATTCGTTTTCAGTGGTTGCCTGCCGTAGCAACAAACGGAATTAACAAAAGACTTAACTCCGTTTCGTTGACAATCACATTATGCATGGCTGATTGTCAACGAAACGGAGTTAAGTCTTTTGTCAACTTTTGTCCAGTGAAAACGAATTCGTTTGATAAAAGTATGGAAATGCAAGCACTACTTTAAACAAACAGAACTCTGTCATTCCTTGCTCATTTTTCCTGATTGAGGTGTCATAGAAAAGAGCAGAAACTCAACTTTCTAGAAATGTGATTTTCTCTTTGAAATTCAAATACCGTCCGCCAAATGACTTTTTGGTTTCCTCTCTTCAAATTCATTTTTTATCACTCATGCGTGAAATATGCATCATTATGAGTTGCATCAAACGAAAGAGAAGGATTTAAGCTTTCCAAATTATGAGTCATTGATTAATTATAATTGTGACTAGGTTATAAAAAAAACGTCGATAATTCTCGGTTTCGTTTTTTCTGAGACGCACTGTATAGTATGAGACTCTCCCAAAATAGTCACCCTATTTTACCCCTCATTGCCAAAAAAGGTTATAAGCTCGACCATAGTCGTCGGGTTAACCCCGAGAGTGCCCCAAACTAACCCCAAAGCCGGAGCGACTTCATGCCATGTACCTCTTTGCCAGTAGAAAGTAATGAGGCTGAACAATACTAAACATACACACACAAACAAAAAAACGGTATGGGATATCTGATGCCTCCTAAAAACTTGTATCAATTTTTCTTTTTAGATCCAAGGATCACATTTTGACATGAGAAAAGTTGCGACTACATACCAAAAACATTAGAACTGATAAATCAATCACGCTTTGCTTCCCCCAGATTTTCTGGTTAAGTTTAGATAGAGTGTGTGATCAAGTCGAAGAAGGAGTTCCCAAGAAGATACAATGTCGCTCATATAGTTGGAATATTTTTGTTTTACCCCAATTTATGGTATTATTTAAAAAATAATTTAAAAAATAATAGTTCTAGATAATAGTATACATTCTCAGATTTTATTGAATAACGATTTGACAATGTGTGTTTTGCGTGACTGCTTAAATATGTGTATGCTACCATGCTTATCAACTAGGGGACCTACGCCCTTAAGTCATAAATAACAGTAATGAGGATTAATGTCCCACAAAAGGGCACTAATATAGCACATCGACAAGGTTTTGATCCTGGGGCTTCACAGTTACGAGGCCATTGCTTTGTCACTCAACCATGACTGTACGCAGCGGGGGCTTGAGTAGGGGGGGGGGGGGCAGTTTCCATAAATAAAAAAAAACAGAAAATGCAATAAATTTTCAATAATTTATTGCATTTTACCTCGGTCCCCAACATAAAAAAATCATCTGGACGGCCATGCATACTGGCTCAAGGCATGGGCACACAGAGGATTTGTTAATGTTGGGAACCGGGGTAAAATGCAATAAATTATTGAAAATTTATTGCATTTTCTTTTTTTATTTTATTTATGGAAACTGCCCCCTACTCTAGCACCCGCTGCGTACAGTCAGGGTTCAGTGACAAAGCAATGGCCTCGTAACTGTGAAGCTCCAGGATCAAAACCGTGTCGATGTGCTATATTAGTGCCCTTTTGTGGGGCATTAATCCTCATTACTGTCATTTATGACTTAAGGGTGTAGGTCCCCTAGTTGATAATCATAGTAGCATACACATGCTTTAGCAGTCACGTAAAATACACATTGACAAATTTTTATTCAATAAAATCTGAGAATGTATACTATTATCTAGATCTATTATTTTTGAATTATTGTTAAAATAATTCCATAAATTGGGGTAAAACAAAAATATTCCAACTATATGAGCGACAGTGTATTTGGGGCTCTCTGCATCAGTGTTGGAGATATTTACACAAAATATTGGAATAATACATTCGCCTATACATCGGAAAAATGTCCATGTATCTACAAACGGGTGTTCTTTGTATCTACAAGAAATGCGCTGTAAATAAGTATGAGTGTTCGCAACCTACCTCCACAGTAAACTCCAGCACCTTTCGTATAAGAGCAGTCGTGGTCGCCCAATCCGGCATTACTGCAATCAGTCAACCTGGATTCGTTTCCCGAACAGCCGACATTACTAAGGTATACCGGGCCAGATCCTTGTCCGTATGTACCACCACTCCTGGCTACACCAACATTGCCTGAGTATCCAAGTTGTCGACAAACTACCCTCGCTTCAGAGTCGTCCCAACCGTCATCACACACTGTCCCCCATTGTCCTTCATGGAAGATCTCAACCCTGCCTTCATCTGAACTGTACCAGCTGATCAGACGGATTCCTCCCTCAATTTCATCTTTCAAAATAAATAGAACGAAGGGAATAAGACCTCTAGTATGAGACTGTCCCAAAATAGTCACCCCATTTTAACGTAAGGATGTTGCGTTACGATGGTCGCTATATAAAGAGTGACGTGTTTTTCGGGAGCTCCCTTTTTCGCACGGTTAGCTACGTGGCAGAAAGCAAATCATACCGCCCAATGTTGTATTTAAGCACAATTGGATATATATTGGAATCACTCATATATTACATGTGCTAGATGAGCATGGTAAATTTTATTCTCATATGACATTTATTAAAAAATATAAAGTTCAATGTCATTTTCTTGACTACTACTCATTAATCTCCGCACTTCACAATGAATGGAAAATTTATATCCTACAACATCAAGCTGAAACCAAAACACCCTAAGATGAATTATTGCATAACCTAAAGAAGGTTTTCAAAGCATGCAAATATGTTCATCACATTTCTGTTGCAAAGATCCTTAAAGTTCCGATTTCGGAAATAAAATGGGATACAATTTTAACTGCATGAACCTGTTCAAGTCTGGAAGAAACTTTACACTACTCCTTTCAATGTTGCCTTTCTACGTAACTTCGTTATTTTCAGTTCAGAATTGAACATCGAATATTAGGTGTCAACAAATATCTTCACATTACGGGCGTAGCTAAGTCTAATTGATGTATATTTTGCATATCCTCTTTTGAAAGTATTTCACACTTGTTTTGGGCTGTCAATTCATTCAAGACTTCCAAAGCTCTATTCTAGACAATGAAGTACTTTTGAATAAAAAAAAATAGCTTTTTGTTTGGTTTCCCAGATGGTACGCAATCTATCTTTAAGTTTTGTCATTTTATATGCAAAACACTTTATACACTTAAACACTTTTTATGCAAAATACTATATTCTCTGCGAAATGCAAAAGGAACGGCTATCTTTGAATGCTTAAACGTTGTTATGAAGTTGAGCAGATTATTTCTATCAAACGCAATATATTCGTCGTATTACTTGATAAATGGAGACATGTGCAATTGGTGTGGCAATGTTTGTTTTACCGATATATCACAACATGTACTATTGTTTTGTTCTTGCTCAAGAATGATTGAAAACATTTTTTTCTTTGGAAAAAAAAAATCAACCCTCATTGCCATAAAGGTTATAAGCTCGACCGTAGTCGTCGGGTTTGCCCTGAGAGTCTTCCAAACTAACTCCAAAGGCGGTTCAACTTCATGCTATGTTCCTCAATCTCAAATCTTTGCCAGTGGAAAGTAATGAGACTGAACATTACTAAACTCACACAAATATTTAAAAAACGGTATGGGATGTCTGATGTCTCCTTAAAACCTGTATCAATTTTTCTTTTTAGATCCAAGGACCACATTTTGACATGATAAGAGTTGCGACTACATACCAAAAACATAAGAACTGATAAATAAATCACGCTTTGCTTCCCCCAGATGCTCTGGTTTAAGTTTAGAAAGAGTGTGTGATAAATAGTGCGGTATGGTATGTAGTCCCGTAGGATTTTTTTGCCATTTTTTTTTTTTTTTTGTGTGTTGTTGTTGTTGTTGTTGTTGCTGTTTTGGCTTCAAAAGGGTTCCCAATTGGCCAAAAATGATGGGGTTCAAATTTTCCGACCCCTCCTTCATTTCCTAGGGGGTCCATATTGGGCGCCAAAATGGCTTATATAACGCGCAATAGGGAAATTTGGTGTCTTCGGGAAAATTTGAACCCCATTAATTTCTGATAGCAAGGACCCCAATGAATCCAAAAATGCAACAAAACAAAACAAAAAATCAACTTTGGCACAAAAATCTTACGGGAGCTGTTTCAGTGACATACCGTACCTCACTATAAGTCGAAGAAGAAGTTCCCAAGAAGATATTTGGAGCTCTCTGCATCAATGTTGAAGATATTTACACAAAATATTGGAATAATAAGTTCGCGTATATGAGTGCTCGCAACGACCTACCTCCACAGTAAACTCCAGCATCTTTCGTATGAGAGCAGTCGTGGTTGCCCCATCCGCCATTACTGCAATCAGTCAACCTGGTTTCATTTCCCGAACAGTCGACATTACTAAGATACATCGACCCAAATCCTTGTCCGTATGTAGGTGCATCCCTCCAGGCTACACCAACATCGCCTGAGTATCCAAGCTGTCGACAAACTACCCTCGCATCAGAGTCATCCCAACCGTCACCACAGACTGTACCCCATTGACCGTCATGGAAGATCTCAACCCTGCCTTCATCTGAACTGTACCAGCTGATCAGACGGATTCCTCCCTCAACTTCATCTTTCGAAATAAATAGAACGAAGGGAATAAGACCTCTAGTATGAGACTGTCCCAAAATAGTCACCCCATTTTAACGTAAGGATGTTGCGTTACGATGGTCGCTATATAAAGAGTGACGTGTTTTTCGGGAGCTCCCTTTTTCGCACGGTTAGCTACGTGGCAGAAAGCAAATCATACCGCCTAATGTTGTATTTAAGCACAATTGGATATATATTGGAATCACTCATATATTACATGTGCTAGATGAGCATGGTAAATTTTATTCTTATAAGACATTTATTAAAAAATATAAAGTTCAATGTCATTTTCTTGACTACTACTCATTAATCTCCGCACTTCACAATGAATGGAAAATTTATATCCTACAACACCAAGCTGAAACCAAAACACCCTAAGATGAATTATTGCATAACCTAAAGAAGGTTTTCAAAGCATGCAAATATGTTCATCACATTTCTGTTGCAAAGATCCTTAAAGTTCCGATTTCGGAAATAAAATGGGATACAATTTTAACTGCATGAACCTGTTCAAGTCTGGAAGAAACTTTACACTACTCCTTTCAATGTTGCCTTTCTACGTAACTTCGTTATTTTCAGTTCAGAATTGAACATCGAATATTAGGTGTCAACAAATATCTTCACATTACGGGCGTAGCTAATTCTAATTGATGTATATTTTGCATATCCTCTTTTGAAAGTATTTCACACTTGTTTTGGGCTGTCAATTCATTCAAGACTTCCAAAGCTCTATTCTAGACAATGAAGTACTTTTGAATAAAAAAAAATTGCTTTTTGTTTGGTTTCCCAGATGGTACGCAATCTATCTTTAAGTTTTGTCATTTTATATGCAAAACACTTTATACACTTAAACACTTTTTATGCAAAATACTATATTCTCTGCGAAATGCAAAAGGAACGGCTATCTTTGAATGCTTAAACGTTGTTATGAAGTTGAGCAGATTATTTCTATCAAACGCAATATATTCGTCGTATTACTTGATAAATGGAGACATGTGCAATTGATGTGGCAATGTTTGTTTTACCGATATATCACAACATGTACTATTGTTTTGTTCTTGCTCAAGAATGATTGAAAACATTTTTTTCTTTGGAAAAAAAAATCAACCCTCATTGCCATAAAGGTTATAAGCTCGACCGTAGTCGTCGGGTTTGCCCTGAGAGTCTTCCAAACTAACTCCAAAGGCGGTTCAACTTCATGCTATGTTCCTCAATCTCAAATCTTTGCCAGTAGAAAGTAATGAGACTGAACATTACTAAACTCACACAAATATTTAAAAAACGGTATGGGATGTCTGATGTCTCCTTAAAACCTGTATCAATTTTTCTTTTTAGATCCAAGGACCACATTTTGACATGATAAGAGTTGCGACTACATACCAAAAACATAAGAACTGATAAATAAATCACGCTTTGCTTCCCCCAGATGCTCTGGTTTAAGTTTAGAAAGAGTGTGTGATAAATAGTGCGGTATGGTATGTAGTCCCGTAGGATTTTTTTGCCATTTTTTTTTTTTTTTGTGTGTTGTTGTTGTTGTTGTTGTTGCTGTTTTGGCTTCAAAAGGGTTCCCAATTGGCCAAAAATGATGGGGTTCAAATTTTCCGACCCCTCCTTCATTTCCTAGGGGGTCCATATTGGGCGCCAAAATGGCTTATATAACGCGCAATAGGGAAATTTGGTGTCTTCGGGAAAATTTGAACCCCATTAATTTCTGATAGCAAGGACCCCAATGAATCCAAAAATGCAACAAAACAAAACAAAAAATCAACTTTGGCACAAAAATCTTACGGGAGCTGTTTCAGTGACATACCGTACCTCACTATAAGTCGAAGAAGAAGTTCCCAAGAAGATATTTGGAGCTCTCTGCATCAATGTTGAAGATATTTACACAAAATATTGGAATAATAAGTTCGCGTATATGAGTGCTCGCAACGACCTACCTCCACAGTAAACTCCAGCATCTTTCGTATGAGAGCAGTCGTGGTTGCCCCATCCGCCATTACTGCAATCAGTCAACCTGGTTTCATTTCCCGAACAGTCGACATTACTAAGATACATCGACCCAAATCCTTGTCCGTATGTAGGTGCATCCCTCCAGGCTACACCAACATCGCCTGAGTATCCAAGCTGTCGACAAACTACCCTCGCATCAGAGTCATCCCAACCGTCACCACAGACTGTACCCCATTGACCGTCATGGAAGATCTCAACACTGCCTTCATCTGAACTGTACCAGCTGATCAGACGGATTCCTCCCTCAACTTCATCTTTCGAAATAAATAGAACGAAGGGAATAAGACCTCTAGTATTAGACTGTCCCAAAATAGTCACCCCATTTTAACGTAAGGATGTTGCGTTACGATGGTCGCTATATAAAGAGTGACGTGTTTTTCGGGAGCTCCCTTTTTCGCACGGTTAGCTACGTGGCAGAAAGCAAATCATACCGCCTAATGTTGTATTTAAGCACAATTGGATATATATTGGAATCACTCATATATTACATGTGCTAGATGAGCATGGTAAATTTTATTCTCATAAGACATTTATTAAAAAATATAAAGTTCAATGTCATTTTCTTGACTACTACTCATTAATCTCCGCACTTCACAATGAATGGAAAATTTATATCCTACAACACCAAGCTGAAACCAAAACACCCTAAGATGAATTATTGCATAACCTAAAGAAGGTTTTCAAAGCATGCAAATATGTTCATCACATTTCTGTTGCAAAGATCCTTAAAGTTCCGATTTCGGAAATAAAATGGGATACAATTTTAACTGCATGAACCTGTTCAAGTCTGGAAGAAACTTTACACTACTCCTTTCAATGTTGCCTTTCTACGTAACTTCGTTATTTTCAGTTCAGAATTGAACATCGAATATTAGGTGTCAACAAATATCTTCACATTACGGGCGTAGCTAAGTCTAATTGATGTATATTTTGCATATCCTCTTTTGAAAGTATTTCACACTTGTTTTGGGCTGTCAATTCATTCAAGACTTCCAAAGCTCTATTCTAGACAATGAAGTACTTTTGAATAAAAAAAAAATTGCTTTTTGTTTGGTTTCCCAGATGGTACGCAATCTATCTTTAAGTTTTGTCATTTTATATGCAAAACACTTTATACACTTAAACACTTTGTATGCAAAATACTATATTCTCTGCGAAATGCAAAAGGAACGGCTATCTTTGAATGCTTAAACTTTGTTATGAAGTTGAGCAGATTATTTCTATCAAACGCAATATATTCGTCGTATTACTTGATAAATGGAGACATGTGCAATTGATGTGGCAATGTTTGTTTTACCGATATATCACAACATGTACTATTGTTTTGTTCTTGCTCAAGAATGATTGAAAACATTTTTTTCTTTGGAAAAAAAAAATCAACCCTCATTGCCATAAAGGTTATAAGCTCGACCGTAGTCGTCGGGTTTGCCCTGAGAGTCTTCCAAACTAACTCCAAAGGCGGTTCAACTTCATGCTATGTTCCTCAATCTCAAATCTTTGCCAGTAGAAAGTAATGAGACTGAACATTACTAAACTCACACAAATATTTAAAAAACGGTATGGGATGTCTGATGTCTCCTTAAAACCTGTATCAATTTTTCTTTTTAGATCCAAGGACCACATTTTGACATGATAAGAGTTGCGACTACATACCAAAAACATAAGAACTGATAAATAAATCACGCTTTGCTTCCCCCAGATGCTCTGGTTTAAGTTTAGAAAGAGTGTGTGATAAATAGTGCGGTATGGTATGTAGTCCCGTAGGATTTTTTTGCCATTTTTTTTTTTTTTTTGTGTGTTGTTGTTGTTGTTGTTGTTGCTGTTTTGGCTTCAAAAGGGTTCCCAATTGGCCAAAAATGATGGGGTTCAAATTTTCCGACCCCTCCTTCATTTCCTAGGGGGTCCATATTGGGCGCCAAAATGGCTTATATAACGCGCAATAGGGAAATTTGGTGTCTTCGGGAAAATTTGAACCCCATTAATTTCTGATAGCAAGGACCCCAATGAATCCAAAAATGCAACAAAACAAAACAAAAAATCAACTTTGGCACAAAAATCTTACGGGAGCTGTTTCAGTGACATACCGTACCTCACTATAAGTCGAAGAAGAAGTTCCCAAGAAGATATTTGGAGCTCTCTGCATCAATGTTGAAGATATTTACACAAAATATTGGAATAATAAGTTCGCGTATATGAGTGCTCGCAACGACCTACCTCCACAGTAAACTCCAGCATCTTTCGTATGAGAGCAGTCGTGGTTGCCCCATCCGCCATTACTGCAATCAGTCAACCTGGTTTCATTTCCCGAACAGTCGACATTACTAAGATACATCGACCCAAATCCTTGTCCGTATGTAGGTGCATCCCTCCAGGCTACACCAACATCGCCTGAGTATCCAAGCTGTCGACAAACTACCCTCGCATCAGAGTCATCCCAACCGTCACCACAGACTGTACCCCATTGACCGTCATGGAAGATCTCAACCCTGCCTTCATCTGAACTGTACCAGCTGATCAGACGGATTCCTCCCTCAACTTCATCTTTCGAAATAAATAGAACGAAGGGAATAAGACCTCTAGTATGAGACTGTCCCAAAATAGTCACCCCATTTTAACGTAAGGATGTTGCGTTACGATGGTCGCTATATAAAGAGTGACGTGTTTTTCGGGAGCTCCCTTTTTCGCACGGTTAGCTACGTGGCAGAAAGCAAATCATACCGCCTAATGTTGTATTTAAGCACAATTGGATATATATTGGAATCACTCATATATTACATGTGCTAGATGAGCATGGTAAATTTTATTCTTATAAGACATTTATTAAAAAATATAAAGTTCAATGTCATTTTCTTGACTACTACTCATTAATCTCCGCACTTCACAATGAATGGAAAATTTATATCCTACAACACCAAGCTGAAACCAAAACACCCTAAGATGAATTATTGCATAACCTAAAGAAGGTTTTCAAAGCATGCAAATATGTTCATCACATTTCTGTTGCAAAGATCCTTAAAGTTCCGATTTCGGAAATAAAATGGGATACAATTTTAACTGCATGAACCTGTTCAAGTCTGGAAGAAACTTTACACTACTCCTTTCAATGTTGCCTTTCTACGTAACTTCGTTATTTTCAGTTCAGAATTGAACATCGAATATTAGGTGTCAACAAATATCTTCACATTACGGGCGTAGCTAAGTCTAATTGATGTATATTTTGCATATCCTCTTTTGAAAGTATTTCACACTTGTTTTGGGCTGTCAATTCATTCAAGACTTCCAAAGCTCTATTCTAGACAATGAAGTACTTTTGAATAAAAAAAAATTGCTTTTTGTTTGGTTTCCCAGATGGTACGCAATCTATCTTTAAGTTTTGTCATTTTATATGCAAAACACTTTATACACTTAAACACTTTGTATGCAAAATACTATATTCTCTGCGAAATGCAAAAGGAACGGCTATCTTTGAATGCTTAAACGTTGTTATGAAGTTGAGCAGATTATTTCTATCAAACGCAATATATTCGTCGTATTACTTGATAAATGGAGACATGTGCAATTGATGTGGCAATGTTTGTTTTACCGATATATCACAACATGTACTATTGTTTTGTTCTTGCTCAAGAATGATTGAAAACATTTTTTTCTTTGGAAAAAAAAAATCAACCCTCATTGCCATAAAGGTTATAAGCTCGACCGTAGTCGTCGGGTTTGCCCTGAGAGTCTTCCAAACTAACTCCAAAGGCGGTTCAACTTCATGCTATGTTCCTCAATCTCAAATCTTTGCCAGTAGAAAGTAATGAGACTGAACATTACTAAACTCACACAAATATTTAAAAAACGGTATGGGATGTCTGATGTCTCCTTAAAAACCTGTATCAATTTTTCTTTTTAGATCCAAGGACCACATTTTGACATGATAAGAGTTGCGACTACATACCAAAAACATAAGAACTGATAAATAAATCACGCTTTGCTTCCCCCAGATGCTCTGGTTTAAGTTTAGAAAGAGTGTGTGATAAATAGTGCGGTATGGTATGTAGTCCCGTAGGATTTTTTTGCCATTTTTTTTTTTTTTGTGTGTTGTTGTTGTTGTTGTTGTTGCTGTTTTGGCTTCAAAAGGGTTCCCAATTGGCCAAAAATGATGGGGTTCAAATTTTCCGACCCCTCCTTCATTTCCTAGGGGGTCCATATTGGGCGCCAAAATGGCTTATATAACGCGCAATAGGGAAATTTGGTGTCTTCGGGAAAATTTGAACCCCATTAATTTCTGATAGCAAGGACCCCAATGAATCCAAAAATGCAACAAAACAAAACAAAAAATCAACTTTGGCACAAAAATCTTACGGGAGCTGTTTCAGTGACATACCGTACCTCACTATAAGTCGAAGAAGAAGTTCCCAAGAAGATATTTGGAGCTCTCTGCATCAATGTTGAAGATATTTACACAAAATATTGGAATAATAAGTTCGCGTATATGAGTGCTCGCAACGACCTACCTCCACAGTAAACTCCAGCATCTTTCGTATGAGAGCAGTCGTGGTTGCCCCATCCGCCATTACTGCAATCAGTCAACCTGGTTTCATTTCCCGAACAGTCGACATTACTAAGATACATCGACCCAAATCCTTGTCCGTATGTAGGTGCATCCCTCCAGGCTACACCAACATCGCCTGAGTATCCAAGCTGTCGACAAACTACCCTCGCATCAGAGTCATCCCAACCGTCACCACAGACTGTACCCCATTGACCGTCATGGAAGATCTCAACCCTGCCTTCATCTGAACTGTACCAGCTGATCAGACGGATTCCTCCCTCAACTTCATCTTTCGAAATAAATAGAACGAAGGGAATAAGACCTCTAGTATGAGACTGTCCCAAAATAGTCACCCCATTTTAACGTAAGGATGTTGCGTTACGATGGTCGCTATATAAAGAGTGACGTGTTTTTCGGGAGCTCCCTTTTTCGCACGGTTAGCTACGTGGCAGAAAGCAAATCATACCGCCTAATGTTGTATTTAAGCACAATTGGATATATATTGGAATCACTCATATATTACATGTGCTAGATGAGCATGGTAAATTTTATTCTTATAAGACATTTATTAAAAAATATAAAGTTCAATGTCATTTTCTTGACTACTACTCATTAATCTCCGCACTTCACAATGAATGGAAAATTTATATCCTACAACATCAAGCTGAAACCAAAACACCCTAAGATGAATTATTGCATAACCTAAAGAAGGTTTTCAAAGCATGCAAATATGTTCATCACATTTCTGTTGCAAAGATCCTTAAAGTTCCGATTTCGGAAATAAAATGGGATACAATTTTAACTGCATGAACCTGTTCAAGTCTGGAAGAAACTTTACACTACTCCTTTCAATGTTGCCTTTCTACGTAACTTCGTTATTTTCAGTTCAGAATTGAACATCGAATATTAGGTGTCAACAAATATCTTCACATTACGGGCGTAGCTAAGTCTAATTGATGTATATTTTGCATATCCTCTTTTGAAAGTATTTCACACTTGTTTTGGGCTGTCAATTCATTCAAGACTTCCAAAGCTCTATTCTAGACAATGAAGTACTTTTGAATAAAAAAAAAATTGCTTTTTGTTTGGTTTCCCAGATGGTACGCAATCTATCTTTAAGTTTTGTCATTTTATATGCAAAACACTTTATACACTTAAACACTTTTTATGCAAAATACTATATTCTCTGCGAAATGCAAAAGGAACGGCTATCTTTGAATGCTTAAACGTTGTTATGAAGTTGAGCAGATTATTTCTATCAAACGCAATATATTCGTCGTATTACTTGATAAATGGAGACATGTGCAATTGATGTGGCAATGTTTGTTTTACCGATATATCACAACATGTACTATTGTTTTGTTCTTGCTCAAGAATGATTGAAAACATTTTTTTCTTTGGAAAAAAAAAATCAACCCTCATTGCCATAAAGGTTATAAGCTCGACCGTAGTCGTCGGGTTTGCCCTGAGAGTCTTCCAAACTAACTCCAAAGGCGGTTCAACTTCATGCTATGTTCCTCAATCTCAAATCTTTGCCAGTAGAAAGTAATGAGACTGAACATTACTAAACTCACACAAATATTTAAAAAACGGTATGGGATGTCTGATGTCTCCTTAAAACCTGTATCAATTTTTCTTTTTAGATCCAAGGACCACATTTTGACATGATAAGAGTTGCGACTACATACCAAAAACATAAGAACTGATAAATAAATCACGCTTTGCTTCCCCCAGATGCTCTGGTTTAAGTTTAGAAAGAGTGTGTGATAAATAGTGCGGTATGGTATGTAGTCCCGTAGGATTTTTTTGCCATTTTTTTTTTTTTGTTGTGTTGTTGTTGTTGTTGTTGTTGCTGTTTTGGCTTCAAAAGGGTTCCCAATTGGCCAAAAATGATGGGGTTCAAATTTTCCGACCCCTCCTTCATTTCCTAGGGGGTCCATATTGGGCGCCAAAATGGCTTATATAACGCGCAATAGGGAAATTTGGTGTCTTCGGGAAAATTTGAACCCCATTAATTTCTGATAGCAAGGACCCCAATGAATCCAAAAATGCAACAAAACAAAACAAAAAATCAACTTTGGCACAAAAATCTTACGGGAGCTGTTTCAGTGACATACCGTACCTCACTATAAGTCGAAGAAGAAGTTCCCAAGAAGATATTTGGAGCTCTCTGCATCAATGTTGAAGATATTTACACAAAATATTGGAATAATAAGTTCGCGTATATGAGTGCTCGCAACGACCTACCTCCACAGTAAACTCCAGCATCTTTCGTATGAGAGCAGTCGTGGTTGCCCCATCCGCCATTACTGCAATCAGTCAACCTGGTTTCATTTCCCGAACAGTCGACATTACTAAGATACATCGACCCAAATCCTTGTCCGTATGTAGGTGCATCCCTCCAGGCTACACCAACATCGCCTGAGTATCCAAGCTGTCGACAAACTAC
Source organism: Strongylocentrotus purpuratus (assembly GCF_000002235.5). Taxonomy (NCBI): domain Eukaryota; kingdom Metazoa; phylum Echinodermata; class Echinoidea; order Camarodonta; family Strongylocentrotidae; genus Strongylocentrotus; species Strongylocentrotus purpuratus. The sequence goes on along the minus strand of NW_022145599.1, from coordinate 21,405,945 downwards.
CCTCGCATCAGAGTCATCCCAACCGTCACCACAGACTGTACCCCATTGACCGTCATGGACGATCTCAACACTGCCTTCATCTGAACTGTACCAGCTGATCAGACGGATTCCTCCCTCAACTTCATCTTTCGAAATAAATAGAACGAAGGGAATAAGACCTCTAGTATTAGACTGTCCCAAAATAGTCACCCCATTTTAACGTAAGGATGTTGCGTTACGATGGTCGCTATATAAAGAGTGACGTGTTTTTCGGGAGCTCCCTTTTTCGCACGGTTAGCTACGTGGCAGAAAGCAAATCATACCGCCTAATGTTGTATTTAAGCACAATTGGATATATATTGGAATCACTCATATATTACATGTGCTAGATGAGCATGGTAAATTTTATTCTCATAAGACATTTATTAAAAAATATAAAGTTCAATGTCATTTTCTTGACTACTACTCATTAATCTCCGCACTTCACAATGAATGGAAAATTTATATCCTACAACACCAAGCTGAAACCAAAACACCCTAAGATGAATTATTGCATAACCTAAAGAAGGTTTTCAAAGCATGCAAATATGTTCATCACATTTCTGTTGCAAAGATCCTTAAAGTTCCGATTTCGGAAATAAAATGGGATACAATTTTAACTGCATGAACCTGTTCAAGTCTGGAAGAAACTTTACACTACTCCTTTCAATGTTGCCTTTCTACGTAACTTCGTTATTTTCAGTTCAGAATTGAACATCGAATATTAGGTGTCAACAAATATCTTCACATTACGGGCGTAGCTAAGTCTAATTGATGTATATTTTGCATATCCTCTTTTGAAAGTATTTCACACTTGTTTTGGGCTGTCAATTCATTCAAGACTTCCAAAGCTCTATTCTAGACAATGAAGTACTTTTGAATAAAAAAAAAATTGCTTTTTGTTTGGTTTCCCAGATGGTACGCAATCTATCTTTAAGTTTTGTCATTTTATATGCAAAACACTTTATACACTTAAACACTTTTTATGCAAAATACTATATTCTCTGCGAAATGCAAAAGGAACGGCTATCTTTGAATGCTTAAACGTTGTTATGAAGTTGAGCAGATTATTTCTATCAAACGCAATATATTCGTCGTATTACTTGATAAATGGAGACATGTGCAATTGATGTGGCAATGTTTGTTTTACCGATATATCACAACATGTACTATTGTTTTGTTCTTGCTCAAGAATGATTGAAAACATTTTTTTCTTTGGAAAAAAAAAATCAACCCTCATTGCCATAAAGGTTATAAGCTCGACCGTAGTCGTCGGGTTTGCCCTGAGAGTCTTCCAAACTAACTCCAAAGGCGGTTCAACTTCATGCTATGTTCCTCAATCTCAAATCTTTGCCAGTAGAAAGTAATGAGACTGAACATTACTAAACTCACACAAATATTTAAAAAACGGTATGGGATGTCTGATGTCTCCTTAAAACCTGTATCAATTTTTCTTTTTAGATCCAAGGACCACATTTTGACATGATAAGAGTTGCGACTACATACCAAAAACATAAGAACTGATAAATAAATCACGCTTTGCTTCCCCCAGATGCTCTGGTTTAAGTTTAGAAAGAGTGTGTGATAAATAGTGCGGTATGGTATGTAGTCCCGTAGGATTTTTTTGCCATTTTTTTTTGTTTTTTGTGTTGTTGTTGTTGTTGTTGTTGCTGTTTTGGCTTCAAAAGGGTTCCCAATTGGCCAAAAATGATGGGGTTCAAATTTTCCGACCCCTCCTTCATTTCCTAGGGGGTCCATATTGGGCGCCAAAATGGCTTATATAACGCGCAATAGGGAAATTTGGTGTCTTCGGGAAAATTTGAACCCCATTAATTTCTGATAGCAAGGACCCCAATGAATCCAAAAATGCAACAAAACAAAACAAAAAATCAACTTTGGCACAAAAATCTTACGGGAGCTGTTTCAGTGACATACCGTACCTCACTATAAGTCGAAGAAGAAGTTCCCAAGAAGATATTTGGAGCTCTCTGCATCAATGTTGAAGATATTTACACAAAATATTGGAATAATAAGTTCGCGTATATGAGTGCTCGCAACGACCTACCTCCACAGTAAACTCCAGCATCTTTCGTATGAGAGCAGTCGTGGTTGCCCCATCCGCCATTACTGCAATCAGTCAACCTGGTTTCATTTCCCGAACAGTCGACATTACTAAGATACATCGACCCAAATCCTTGTCCGTATGTAGGTGCATCCCTCCAGGCTACACCAACATCGCCTGAGTATCCAAGCTGTCGACAAACTACCCTCGCATCAGAGTCATCCCAACCGTCACCACAGACTGTACCCCATTGACCGTCATGGAAGATCTCAACCCTGCCTTCATCTGAACTGTACCAGCTGATCAGACGGATTCCTCCCTCAAATTCATCTTTCGAAATAAATAAAATGAAGGAATCAACCCTCTAGTATGAGACTGTCACTCCATAGTTACTCCATTTTACTGTAAGATTTGACCCCTCACTGCCAAAAAGGTTATAAGCTCGACCGTAGTCGTCGGGTTAGTCCCGAGATGTCCCAAAAACTTACCCCCTAACTAACCCCATGTACCAGTGGCGGATCCAGGGGGGGGGGGGGGGACGTGTAAAAACACGTTATTTTTACCTTTTTTTTAGATGGCCCCCCTCCCTGGCGCTCAAGGGGGGGGGGGGGTACGAATTTTCTAATTGTCGAGAGCCCCCCCTCCCCCCCAAAAAAAAGTGCTCACTAACTCGCCCCCCCCCCCCTGAGCAAATTATCGGTCGGCTCGATTTTTAAATTTAGATGCCCTCATGAGAAAAATTGCGACTTTATTAAAAAAACACAAGAACTGATAAATAAATCACGCTTCCCTTCCCCCAAATGCTCTGGTTTAAGTTTAAATAGAGTGTGTGGTTAATGCCTAGATCACATTTGCCGCGGCGGCCGTGCGGTCTAAAATATCTACGGCCAATAGCAATTACAGGGCTGCCGCACAATTCCCACGGTCACATACGGTAGCGGTCACATAATATGTTAGGGTAGCCGCACGGCTTTTTTTGAATTTGTGGAGACAGAAAATATGCGGCTGCCATACGGCCGTTGAAGTGATGACGCACGGTCACCTTAGGGCGTCCCTGCGGCGGCCGTAGGTTTTGACAAATACTAAGACAGCCGCAAGGTAGCCGCAAGGTGCCCGCAAGGCGGCCGAAGGGGGACCATACGGCGATCGTGTGGCAAGGCTCTTGCTACCGCTTCACCCCTGGAGTAAATAAAAACGCAAGGGTACCTTACGCCCGACGTAAGGTCGCCGTGGAACCGCTCTACGGCATGGCTACGGCGTGTCTAATCGCTATGGCGAACCTTTTAAATGAAAACAGTTATAACTCCGCGTTATAATCCCACGGCGACCCGTACGGCCTGTAAAGATGGGATACGCCCTAGGGTGACCCTGAGGCTACCGCACATTATCTGCGGCCGCCGCAAGTATCTCTCGATTTCGGGGGTGTACGACCGCCGTATCCTAGCCGTAGAGCAAATGACCTAGGCATAAGTCGAAGAAGTTCCCATGAAGATATTTGGAGCTCTCTGCATCAGTGTTGACCTTCATTGACCCACCCCCTCCCCCCCCCCCCATTGACCTGCTTTCATTTGAAGTGTATCCGCGAATTCTCCCTAACCGGATTTCTCCCTCAATTTCATTTTTCAAAATAAATAAAACAAAGGATTAAAACAGATATAGCATGAGAAAAAATTCACCCTATTTAACTGTAAGCTTTGACCCCTCATTCCAAAAAAGGTTGATGTCCGTATAATGGGGCTTTCACATATACTCCGAGGTCCGTACGGCGAGTAAAAACAGACATTTTGAGAATTTTCGTCCAATGACCGGCCGGCTTCCGTACAGTTCCTACGGGTGCCGGGATATTTTCACCAGCCTTAAGTCCCGGTCACACAGAGGGGACGCATGGGGAACGCACGGCCATCGCATTGGAAATTTGCAATTTTGGCCAGTGCGTTGTCGTTCGCTAGGCGTGCGTCATCATTCGTTACTCGTTCGTCGAGCGCGCTGGACCCACGCTATGCATTCGTCGTCATTCGCTGTGTGCGTCCGGATTGTTTGAGCATGCTCAAAAGTGTGCGCGGAGCTCGACGCATGAATGTACACGCCAAAGGCACGCCAGACATGCATGGAGCGCGCTAGACCAGCGCCAGACATACGCGGAGCACACGCCCTGTATACGCACAGCGCGCTAGCTACACGCTGTGTATTTTGTGTCAGCTCGCTAGCTTTTCCGAAATCATGACAAAAGTTAGGCACACGGCCTTTTCCGATTTCCAATGGGCGGGCCGTGCGTCGTCTATTACCGTGTTTACACAGTGATCCGCATCGAGGGTTTAAGCCGGGTTGAAGCCGCGAGGGGATTGAAGCCGGGTTGAAGCCGCCTCTTGAATCCACCAGAATTGCAGGTCTCAACCCACCTCGCGGCTTCAACCCTGCAATTTTATGTCGTGTAAACGGGATCTGATCCGCCTCGAGGGTTGAAGCCATGTGGGCTGACGTGAGCAGCCAATGAAAATGGTAGTACTGATATGCGCGCATAGCTTTCCTTTAAGCGCAACCTTAAAAGTATAAATAGGCCGCGCGTATCTTATCTTATCTTATCTTCTTTTTTTGTCTTATATCAATTTATTAAATTGATATCAAGAATATTTTCAGTAATTCATTAATTCAGATATCAATTTACTGGTGCCAGTAAATTTCTTTTTCAATTGCTTCCATTAATTTCGTCATTAATTATCGTTTTAATTAATATTATCGTTTTGTTTTTTATTATAATTATTATTATCATCATCAATATTGTTATTATCATTATCATCATAATTTTTCTCACTATTGTCGATAGTGTTATTTTGTATGGATTAACATTAATTCTATTTGTATTGTATATTTCACAGTGTTTAATTGACAAATTCAAACTGATTGTAAACTTCTCCAATACCCCAATGTGGGTGACATGAGAATAAATTGTCATTGTCATTGTCATTGTCACTGGACCCCCAGCTGAAGCTGATGTAGGTCAAATTCCCCGCATTGTGACGTCATTGGGATCCGTCTCGAGGGTTGAAGCCGCCTTTTTTTCCTGCTGTGTAAACACGATCACATTTGCGCGCTTTAGAGGCTTCAACCCCCTCGAGGCGGATCACTGTGTAAACACGGTATATGTGTGACCACCTCTGTTGAGAACGCGGTGCATGTGTGGACCATTCGTCCAGCGCGCTAGCAACACGCTGTACATTCGTGGAAGTTGTTATCATGTGCGCTCTGTGTACGGTCTGTATGCGCACTGTATGCGCCCTGTATGCGCTCAGCGCGCTAGCAACACTATGCATTTCGTGTCAGCTCGCTGTAGCTTCGACAAAAGTTGGGCGCACGACAACGCATTGGCCAAAATTGCAAATTTCCAATGCGCTGGCCGTGCGTTCCCCATGCGTCCCCTCTGTGTGACCGGGCCTTTACAGGCGCCGTGGTGCTTACCGGCCGGCACCCTTACGGGCGCTTTGCATTTTAACTCGACCAATTTTTACCGGGCACCTCCCCGGCGCCGCAGAATATGTGACCACACATGCTGTCGAAATGAAAATGTGAAGGGTCTCGTACAGTCTCTATAATCCACAGCTTGCCGCCGGGTAGGGAAAATCGTACCGGGCCCGGTGTATGTTTGGTATGGTATGGTATGGTATTTATTTAATTCTTCATGAAAAAAACATTATACAATACATACAGAGTATA